>NC_079193.1:111787808-112143641 GCF_029499605.1 Hyla sarda | reverse complement strand
GCAAGAACAAAAAATCTCCTTTTCTCTATCGGCTCCATTGGGGGACACAGACCTTGGGACGTACCAAAGCCATCCTTAGGATGGGCAAAAGAATACAGTTAAAGGGCAGGCTGGACCACCGCCGCATGCAACACCTTACGGCCCAGACCAGCATCAGCGGATGCAAAAGTATGAACCTGGTAGCATGTTGTAAAAGTGTGCAAGGACGACCAGGTAGCAGCCTTAAAGACGTGTGAGGCCTAAGCCCTGTTACGGAGAGCCCACGAAGCTCCGACAGAACGCGTGGAATGAGCTGAAACCTGGAAGGGAGGGTGCTTTCCTTTACAACGGTAAACTTCCGAAATGGCAGACCTGATCCACCGTGAAATGGTGTCCTTTGAAGCAGGTTGACCTTTACGGCGACCATCCGTAAGAACAAAAAAGGAGTCACATTGAGGAAAGGAAGACGTGAGAGAGGTAGGTTCGTACAGCCTGCACCACATCCAGTTTATGGAGCAAACGCTCCTTGGGATGAGATGGAGCGGGGCAAAAGGATGGGAGGACTATGTCCTCATTGAGGTGGAAGACTAACCACCTTGGGTAAAAAAGATGGAACTGGACGAAAAACAACCTTGTCCTGGAGGATGATTAGAAAGGGAGAGCGTCAGGAGAGAGCCGCCAACTCTGAAACCCATCTAATAGAGGTAATTGCAATAAGGAACGCAATGGAATTGCAATGTGGGCCACTCCCTGAAGAAAAGTCCAAACATGAGAATCGGATACCAGAGGGCGTTGGAAGAGAATAGAAAGGACCGAAACCTGACCCTTCAGGGAGCTGAGAGGGAATCGTTGTTCCAGCCCTGACTGCAAAAAGGAAAGGAGTCAGTGCAGGTAGAACACAACTGAAGAAAAATACAGATTCACATCAACAAAAATAAGACCGTCAGGTACGGTGGTAAATCTTCATGGAGGAGGGCTTGCGCACCCTGAGCATGGTGCTAATCACCTGGGTTGAGAAACCTTGGGCCCTTAGAACCGCGGTCTCAACCGCCACGCCATCAAATGCAGCGACAGTAAATTGGGGTGGCACAGGGGAACCGGAGAGAGGTCTGGACGAAGCGGAAGGTGTAGGAACGTCGTCCAGAAGCCAGACGACATCGGTGTACCACGCCCTCCGAGGCCAGTCCGGAGCAACGAGAATGGCGGAGACACCTTCTGCTTTGAGCTTCCTCAGGACCCTGGGAAGGAGAGGAAGAGGAGGGAACAGATAGGGTAGGGTGAAGCCCGACCAAAGAATCACCATAGTATCCACGGCCAGAGCTCGGGGGTCCCCTGAAGAAGTAGGGGGGAGCGAAGCCACCACAGAAGGGACCGGCGATACTTCCGAGGAAGGACAATCCTGCGATCGAGAGACAAGAAAGACCTGTCCCACCGGGATAGAAACGCCAGTTGAAGGGGTCGGAAATTAAATTGAGCGAATGGAACGGCCTACATGGCGGCGACAATCCGACCCAGGACATCCATGCAAAAGCAATTGGAAACCAGGGTGGGGTATCGAAGTGTCCGAACCCCCGACAGGAGAGTCAGCCACTTGTCTGGCGGTAGCCGAATCCAGGCAGAAGTCATGTCAAACTGGTGTCCCAGAAATATCAGACTGGGAGGGAGAGAGGTTTGACTTGTCCAGATTGACCATCCAGCTGAAACGAGACAAGGCCTGAAGGGTGAGACTCTACAGGGAGGGACATTTATATGGATACACCTTAATAAAATGGAAATGGTTGGTGATATTAACTTCCTGTTTGTGGCACATTAGTAAATGTGAGGGGGGAACTTTTCAAGATGGGTGGTGACCATGGCAGCCATTTTGAAGTTGGCCATTTTGAATCCAACTTTTGTTTTTTCAATAGGAAGAGGGTCATGTGACACATCAAACTTATTGGGAAGTTCACAAGAAAAACAATGTTGTGCTTGGTGTTAACGTAACTTTATTCTTTCATGAGTTATTTACAAGTTTCTGACCACTTATAAAATGTGTTCAATGTGCTGCCCATTGTGTTGGATTGTCAATGCCACCCTTTTCTCCCACTCTTCACACTCTGATAGCAACACCGCAGGAGAAATGCTAGCTTCCAGTATCCGTAGTTTCAGGTGCTGCACATCTCGTATCTTCACAGCATAGACAATTGCTTTCAGATGACCCCAAAGATAAAGTCTAAGGGGGTCAGATCTGGAGACCTTGGGGGCCATTCAACTGGCCCACGATGACCAATCCACTTTCCAGGAAACTGATCATCTAGGAATGCTCGGACCTGACACCCATAATGTGGTGGTTCACCATTTTGCTGGAAAAACTCAGGGAACATGCCAGCTTCAGTGCATAAAGAGGGAAACACATAATCATGTAGCAATTTCACATATCCAGTGGCCTTGAGGTTGCCATTGATGAAGAATGGCCCCACAATCATTGTACCCCATATACCACACCATACCATCATTTTTGTGTTCCAACAGTCTCGGAGGGATCTATCCAATGTGGGTTAGTGTCAGACCAATAGCGGTGGTTTTGTTTGTTTAACTTCACTATTCACATAAAAGTTTGCCTCATCACTGAACAAAATCTTCTGCGTAAACTAAGGGTCCTGTTCCAATTTTTGTTTTGCCCATTCTGCAGCACCTGAAACTACAGATACTGGAAGCCTGTGCTAGCATTTCTCCTGCGGTGTTGCTATCAGTGTGTGAAGAGTGGGAGAAGAGGGTTGCATTGACAATCAAACACAATGGGCAGCACATTGAACACATTTTATAAGTGGTCAGAAACTCGTAAATAACTCACAAAAGAATAAAGTTACGTTAAAACCATGCACATCATTGTTTTGCTTGTGAAATTTCCAATAAGTTTTATGTGTCACATGACACTCTTCCTATTGAAAAAACAAAAGTTGGATTCAAAATGGCCGCCATGGTAACCACCCATCTTGAAAAGTTTCCCCCTCACATATACTAATGTGCCACAAACAGGAAGTTAATATCAACAACGATTCCCATTTTATGAAGGTGTATGGCCCACCCTGTAGATTGTCGGCCCTGGTCGGAGCCTTGATCAGGAGCTTGTCCAAGTAAGGAATCACTGAGACACCTCTGGTCCGTAGAAGGCCAATCACCAGCGCCAGGACCTTGGTCAAGACCCTCGGAGCAGTGGCCAGGCCAAAGGGGAGAGCAACAAACTGAAAATGGCCTGCTGGGATAGCAAAGCGGAGGTACCGCTGGTGTCCTGGGAAAATCGGAATGTGGAGGTAGGCATCCCTGATGTCCACTGAAGAAAGAAACTCCCCTCGATCCATGGTCGCCACGACCGAACGGAGAGGCCCCATGTAGAAATGGCGAAGGAGAAGATGCCAGTTGGGGCGCTTCAGATCCAAGATTGGTCGTACAGAACCCCTTTCTTGGAGACCACAAAGAGGTTGGAGTAAAAACCTCGAAAACGCTCCCAGGGCGGAACCAGGACAATTACTCCCTGGATGAGAAGGGACTGTAGTGTGCCTCGAAAAGTCTTCACTAGAGAGGGGGACCAGGGACCGAAAAAAGCGATCCCTTGGAAGGGAGGCAAGCTCGATCCGGTAACCATTGGATTGAACACGTGCGGCCCAGACATCCAGGAAGAGTAACAGACGACCTCCCACTCGAGAAAAATGTGCGGATGGGGGCGTCCCTTCAGGTATAAGTAGGTTTGTGGGTGCCCGTTTTGGCTGCAAAACGGCTGTCCAATTTCGAGGAGGGACAGTTTTGGAAGGAAGGAGCCTTCTTGTCCCGCAAAGGCACCTGCCTTGCCCCCATATTGGCACCAAAGATCCGAAAGGAGATTGACTTGCGACGGGAAGCAGTCCTGCGAGCCTTATTCTGAGGTAGGAAGGAACTTTTACCCCCGGTCACCTCTGAGATAATTTCATCTAGGCGCTTACCAGAGAAAGAGAGAGAGAGACCGCAAACGCCCGGCGCAAAGATAATAACATGACCGGTGATAATGGTGCCCGCTCTGAACCCCCCTCGCAAATGCGAGCACAAGGGGAAGAGAGCGGGTAAACAAAAGTGAGGAGAAACTGTGCTCTGGACGCATTGACACATGATGCGGCCGGAGCCGAAGCCGATGCATATGTGAGAGCGGGGAAGGGAGAAGTCGGCAGCCACGGCTGCTGAGGAAAAAGAACTGCAAGTGTTTAAAGGGGTTGTGCACTGCCCTGCAGTTCGGACCTCCGCTCACAGCGTCCGGAAGTTCATTACTCCGAACGCTGTGTGCGGGCTTCCGTGTTCGCAGCCGCCGGGCGTGACGTCACGCCCCGCCCCTTCCTGATGTCTCGCCCGCCCCCTCTACCAAAGTCTATGGGAAGGGGGCGTGACATCACGAAGGGGGCGGGCGAGACGTCATGCCCGGCGGCTGCGAACACGGAAGCCCGCACACAACGTTCGGAGTAATGAACTTCTGGACGCTGTGAGCGGAGCTCCGAACTGCAGGGCAGCGCACAACCCCTTTAAGCGTTGTCCTACACCACTGACAAAAAACCCTTGGCCCCAGACCAGTTCCTGTGGTAGGACCTCGGGACAGTAAGAAAAAAGGTGGGTTAAAAGACCCACCTCATTGAAAAAGGTCCCCACATCCTTAGGCAATAATAAAGGAGTGTGCCCAAAACAGGGGGTCTCCAGAGGTTGAAAGTCCCTAAAACCTGTAAGAAAAGTGGGGGAAAATACTCACCTCATTCAGAAGAACTTACCCAATGAAGTCTTCAGTCAGCTTTTAGTCACCTGCATCATGCCGGGCTGTAACAGCGACATGAGCAGGGAAAAGTGGGGGACCCGGACCCATGAGGTAAAACCCCAGGTGCTGACCGTTCGTGAGAGGGGGTTGACAGTACATCCACGATGCAACAGTGAACGCTATGTTCCTGAGTCCCCACCTAAAAACAGGATCTGTCCCTAATCTGGAAAATAAAAAAATGTTTGACCAGGTCTGGCAAACCCCGGACCAGCATCTGTCTCCTGCAGACACTAAGCTAAAAACTGATTACCTCAGGGCTCTGTAGGCGGGTATATCCTGCTGGGAGGAGCAGACCTTTTTGGTTTCCATAGTGTCAAGTCTCCTAGCAACAACAGCATATACCCAAAGACTGTGTCCCCCAATGGAGCTGTTATGGTTCATAACTTTACACTTTATTCACACGTACAGTATTCTGTGCAGATTTGATGCGCAGGATTTTCTGCTGCAGTTTTCAATGTAAACTGAATGACTGAACACAGCTTGAAATCCTGCGCATCAAATCTGTGCAGAATCCTGTTCGTGTGAATGGACCCTTAAGGGACACGCTAAGCCAGCTCTTTACACACCCATCCCTGTGATTTCTTTAACTATTTCAGTAACTCACCTCTCTTGCATGCAAGGCCTTTTTTAAAATAATAGCTTCCGTTACTTGACATTTCCGTTACTTGACACTAGTTGAGCAAAATCACAGTAAAACATGACTTTGTAAATTGCAGCTAAACTTTTTTTTTTGCCAACTAGGAGGCGATGGACCTTTGAGAAATAGGAAGGCAGAAAGAAATCAGTCTGAATGAGGGGTGGAAGATTAGCCCTCACACAGTCTCTAGGAGACTGTGTGAGGGCTAATTTTTTGTGTGTGTGTTTGTTTAGTTTTTATCTGTACTGTGTCTTTTTGATCATGCTAATTTGATTAAAACTTTTTTTTTTATTTACTTTTGTTTATGCCATTCACTGAATAAATAACATTAAACCTTTGCGACAATGCCGCTTGCAGCAATATTAAACATGTTATTTTTAAACAAATGGAAAAAGGGAGTGGCGATTAGAATAACATTTAACTTTTAATTAGCAATCATTTGCTTGCTTACATACACCAATGCCGTGTTGCCGTTACACACACCAATGGACACGTGTTGAAATTTGAGATCAGCACTTTACTAGTACAGTGACCCCCCCCGACCTACGATGGCTCAGACATATGATGAAATCGACATACGATGGCTTCTCAGAGGCATCAGAGAAATCGACATACGATGCTTTTTTATGTCGGGGCCATCGCATTAAGTGCTATCCGGCAGCGCCAAATGCTTAAGCTGCTGCCGGATAGCAGCTTAATGTTCCCTGTGTGGTGCGGTAAGTACTACTTACCCCTCCACGATGCTCCGGGGTGCCCTCCGGGTCCAGCACTGGTCTTCCGGTGTCTTCTCGGCCCTCTCCGATGACGTCAATACGCTGCTGCGCACGTCATCCAATAGGAATGGCGTACGCAGCGGTGTAATGACGTCGCTAAGCAGGCCCAGTAAGGCCTTGCGGAAGAAAGCAGAGGACCGGAGAAGACAGCAGAGGACCGGAGAAGACAGCGGAGGACCCGAGAAGACAGCGGAGGACCCGAGAAGACAGCGGAGGACCCGAGAAGACAGCGGAGGACCCGAGAAGACAGCGGAGGACCCGAGAAGACAGCGGAGGACCCGAGAAGACAGCGGAGGACCCGAGAAGACAGCGGAGGACCGGAGAAGACAGCGGAGGACCGGAGAAGACAGCGGAGGACCGGAGAAGACAGCGGAGGACCGGAGAAGACAGCGGAGAGCCCAGCGGAGGCCCGGGGACACCATCTCGAGCGGCGGGGACAGGTGAGTACAGCTTCCTATACTTTACATTGCACGAATCCCTCAACATACGATGGATTCGACAAACGATGGCTCGTTTGGAACGAATTATCATCGTATGTTGAGGGACCACTTTACAGCCTGTCTATGGCAGATGGTTCCAACTGCCTTAGTAACCGATACTAAGGGGTGCAGATTGGGACCCTGACAGGGGTGCTACCTGTCAAAATTGCCCTTTACCTGCCACAGGTACTAATTACTGCAGTGTCTCAGGATTGGACTGAAGGCTGATCCCCGCAGTTAAAGGAGAGTGTCAGCTGTACTATACACTCCGCACCTGCCACATATGGAATTGGTTCCTCAGCTTTCTCTGTATGCAGTGAAAGCTCCCATATAAAAGGAGTATTATTTAGTAGTCACTAAAAAGGTTAAGTCTATCTGGTTGGGCTCTTGAATTTATTTTGGCATCTTATTTGGGTCTGAATTTAAGTATCTGGTCTGAGGATCATCTTTTATTCCCTTCCCTTCATCTTTATACACACCCCTATATGTTTTAATATCATAAGTATATTAATTGGGGAATATTGGCCTATAACCTTAGGCTCTATAAACAGGGATATGCTTTAAAATAATCTTCGTCACAGCTTGTTACCTGCATGTACACTATAACTATGTAGTTTGTGTTTTTGTTTGCGTTTCAAAAGGGGATGTACTCCATGTTAATGCTTTCATTAGTAGGTAGAAGCCAGGTAGTTAAGTTCAAAATGTATAGTGTGAGACACATATGCATATTTCATCTTTTACTGTATTTTCTTTAACTGTACAATTAAGTCTCTTTGCTGTTCTTGCTAGAAATCTATGAACAAATGGATGGGGAGAAAAAAAAGGAGGGGAATGGTAACACCCAATTGTCTAATTATACATTTCTAGAATGAATAACAAAGGAATGGCACAATGCAAGTTATGAAAGCACATGCTCAAAATTTTTCTCACGGAGAATGCAAGTATTATTTAACCCCTTGGGGACGGAGACCATTATGACCCTCTGGACGGGAGCATTTATTTTTCAAATCTGACCTATCGCTTTATGCATTAATAACTCTGGGATGCTTTTACTTATAAAATTTGATTCCGAGATTGTTTTTTTGTGACATATTCTACTTTATGTTCGTGGTAAATTTTCGTTGAAACTTGCATCATTTATTGGTGAAAAATTCAAAAATGTCAGGAAAAATTTGAATATTTAGCATTTTTCTAAATTTGTGGCTTTTTGCCTGTAAGGAAAAAGGGACATGTCAAATAAATTACATATTGATTCACATATACAATATGTTAACTTTATGTTTGCATCATAAAGTTGACATGTTTTAACTTTTTGAAGACATCAGAGGGCTTCAAAGTATAACAGCAATTTTGCGATTTTTCACGAAAATTTCAAAATCTGACTTTTTCAGGGACCAGTTACTTTAGAAGTTAATTTGAGGGTCTTTATGTTGGAAATCCCCTATGATGGACCCCATTATGAAAACTGCACCCCTCAAAGTATTCAAAATTACATTCAGAAAGTTTGTTAATCCTTTAAGTGTTTCACAGGAATAGCAGTAATATTTTTTAATTATTCCCTATTAAATTTAATATTAAAAAAAAGGTATTTCCATCACTTTTTTGGATGGCTAAAAAAAAAAAAGTCCAAAAAAAGAATAAAAACCACCTGACTTCTATGGGAGAAAAATGCCACGATTTCAGGGGGGGGGGGGGGGAAACACCATAGTCTCAACATGCTGCGATTTTGAAAAACTACCAAGGAACAGGAAAACGCCAAAGAGGAGTGAAAAAACATTTTGCATTTTCCTATTGACTATTCTCCTATATTTTTACGAAAAAAAAGCAGTCCGATGCATGTGTGTGGGGTACAACTCTATGTGCACTGCATGTAAACAGAAGGGATATCTGCGCAATGAAAATATTCCTGTGTATAACTGCACTGAAGGAGGAGGCTAGTAAAAACATGACAGTGCTAAAACCTGTTTAAAAAAAAAAAAAAAATCTCTCTATTTTTTTTTTTTTGCTGTACCCACCCATTCCTGAAATATAGGGGTTTGACTATTTGGTTGAATATCTATACTTTTCACTGCATGGTAAGGTACAGAATAGGGTCTACAAAATAGGGTATGAAATTATATAAATTGAAATTAAAATATGCTAAAAAATTATCTTTAAAAAAGGAAAAAAATACTCTAACCCCTTACATGTAGCTGTATCCTTCTCTAGCAGATTAACCTGTTACAATCAGCTATAGCCTCCTCCTTTAGCTGTGCTGCATATTACAAAGGGAAATCTTATTGCATGGCTGATGAACAGTATACAGCATGACAAAGTAAGGGATCATTGTTGTAAGCAAGGAAAACTTCTGCCTGATTTGCCCATTGGGATTCCGTAGTAAGCAGCTCATCCAGAATGGCACATAAACGCGAGCTGAAAACCGTAGTGACAGCTCACCCTGATCAGGCTTCACACCTATGCCCGGACCCGCCAGTCTTGCCTCCAGCTTCAATGCAGAGCAATATACAAGAAGAACGTCCAGCATACAGGTTGAAGTGAAAAGCAGGGTATTTCTTTATTGTGAAACTTGCATTTACATGATAAAAACCCTGACGCGTTTCAAGCTTTCACGCTTAGTCACAGAGTCATATCAATGCGAGCTGTGGCAAGCAGGTTTGATGTGCCTGTCAGCATAGTGTCCAGAGCATGGAGGTGCTACCAGAAGACAGGCCAGTATATCAGGAGACGAGGAAGAGGAAGTAGGAGGGCAACAACCTAGCAGCAGGACCATTACCTCTGCCTTTGTGCAAGGAAGCGCAGAAGGAGCACTGCCAGAGTGCTGCAAAATGACCTCCAGCAGGCCACAAATGTGCATGTGTCCACTCAAATGGTCAGAAACAGACTCCATGAGGGTGGTATGAGGGCCCGATGTCCACAGGTGGGGGTTGTGCTTACAGCTTAACACCGTGCACGACGTTTGGCATTTGCCAGAGAACACCTAGATTGACAAATTCGCCACTGGCTCCCTCTGCTCTTCACAGATGATAGCAGGTTCACACTGAGCACGTGACAGAGTCTAAAGATGCCGTGGAGAACATTCTGCTGCCTGCAACATCTTCTAGCATGACCGGTTTTGGCTGTGGGTCAGTAATGGTGCGGGGTGTAATTTCTTTGGGGGGCCGCACAGCCCTCCATGTGCTTGCCAGAGGTAGTCTGACTGCCATTAGGTACTGAGATGAGATCCTCAGACCCCTTGTGAGACCATATGCTGGTGCGGTTGGCCCTGGGTTCCACCTAATGCAAGACAATAATAGACCTCATGTGGCTGGAGTGTGTCAGCAGTTCCTGCAAGAGAAAGGCATTGATGCTATGCACTGGCCTGCCTGTTCCCCCAGACCTGAATTCGATTGAGCACATCTGGGAGATCATCCACCAACGCCACGTTGCACCACAGATTGTCCAGGAGTTGGCGGATGCTTTAGTCCAGGTCTGGGAGGACATCCCTCAGGAGACCATCCACCACCTCATCAGGAGCATGCCCAGGCATTGTAGGGAGGTCATACAGGCACGTGGAGTCCACACACACTACTGAGCCTCATTTTGACTTGTTTTAAGGACATTACATCAAAGTTAGATCAGCCTGCAGTGTGGTTTTCCACTTTGATGTTGAGTGTGACTCCATATCCAGACCTCCATGGGTTGATATATTTGATTTCCATTGATTATTTTTGTGTGATTTTGTTGTCAGCACATTCAACTATGTAAAGACAAAAGTATTTCATACGATTACTTCATTCATTCAGATCTGGGATGTGTTCTCTTAGTGTTTGTTCCCTTTATTTTTTTGAGCAGTGTATGTACACTTTGGGTTATTAGGAAGGTACAGTATGTAAATTTTAAAAAGAAAAATGCTTCAAAAGATCACAGGGCGCACACTTACTTTAAAGATCCAGACAATCTGGGCTGCTGAAGGAGTTTTTCTGCATGGTTTAGGGACATAAGGTTATCACCTAAAGCCAAAGCAACATAGGAACTACAGGCAAGTACAGAACACCTGTGGAGGGAAAAAAAAAAAAACACTCTAAAAAGTCAACTGAAATAAGCATTCCACAAAACAAATGGTTGAGAAAGAGGTTAAGAAATGATTGCACAAGCAAGTAAAAATGTATGTATGTTTGCAATATTACCTAAAACTAAATGACTGTTAGAACATATCTTCTCCTTAGGCTCCCCAAAAAACAAGCTTATTTCAAGCACATTTTGTTGTCCCTGCCGGGTCAAAGGTCTGATGCCCTGAACTGATAGTAGTCAGGTCAGATCATAAGACTTGTGGTCAGACTGGTACTTACATCCGTAATACAGACCACAAAATGCGCTGGAAATACGCTCATCTGTGGGGAGATCTAAAGAGGATGTATTCCTTTACAAAGTAAAGGAAGCTTTAAAAGGGGTTGTCCACAAGTACTCTCCTGTCTGATCTGACATGAGATATGGAGAGACAACTTCACACTGGATGACATAGTTACCTGGACAACAACAACATATTTACTAAGGTTTACACACACAATGTGGTGGATTTGAGCTGAGGAAAACCCGACAGATCAGAGCAGGTGTACAGGTTGAAGAATGAACATGCTTTTTCTTCAAGCAGAATGGAATTCAGCATCTGAATTCCGCTAGCAGAATTTCCGCAGTGTGAACAGGACAGCGGAATTAATTGTGAATTAATTTGGAGCCGAGAATTCAAGAGGAATTATTCAAGTAAATTCCTCTTGAATTACTCAGTGTAAACGCACCCAAATGCTTAAAGTGACAGTGGTCAGATTTGCAAAAAACGCTCTGGTCCTTAACTCCGGAATGCTTTTACAGTGGGGATCAAAAGTTTGGGCAACCCAGTTAAAAATTTTTATTAATGTGCATACAGAAGCCAAGAAGAGATTGAGAAATCTCCAAAAAGCATCAAATTACAGATAAGACATTCTTATAATATGTCAACAAAAGTTAGATTTTATTTCCATCATTTACACTTTCAAAATAACAGAAAACAAAAAAATGGTATCTGCAAAAGTTTGGGCACCCTGCAGAATTTATAGCATGCACTGCCCCCTTTGCAAAGCTGAGACCTGCCAGTGTCATGGTTTGTTCTCAATCATCATCTGGGAAGACCAGGTGATGTCAATCTCAAAAGGTTTTAAAATGCCCAGACTCATCTGACCTTGCCCAAACAATCAGCACCATGGGTTCTTTTAAGCAGTTGTCTAGAAATCTGAAACTGAAAATAGTTGACCCTCACAAAGCTGGAGAAGGCTATGAGAAGATAGCAAAATGTTTTCAGATGTCAACATCCTCTGTTCGGAATGTAATTAAGAAATGGCAGTCATCAGGAACAGTGGAAGTTAAAGCAAGATCTGGCAGACCAAGAAAAATATCAGACAGAACAGCTCGCAGGATTGTGAGAAAAACTATTCAAAACCCACGTTTGACTGCACAATCCCTCCAGAAAGATCTGGCAGACACTGGAGTTGTGGTACACTATTCCACAATAAAGAGATACTTGTACAGATATGGTCTTCATGGAAAAGTCATCAGAAGAAAACCTCTTCTAAATCCTCCCCACAAAAATCAGCATTTGAACTTTGCAAATGAACAATAGACAAGCCTGATGCATTTTGGAAACAAGTTCTGTGGACCGATGAGGTTGTGTCCTAACTCAGTGTTTCACAACCAGTGTGCCTCCAGCTGTTGCATAACTACAACTCCCAGAATGTATGGTCTGTCATTGCATGCTGGGAGTTGTAGTTTTCAACAGCTGGAGGTTTGCCATTCTCCACCCATCCATCCATGTGAATGTACAGGGTACATTCACACGGGCGGGTTTACACAGAGTTTTCTGTTGCAATTTTGAGATGCGGCAAACTTTCCACGGCAGCTCAAACTCCTAGCGAGAAACTCACTGTAAACCCCCCACGCGTGTGAATGTACCCTAAAAACACTACACAAAATAAAAAGGTAAAAAACACTACATATACACATACCCCAACACAGTCTCTCCCCCCCCCCCCCCCAATAAAAAAAATAAAGTATGTCTTGTATGGAACGGTTTCCAAAACGAAGACTCCAGCTGTTGAAAGACAACAACTCCCAGTATTGCCGGACAGCCACTGACTGTCAAGACATGCTGGGAGTTTTGCAACAACTGGAGACACCCTGTTTGGGAAGCACTGCCGTATGGTATTTTTGTGGCGGATGCAAATCCCCAATTTAGGCCTCAAATGCGCATGGGGCTCTCTCGCTTTGGAGCCCTGTCGTATTTCAAGGCAACAGTTTAGGGCCACATATGGGGTATTACCGTACTCAGGAGGAATTGTGTTACAAATTTTTTTGGGGGGGGGGCTTTTTCTCCTTAAGAAAAGGTAAAGTTGGGGTCTACACTAGCATGTTAGTTTAAAGAAAAATTATTTTTTTACACTAACATGCTGGTGTTGCCCCATACTTTTAATTTTCCCAAGCAGTAAAAGGAAAAAAGACCCTCCAAAATATTTAACGCAATTTCTCCTGAGTACGGAAATACCCCATATGTGAAAGTAAAATGCTCTGAGGGCACACAACAGGGCTCTGGAGTGAGCGCACCATGTACATTTGAGGTCTAAATTGGTGATTTGCACAGGGGCGGCTGCAGTCAGGCTAAGATATGGGCTCAAACGCAATTGTATTACAAGCTGCTGGAAATGGCCTAACAATGTTGCTGTTTGTTCATACTTGCTGTTGTGTATTGGCATAAATTTAACAGTTTAAATATTCTTACAAAGATGAGATTGCATAGTGGTGTTGGTAGTAGAAATAGCAGATGTCTAGTATGCAAAAGGAAAAAACAAACACAAAAAGTAATGGTCAAATGTGCACTTATCTTGTCCAAAAAGCCTACCTGTAATGTTCTTCAGACAAATAACTATTGTGCTGCACTGTAGTCGTTTGTCTCAATTACTTTCATTTCAAATTCAGTGCCTAAATCCTGGAATGGGTTACAGTCTTCCCTGTTACACTCTGCTAAAAAATATTATACGCTAGGACAAAGGTTGTTGCACTTGATGGGAAGCTCTGACTCACAGCACAGAGAAATTTGCAGAAGGGAGCATTAATTTACGGCCCCTAATTCAAGGATTTAATCTCCAAATTTAAAAAGTACCTGTCATGTGCTTGAAAAATGTTATAATCTCCCAGTTCACTTCTCCCATCATGAGAAACCAGCCGCTGCTTTTATTTTTATTTCATAGTTTTCTACCTTGATATTGTTCTGTATTTTCTGCTCAGTCTAACAGAGCTCCACGTACTGGAAAGAGGCGTTGCCCAGCAGGCATGAGGTAATTTGAAGCTCTGCTGGGGAAAGCTTCCTCCCTCACTCTGGCTCAGCTCTTAGCTTTGAACTCTAAAGTGACAGCTCTGCCCAGCAGCTTTAAAATGGAGGTGAAATATTCAGCACTATGCACTGAAGGCATCATGACTCTACAGTCTAGCTCAGCTCAAAGGTAAAAAGATGGCTGAAATTTTCGACTCTATACACTGTGCTAAGCTGAGGTCCCACCTGCATTTCCTGACTTTTGTCTCTGCCAGGCTGCTGCAGGAGACAATTTGCAAGTAGGACTGCAATCAGAACCAGAATGAGGAACCCTGGGGGCCAAACTTTTAGGGGTTAATTTAGCACAAAGTTACAACATTTTCTTTAGTATATTAGAAAGGTATTTTAAATAGGCTAATCTAATATACCGTAAAAAAAATTTATACAAATGACCGGTACCATTTATAGGGAACATGTAGTTATTTCTAAAAATGCTATGTAGTGTGGTATGTAGATATTGTTTGGAAGGAATGAACACATACTTTATGTTGTTTCCCCCCACTTAGTTCCAGAGTTATGAGGCGTTTTATTTCCATCTGACAGATCCCTGAATCCGTAAGAAGGGCATGTATTATAACGATGTGCTGTAGGTATGGATCGGCTTATCGGGGCCAGAGGAGTGAATTACATCAATTTTTAGAAATGACCACAAGATTTTAAAGGTGTGGGCAGTTTTTAAAAAAAGGGCATTTATTTATAAACACAATGCATTGTAGGCGGTCAGCTTTAAAGAGGCACCGTCATTATGAAAAACGTTTTATATTTTGTAGTACTACTGATAAGATGACTTTTTTCAATATACAAAAAATTTTTTATGAAAATAGCCGCCACTAGGGGGGTCATCTATCTTTATGCAGACAGACTAATCTGTATTTTGCAGCATACATGATACCGGCCGTAAAGTGTGTTGGTATTCTGTATAGGAGATCACCATTGTACCACTACAGCCTTCAGATGTTCCTAAGCTACAACTCCCATGATGGGAGTTGAAGTTTTGCAACAGCTGGGGATACAATCTTTGTAAAACTTTGTTTTAGAGCTGTGTATTCTCTAGCTGTGTGCCTCCAGCTCTTGCAAAACTACATAAAAAGGATGTGTGGGCATGTTCTGGGAGTTGTAGTTTTGCAACAGGTAAAAGGTAACACTGCTCTAACACAGTGATTTACAAACACTGCAGCTCCAACTCTTGCAAAACTACAACTCCCAGCATGCTTGAACAGCCAAAGCTTTCTCTGACTCCTGGATGACAAAAATGCTGATCTGACATTCAGGAGTCTGCGAAAGCTGAATTACACACATAATGAGAGCTATGTTGATTAGCATCCAGCTTTACTAGGAACATATACAAAATGTATGCATAAAAACTGCTGTGCAATGATTTGCAGATTGCCAGGCTGCTCCCAGACTCAGAAAAGATGAGTCATCCACAGTGAGGGAGAGAGACAGACACGCCCCCTTTATAAGGCAAGAGGAATAAGCAGGTGAGCAACATATAAATGCTATTTGTTAGCGTTATATAGGTCCTAGACACATACAAATTGTGTGCACATGATCAGGATTAGGTACTGAGTAACATATCACTTTTTTGGCACTGTGATAGGTACGCTTTAAGTCCTGAAGAACAAACCTTCTACCAGACAGTAACAAGATATCATTACCTGACTAAAAGAGTTGCAGAATGTAAAGCAAAGGATCAGTAACTAAAGAGTGATCACAGTGTTCAATAGTCATGTGTGATTGCTGGTTACATTCTTTTGCTGCAGTAAGTAAAGCTGGGTTGTTTTAGATGCTGCAGGCTTTAATGAACTTGATATTTAAAAAACAAATAAAATAAAAAGAATTAACACATGCTAGGCAATAACTAGCAGCTCATTCACATGAGCGGTTTTGATTTATTGAACATGTGGGAATAAAACAAAAAGGCGTTCAGGTTTTAGTATGACTAACCAGAATCACACAAGTTGTTCAAGTTAACAAGACCACATAAAGTTTACTTTTCTCTTCCCACAGAAAATTTTCCCATGAGAAACAAAAAGTGCATCTAGCTTTAAGTTTTCACTTAGACATTTTAGGGTCTCTCAGGCCATTTTAGCACTACAATACTGTGGACTAATCTGTGTATAACTTTATTATAAATTGTTATTATTATGTACAAATATGTCAGAAACCAGGAGTGGTAATAGATTAAAGTATGTTGAGGGGAACGTATAAGATGCTTGTCTGACAGGTGCCAGTCATTCCAGAGCCCGGATGTCATGGAATAACTGGGGGGGGGGTGAGAGTGAGCCCTAAACTGACTAAAACATCTCTCCCTGCGTACTTGCCCATCCATCCCAAACTATGGATTGAAAACTGGGCGCCGGTCCCTTCCTGCGCTAAAGTACAGTGGCACAAAAACACATAATATACATAGTCTGTCACAGACCAGAACAGAAACCGAAAACTGAAAGACAACCAGATATATCAGACAGAATACAAATAGTAACTGGGCAAAATATAAACAGGCAAACATAGCAGAATATAGTGAAGTAACAAACAGTTCATAAACCGGATATCAGATAAACAGCAAACATGATAAAATGAACAAGACTAGGCATGATATAAGTATACAGCAGAATCCAGGAGATGAAGGGGATAAACAGAAGAACTGAGAGCCAAAACCCTAAACTGAACAGGTAACATAAAACATGGTTCACAAACAGGTACAAGTACAAAGGACAAAGATCAGATCAACCAAACAGGATATAAATATAGGACTGTTCACACAGAGACAGAACATACAAACTGGACTCCCCACTCCACTATAGGAGTAGCCATTAATAATAAAGCCAAATAGGCTACTGGCCAGTGGACACACTTCACCGTGTGGACAAAATGCTGACCCAGTAGGAAACGGAAATATAATACATGAAACACTAGACCAGAACCAGATGAGTCTGAATAGACTCCAGAATACCGAAGAATATAACATACAGAGCTCAGGGTACCAGCTAGACTCAGACAGAGTGTGAACACAGAGCAGAACGAACAAACAATTCTAAAACCGGTCTAATGTAACAGACTAAAATACAAGGAGCATGCTATATAACCATGGCTAAAAACCCAGATAAAAAGACAAGATAAATACAAGGTAAATTCTCAAGTAGACATAGACAGAATATTGCACAGACAGACATAGTGGCATTAAACTAACAGACATCATAGTATTGCACTTCATAACCAGCACCAGAATGCAGGAGAACTCTGGCTAAATAACTCAACCCCAGTTCTCATTCGTTCAGAACATTAAACTATTCCCCAGGTAGAATAGCAAACTGCTCTGAACAAACAAGTGTGTGAATACACACAAACAGAAAAATACAAAAACAAATAAATGGATATTACACCTGATTGGTAGCTCTGAAACCTACCAAAAGTCCTCTGGGTCCACCATGATGAATCTGCTTGGAAAAGTCTTATGCTCAGTGATTTAACAGATCAGTCTGTTGATCTATATAAGCAATCAAACAATCCCCTAGAGGGCCTTAAAAATTTAAAACCTTTTCCCATTGTTTTAAAGAAATCAAAACAAAAAAATTACATATATTTGGTATCGCTACATGCAGAAATGTCCAATCCATTACAATATAACAGTAAAGGGGTTATCCAGGAATCGAAACAGATTTTCTTCCAAAGACCGCTCCGTCTGTCTGCCTCCCGTTTGGGTGTGGTTCTGTAGCTCAATTCCATTGAAGTGAATGTAGCCAAGTTGTAATACCACACCCAAGTGGAGACAGACAGGGAGCGATCTTTGAAAGAAATTAGGTCTGTTATTAATTGTTTTTAACCAGGTGAACCCGTATTTGTTTTTGGAAAAGTTTTCTGTATGTGTTATAGATGTGCACACTTGTGTCTAAACCCATCCTAAAGCCACTTAGCTTAAAGGGTTACTCCACTCCCCAGCGTCCGGAACATTGAGTTCCTCAACGCTGTGTGCGGGCTTCCTTGCTCATGTCTGCCCCCTTGTGACGTCACGGCCTGCCCCCTCAATGAAAGTCTATGGGAAGGGGTGCGACGGCAATCATGCCCCCTCCAATAGATTTGCACTGAGGGAGCGGGATGTGATGTCACATGACGGGGTGTGACGTCAAAAGGGGGCGGGCGTGAACACGGAAGCCCGCAAACAGCATTCAGGAACTCAATGTTCCGGACGCTGGGGAGCGGAGTAACCCTTTAATACAATAAAAACAGCACTGACTCACAACCCTGCTGATTGTATAACATTATATATATATTATATTTTTTGGAGATGAAGCAATTGTTTGTGGGGAGGACATGGTGGATGTAGGAGAATGCCATAATCTAGCGAAGGCAGATCAGTAGAACCCAAGATTGTTCATATTACAAAACAGTCATATGTTTATAGCAGGAGGTAAATAGAGTCTCATACATATGAAGAAGTAATATTGGAAATCCAGCGACACATTCATTGATAGTTTAGTAACTCACTACCAATTATAACTAATGTCAATTTGTGGTCTCCCACTGTGATGCAGGAAGCCGAGGTGTAACCAACTCGAGCATCCTCCCTTCCCAAAGGAAACTAAACATTTGAAAGGTCCACCAGTAAGCTGGAAACCCTACATATTTTGTGGAAGATTAGTCACCACTAACAACCTATGTACATGATTACACTTCCCTCTAACATAAAATGCTACTTCTATGTGCATTTATTTTTCATTCCCACCGCAAAAACTCCACATTGTACATTCATACACTCTGCATGCTTGTCTGTTGCTCCCACAATGCTCTGCTGTGGCGTATGTTGGCACCTAATAAATAAATTGTTTTGTAAGCACACTGCTGACTTAGGAACATGTGAGAAACAAATGCCTTGTGCAGAGCCCAAGGTGATAAGACCTGAGATTTACCACGTCCTCTTCCTGGATCACACAGAAAACATTCCTGCACGGAAATCCGAGCCACACATTTACCTCCTTCAAACAATCACACAACAGGATATGAGCATATTAAGTTAAGCCAGTGACTTCTGCACTGGACTCGCCAACAGCCAGCCCTTCATTTACTGCACCCAGTACTAATTGAAGGACTGTGATTAATTTAAAATGCTGATTCTATTTTATGTGAGGCCTTTTTATTTAGAGTGCTAAATCACACCCAAAAAGCATTTTTCCTTCATGCACCTGATGAAAACAAACGATAAAATGAAATTATTAAAATATGGCAAAAAAGCATCTCAAATCTTTTCAAGGTTGGTCAAAAAGGCTTAACTTCATAACAAAAAAAGACAATATTTCAATATTTTGTCTCGCATTGACAATTGCTAAGCCCATTTGGAACATCAAATTAGTTAAAATATAGTCATAGTGAACATAGGTGAAGTAGTGAAAATTTAAAAGAGCACAAAGACTATAGTGCAACATTTACATATGTAACAGGTCATCTATGCGGTTTTCAGAATTTCTTTTAAGGAAAGGAAAATTAGAAAATGTGTATTCTAATGGCTTCTGAACAGATTAAATACTTCGTCCATGCCTGATTGGTAGGGATTTTTAATGTAAGACCACCTTATCTTCTGTGGTACATTCACACTTACAGGATTTGCTACTGCGTTCAGTAATTTTGTCATATTGATATCTGCAGCAGATCCTGTATGGGTGAATGTACCCTTAGGATACGTTCACACATCTATATTTTGCCATAGATTTTCTGCATCTGATTTTCTGATCAATGGGAATTAATGGGAAAATAAGCTGCAGAAAATCTGCATGTGTGAACCTATACTTAGAAAGTATTCTGTTTGGCCAGGTTTTTAAATTGTCAATTAATGTAAATCCAAGCGTTGCACAATTCTTCAGATTTTCAGTACAACAGTACAGTGGATGTGAGAAGTGTGTGTTCATGCATAGAGGCACCAGACCACTCTTGTGAATATCTTATTCCTTTTCAAACATTGGCCCAGATTTATCAAACCGTGTTAGAGAAAAAAAATAGAGCGATTTTTCCACAGCGACCAATCACATCTCAGCTTTCACTTTACCTGAGCTGTGATTAAGAGAGAAAAATTGAGGGATTTTCATTAATGGCCCAGATTTTATCAACCACACAGTTTGATAAATCTGGGCCGTTATCCTTTACCAGGTTTGAATGTAATGATATTAGAAAGAAGTTACACCTTAAAGAGCCATCCTTGGTATTTCTTTTTGCCGACCAGAAGTAACATACCATGCTTATACATTTAAGCAAATAAAAAAAAATGAAAATACCAATTGCATGAATTACCAGGATGTTTTTCAATGGGTGAAAGCCCCTTATGTGTAGATGCAAGTTTCTACTTTATAGGTTTAAAAAAAAAAAAAAAAAAGTTGGGCATACAACTACGCAAGTTGATTTTTTTATTCCCTCCGAGTAGGCACTTCTCTTTATAGCAAGAAAAGAATTAAGGCTTCACATTGAAATATGAGGCTGTGGAGGTGACTTTTAGGAAGCTGAAGGGATCAGGTTTTGTAGGCTTCATGTGGAGCGGACCAGGAGAGTCGTGAGAACACAGAACATGACTCTCCTGAAGGTAGGTGGGCTATTACAGCTGCAACCTTCTGGTAACTGTCAAGCCCACTCTTGGTCTAGCAGTAAGTCATATATTTCATGGCAAAGCCTGGGGCGTCTTTATTCCTCTATTCCCAGGAGGCACACACACTTTAATTATGCTCTAAAACAGGTCCTGAAGCCCATTCGTGCAAGTAGGGTTGTGTCTCTTCCCAGATGTCAAATCCAATCTGAAAACACACACAAAAGCTTTTCAGTAATGAAGCAAGTTCATTCCAGTTCTGCCAGGAGCTGTGAAGGAAAAGATTGCGGCAACACTACCTGCTTACTATACAACACAACTGCAGGTTAATACTACAGATGTAGAGTTATCCTGTACACACTTCTTACCAATACCAGAATCATACACCATTGTAAATAACAGCATTCTTTAAAAATAACAATGTGGCCCCTACAAAATAGACCCTATCACTTTCTAATTCAAATATTCATTCAGTCAGTCAGTCATGATACTGATAAGAGATCGTATAATCCAAAAAGTATACAATATAGCTCTGGTAACTATATAACAAGTATAAAAAAAACTTTCTGGTCAAAATCAAGTTTTACCACACATTGTTTAAACCACACAATGCTCTAAAAATATTTGGTTTGATATGCTCTTCTCAGACCACACAGATATACAGACAACGCCTTCTGGGAGAATGAAGACACGTGTCTGAGGGATATTGGTGTTAATTCTAAGTAACAGCATTTCCAGGATGAAATGTCAGATCAGTTAAGTGTTTGCCTAACCAAGTTTGACAGATTTCTGGAGCAGAAAAAGCCCAAGCACAAGCAACATTGACAAATTGCTTAATCCTAAACCTTGCTCTTCCTTAACTGCCTGCGACTTCGTTCTTTTTATTACCAGTCCTGAAAAAGAAACTTCTCATAAAAAATATAGGTGAATAATATTTAAGTCACAGAGGCTAGCACAAAAGCTTTATAAAAATAGCCATACAGGGTGGGTCATTTATATGGATACACCTTAATAAAATGGGAATGGTTGGTGATATTAACTTCCTGTTTGTGGCACATTAGTATATGTGAGGGGGGGAAACGTTTCAAGATGGGTGGTGACCATAGCGGCCATTTTTAAGTCGGCCATTTTGAATCCAACTTTTGTTTTTTCAATAGGAAGAGAGTCATGTGACACATCAAACTTATTGGGAATTTCACAAGAAAAACAATGATGTACTTGGTTTTAACGTAATTTTATTCTTTCATGAGTTATTTACAAGTTTCTGACCACTTATAAAATGTGATCAATGTGCTGTCCATAGTGTTGGATTGTCAATGCAACCCTCTTCTCCCACTCTTCACACACTGATAGCAACACCGCAGGAGAAATGCTAGCACAGGCTTCCAGTATCCGTAGTTTCAGGTGCTGCAGAATGGGCAAAACAAAAATTGGAACAGGACCCTCAGTTTACGCAGAAGATTTTGTTCAGTGATGAGGCAAACTTTTATATGAATGGTGAAGTTAACAAACAAAACCACCGCTATTGGTCTGACACTAACCCACATTGGATAGATCCAAGACTGTTGGAACACAAAAAATGATGTTATGGTGTGATATATGGGGTACAAAGATAGTGGGGCCATTCTTCATCAATGGCAACCTCAAGGCCACTGGATATGCGAAATTGCTACATGATGATGCGTTTCCCTCTTTATGCACTGAAGCTGGCACGTTCCCTGAGTTTTTCCAGCAAGATGGTGCACTACGACATTATGGTGATGAAGTTTCCTGGAAAGTGGATTGGTCGTCGTGGGTCTCCCCATCTGACCCCCTTAGACTTATCTTTGGGGTCATCTGAAGGCAATTGTCTATGCTGTGAAGATACGAGATGTGCAGCGCCTGAAACTACGGATACTGGAAGCCTGTGCTAGCATTTCTCCTGCGGTGTTGCTCTCAGTGTGTGAAGAGTGGGAGAAGAGGGTTGCATTGACAATCCAACACAATGGGCAGCACATTGAACACATTTTATAAGTGGTCAGAAACTTGTAAATAACACATGAAAGAATAAAATTATGTTAAAACCAAGCACATCATAGTTTTTCTTGCGAAATTCCCAATAAGTTTGATGTGTCACATGACCCTCTTCCTATTGAAAAAACAAAAGTTGGATTCAAAATGGTCGACTTGGTCACCACCCATCTTGAAAAGTTTAACCCTTTAGGTGTTTGATAGGAATAGCAGCAAAATGGAGAAAATTCTAAATCTTAATTTTTTACACTCGCATGTTCTTGTAGACCCAGTTTTTGAAATTTTACAAGGGATAAAAAGGAGAAAAAGCCCCCCAAAATTTGTAACCCAATTTTTCTCAAGTAAGGAAATACCTCTTAGGTGGATGTCAAGTGCTCTGTGGGTGCACTACAAGTCTCAGAAGGGAAGGAGAGACAATGGGATTTTGGAGAGTAAGTTTTTTCCTGAAATGGTTTTTGGGGGGCATGTCCCATTTAGGAAGCCCCTATGGTGCCAGAACAGCAAAAAAAAAAAAAAAAAAAAAAACATGGCATACTATTTTGGAAACTATACCCCTCAGGGAATGTAACAAGGGGTCCAGTGAGCCTTAACACCCCACAGGTGTTTGATGACTTTTCGTTAAAGTCGGGTGTGTAAATAATTTTTTTTTATTTTTTTTCACTAAAATGCTGGCTTCCCCCAAATTTTAAATTTTTGCAAGGGGTTATAGGAGAAAATGCCACCCAACATTTGTAACCCCATCTCTTCTGAGTATGGAAATACCCCATGTGTGGACGTCAAGTGCTCTGCTGGCGTACTACAATGCTCAGAAGAGAAGAAGTCACATTTGGCTTTTGGAAAGCATATTTTGCTGAAATGGTTTTTGGGGGGCATGTCGCATTTAAGAAGCCCCTATGGTGCCAGAACAGCGAAAAAACCCACATGGCATACTATTTTGGAAACTACACCCCTCAAGGAATGTAACAAGGGGTACAATGAGTCTTAACACCCCACAGGTGTTTAACAAATTTCCGCTAAAGTTGGACAGGAAAATGAAAAATTAGATTTCTTTTCACTAAAATGCTGATGTTACCCCAAATTTTTTATTTTCACAAGGGGTAATTGGAGAAAAAGCCTCCAAAAATGTGTAACCCCATTTCTTCTGAATATGGAAATACCCCATATGTGGATGTAAAGTGCTCTGTGGGCGAACTACAATGCTCAGAAGAGAAGGAGCGACATTGGGCGTTTGGTGAGAGAATTTGGTTGGAATAGGAGTCCGGGGCCATGTGCGTTTACAATGCCCCCCCGTGGTGCCTGAACAGTGGACCCCCCCCATGTGACCCCATTTTGAAAACTACACCCCCCACAGAATTGAATAAGGGGTGCAGTGAACATTTACACCCCACTGGCGTTTGACAGATCTTTGGAACAGTGGGCTGTGTAAACGGAAAATTTAATTTTTCACTTTCATGGACCACTGTTCCAAAAATCTGTCAGACACCTGTGGGGTGTAAATGCTCACTGTACCCCTAATTACATTAAATGAGGGGTGTAGTTTCCAAAATGGGGTCACATGTGGGGGGGGGGTCCACTGTTCTGGCACTATGGGGGCTTTGTAAACACACATGGCCTTCAATTTCAGACACATTCTCTCTCAAAAATCCCAATGGCCCTCCTCTTCTGAGCATTGTAGTGCACCCGCAGAGCACTTTACATCCACATATGGGGTATGTTCTTACTCAGAAGAAATGGGGCTACAAATTTTGGGAGGCTTTTTTCCTATACTCCCTTGTGAAAATGAAAAATGTAGGGTAACGCCAGCATTTTAATATTAATAAAAAATATTTTTTTTCTTATTTTCACATCCAACTTTAACGAAAATTTGTCATACACCTGTGGGGTGTTAAGGCTCACTATACCCCTTGTTACATTCTGTGAGGGGTGTAGTTTCCAAAATGTGGTCACATGTGGGTATTTATTGTTTTGCGTTTATGTCAGAACCGCTGTAAAATCAGCCACCCCTGTGCAAATCACCAAATTTAGACCTCAGATGTACATAGTGATCTCTCACTCCTGAGCCTTATTGTGCGTCCGCAGAACATTTTATGCCCACATATGGGGTATTTCCGTTTTCAGGAGAAAATGCGTTACAAATTTTGGGGGTCTTTTTTTTTTCTTTTACCGCCTGTGAAAATTTAAAGTATGGGGGAACACCAGCATATTAGTGTAAAAATGTATTTTTTCAGAAGGGGTAAAAGGAGAAAAAGCCCCCCCCAAAAAAAAATTGTAACAATTTCTCACGAGTACGGAGATACCCCATATGTGGCCCTAAACTGTTAAACTCCTTGAAATACGATAGGGCTCCGAAGCAAGAGAGCGCCACGAACATTTGAAGCCTAAATTGGGGATCTGAACCTCCAGCTGTTGCAAAACTACAACTCCCAGCATGTACAGTCTCTCAGTGCATGCTGGGAGTTGTATTTTTGCAACAGCTGGAGGAAAACTGGTTGCAAAACACTGAGTTAGGTAACAAACTTGGTTTCACAAACAATGTGTTTCCAGCTGTTGCAAAACTGCAACAATCAGCATGAATTGACAGTCAAAGGGCATGCTGAGAGTTGTAGTTTTGCAACAGCTGGAGGCACACTGCTACAACTCCCAGCATGCCCTTTGGTAGTCTGTGCATGCTGGGAGTTGTAGTTATGCAACAGTGAATGCACGCTTTTTCATAGAAAAAATGTGCCTCCAGTTGTTGCAAAACTACAACCCCCCAGCATGCACAGACTACCAAAGGGCATGCTGGGAGTTGTAGTTGGAACGCCAGCTGTTGCAAAACTACAACTCCCAGCATGCCTTTTGGCTCTGCATGCTGGGAGTTGTTGCTAAGCAACAGTAGGAGGTGAACAGGCCTCACCTCCTGCTGTATCCTGCTGCTCCTGTCGCCGGCACTGATACTGAGGGGACCCCCGCCGGACCAGGGCAAGGTATGAGACCCCCGCTGGACCAGGGCAAGGTATGAGACCCCCGCCGGCACCGATCTCCGCCCCGATCGCCATCCCGATCACCTCCCAGCAGGTTCGTGATTGGTCGGTCGTTCCGACCAATCAGTAACCTGATCGTGAGGCGGCACCCGTGCAACCTCACTCCCGCTGGGTCTCGGACACATTAACTGAATGAAGTTCAAAAGCCCCTTTATTTTAGATGACCAAGTTTAAAAAAAAAAAAAAAAACACCACCACATAACAGAACAGGGGATTACAGCCCTATACATAGATTTCCCTATACAATCACATACACTTGAAATGCCAACAATTTCAATTTTTATTAAATCTTGTCTAAATAAGTGTCTTAGAACCTATTACCCAGACATAATTTACACCATTATAATGGGCATTCCAGACTGATGACAAAGATTTGTAAATTACCTCTTAAAGAAAAAAGGGCAAACCTCCTTATTGCTTTGAACTTGTTCTTTTCAATCTGATGCTCTCTGCTGCCACTTCTCTCCATGTCAGAAACAGTCTATAGCAGAAGAGGTTTGTTCTAGGGGCTTTGCACTGGACAGTTCCCAACACAGACTAAAGTGTGAGTGTGTGAGTAAAGACACTCACTGGTGATAAACATTAATGGTTTTGGAATGTCATCTCTACCTAAAAATAAAAAATCATAACTAGCCCCCCTATAAAAAGAACACATTCCTAACTACGTAATGCATAGCTCGGTTGCTTGTTAGCATTTACAGTTGTATGGTGGTGTATATATAAGACAGATACATATACAGAAGCCTTTACTAGACTATGGCATTTTTATGATCATCACCCACAACAACTCTCCCTCTCGTCAATGGGTAGCAAAATCCTCTGCAGAAAATCTGCAGCAAAATCTGTTTGAGCGAACATACGATAAATTCTTACACAGCATAACCTTAGACTAGACAGTATGTGCATGTAACAAGGTTGGGGCTGTATGAAAATCTGGTTGATATTTTAACAATAAGAATGTTAAAATCAGAACCATTCTTTTAATCACGCTTTAACCATAGCTGACAACATTTGGTATAAGAAGTTTCCCAACTAGAACAAAACAAGCAGAAATAGTGGGGAAGAGTGAAGGGCATAAACCAGAAGGTTTGCATCACCGAATAAAATTGAAGTTTATTACATGTAAACTGGAGTTTTAAATTAGAACTACCCATGTGGAAAATGCTGGGAAATGCCAGTCACTGAAAATTTATGAGCCAGTGAGGAAAGGGAAAGCATACAGCAGAGACGGCATGTGTTTGATGATGCAAATAAATTTAATTCCATGTTAGAGGAAAAAGGGAGCAATGCTGCTTCCGGGAACATGCTAGGGAGGAGGGTAAATAAAAAGCCCGTGACTAGTTGGAAAATGTATTGTAACTACTGATTTGAATCTGAATTTAAAGAGGTTGTTCATGTAGATTTCTACTGACTATC
Organism: Hyla sarda; assembly: GCF_029499605.1. NCBI lineage: Eukaryota > Metazoa > Chordata > Amphibia > Anura > Hylidae > Hyla > Hyla sarda. Next base: position 112,116,571 of record NC_079193.1, on the reverse strand, counting down.
CTATTTTCTTAATCTACAGAGGGTAAGAAGAATTACTGCAGGAAGGATCAGAAAAGAAGAAATAAATTCCACTTGAGGCATCAAAAAGGGAAAACACTTCCAGTGTTCAGCAGCTCTACTCCTGCTGACATGCCGGAGAGAAAATACAGGGTGTTTTACGTAGTGCTGCTAGATTACATTAGACTGTGGTCCGGGAGACAGAGCAAAACACACCCATGATCACACAGTAGCCAGGATCCACAACTTCTCACATTGAGACCACAACACTGTTCTCATGAATAGGTCTGGGGTTACATACAGGTTATATTCCTTACAACATTTGTGTGGTTGTCACCAAGACCTTGATATTTACTCCGAGATCAATAACTACAAGATCACCCTAAACCAAAGCAGTATTGGAAGATCTGAGCAATGAAGTATGAATGACACCCAGGCTGCTGCTTGGCAAATGCCTGGGAGGGATGAAATAACACTGAACAAGCTTAGGATAAGAGGTTTGGAAAATTCCCTGTTGGAAGAACTTGTGCTGCTGACATTTATAATAAAAGCTATCAATCCTATGCTTCTCTTCACAAAGCTGTAGTTACAACTCTGGCTGTTTCCAGCAGCCACAAGGGGGAGAACACTGCCTACAGATTTATAAAGATCCCATTAAAGTCAATGTGTAACACATACAAAATGCAGGAAGGCCCAGGCGGAAGAGTCGTTACCAGAGCGACCTACATTATAGGAAAAAAATAAATTCTGGACAACACAGGCTGTCAATCACAAATGTAGGTGGAAGAGACAAGCACCTATAGGGGATGAAGTGCTGGATGCTCAAGGTGATCGGCCCCACTATTGTTGATTTCCATATATCAATAAATGCCCCGCACACAATGAGAGGTTTACAGATCTAAAAAGGTAGGACAGTGAAGGGACTTTTAACCCCTACCTAGTGTTGTTGTCATAGTATATGTAACCATCTGACAGATTTAACTTAACATGAAGTATGCTTTATAGATGAAAACATGACTTTACATATTTTTTAAATTGGCTTCCTGGATTTAAAACATCTGGATATGCAAAGGTTTTGTAAGTAGATTTGGACTTCCAGACAAAGCAGTGTGCTCTCCTCAAAACCATGGAAGAGAATTTCTATTCTTAAAAGTGCAATTTCCCCAACAGAAGCCTACAGCTTACTGCTTAAATCTGCTGCGCACTACAGGCCTCCCAGGCAAGAAAGGGATTACACTGAACTTCCACTTGCAAACAAAATAGACTTGTATTCCCCCCTTCATCGCCCCATGGCTGCCATGATCAGATCACTTGGTCATGACCTATTCAAACAAGACTTGCTTGTTCTCACACTTTAAAACGTATGGAATCTCAAAGTGCAGCCAGGTGATGCAAAGACTTATTGAACCGTTGCCCAAGAGAAATGGAACAGCTCTGGCAGCTACTGAGGCGGGGACAGTCCATGTGGGAATATTTCCTTGCCCCTACACTAGGGCCCCCACAGCTACTGGCTGCACAGTACAGACACAAAGGTACGAATGATTAACAGACAAATCCACAGGCATCATACTGTAATGATACATTGATAGAGGTCGGAGGAACACACCGCTAAATCTAAGGCATCTTAATGTGCATATGAAGTAGCCTCTACTAAAAACAAATCTCACTGCTACAGCGCTGTTACAAGCACGTCACGTATTCTGTATGGCTATGAGCAGGGACCTTTCTATGATACAAATAACGTGCATTTAGAAAGTATTCAGACCCTTAACCCAAAGCTGCAAAATAATGTTAAAGGTTCACCCCAATCAATATGCACTTAATACCCCCATTATGAGAATGTAAACAATTTAAAAACAAATATTTGCAACTTTATTAAATAAGGAAAAAACTGTAGCATTGACATTTTCAGACCTTTTACTTAGTACTTGGCACCTTTGGCAGTAATTACAGCCCTCACCTTTCTGGGAATGGATTTAATGATTTTCTGCCATTCTTCTCCATACATCCTCCCAAGCTCTGTCTAGTTAGATGGGGACTATTTGTTGGCAGGCAATTACACGTGTTCATGAGACATTCAACTGGGTTCGAACCAGGGCTCGGGCTGTCCCTGAGCCACTCCATGTTTTGGCTGTGTGCTTCATGTCTTGTTGGCAGGTGAAACTTAAACCCAGTCTGAGGTCCAGAGCTCTCTGGATGAGGTTTTTAGTAAGAATATCTCTGTACTTTTCTCCACATCGCTTTCCATCAACCCTGACCAATCTAGAGGTTCAGATCACCCCACTCAGCAAGCTGAAAGCTAGATTTTAATAATGTAGATGCCAAAATCAACTTTGATTGTGGCATCTAAAAGAGGTTAATGATAAAGGATTTTGCCAGTGTCCAACATTAGCAGTATGTTCTGGCTGCGTGCCCAGCTTTAAACAGCCAGACTGTGGCCTGTACCATGTTGTCAAGGGGTTAAAGGAGTACTCTAGTGCAGAGTATTCCTGCTCCGTCCTGTCTGGGCTGCAAAATAAATGAAAATGAACCATCTCTCACCTCCCTGGGTTCCTGCGGAGCACCACTACAGCTGACCGGTCCTCCGGTCCATCTCCTTCATACTTCCGGGTGTAACGAAGAGTCACATGGCGCTCAGCCTATCCCCGGCCGAGGCAGAACATCGCGTCGGCCGGCGATAGACTGAGCGCCATGTGACGCTTCATTACACCAGGAAGTATGAAGGAGATGGACTAGAGGACCGATCAGCTGTAGTGGCGCTCCGTGGGAACCCATGAGGTGAGTGATGATTCATTTTCATTCATTTTGCAGCCCCGGCAGGACAGAGCAGGAATACTCTGCACTAGAGTACTCCTTTAAGGCCACAACTTAAAAAAAAAAGAAGGGACTGAAAGCTTTTTAAAACATTTTGTACTCGCAAATATAGGACCACAAGAATAGCACAGTGTGAATGTAACCCGATGTGACAATTGTAGTCTTAACAGCTACGCTACTGGAAAGTACAGAAATACATGAGGTGACAACTGGTTGACGTTGAACAAAACCATTTAATTGATATTTGGGTTTGTTACTCTTTAGGTGTTCTACTATTAATATTATCACGGTAAAATTATCCTAACAAACTATGCAATTGTCATTAAACTTGTATTAACTAAAGTAAGCGGAGTTTCAAAGACTTGATAACTGTAAAGTGAGATCCATGGTGAAAAAAATCCTCATGCACACTGGACAGCAGTACAGCAGTGCACAAAGTCACTTCGGCTTAACCCCTTAAAAGGGTATTCCCGTGGAAACGGTGCCAGAAAGTTTAAACAGATTTGTAAATCACTTCTATTAAAACAAATCTTAATCATTCCAGTACTTTTTAGGGGCTGTATGCTAGAGAAATACAAAAAAAGAAATTCATTTCCTGTGATGTCCTGACCACAGTGCTCTCTGCTGACCTCTGCTGTCCATTTTAGGAACTGTCAAGAACAGAAGAAAATCCCCATAGCAAACATATGCTGCTCTGGACAGTTCCTAAAATGGACAGCAGAGAGCACTGTGGTAAGGACATCACAGGAAATGAATTTCTTTTTTGCATTTCTCTTTAGTATACAGCCCTTAAAAAGTACTGGAAGGATTAAGATTTTTTTAATAGAAGTGATTTACAAATCTGTTTAACCCCTTAAGGACCAGGCCATTTTACACCTTAGGACCAGAGCGTTTTTTGCACATCTGACCACTGTCACTTTAAACATTAATAACTCTGGAATGCTTTTAGTCATCATTCTGATTCCGAGATTCTTTTTTTGTGACATATTCTACTTTAATATAGTGGTAAAATTTTGTGGTATCTTGCATCCTTTCTTGGTGAAAAATCCCAAAATTTGATGAAAAATTTGAAAATTTAGCATTTGTCTAACTTTGAAGCTCTCTGCTTGTAAGGAAAATGGATATTCCCAAAAAAAAAAAAAATTTTCTATTCACATTTCCAATATGTCTACTTTATGTTTGAATCATAAAATTGACGCGTTTTTACTTTTGGAAGACATCAGAGGGCTTCAAAGTTCAGCAGCAATTTTCCAATTTTTCACAAAATTTTCAAACTCCCTATTTTTCAGGGACCAGTTCAGGTTTGAAGTGGATTTGAAGGGTCTTCATATTAGAAATACCCCACAAATGACCCCATTATAAAAACTGCACCCCCCAAAGTATTCAAAATGACATTCAGTCAGCATTTTAACCCTTTAGGTGTTTCACAGGAATAGCAGCAAAGTGAAGGAGAAAATTCTCAATCTTCATTTTTTTACACTCGCATGTTCTTGTAAACCCAATTTTTTAATTTTTACAAGGGATAAAAGGAGAAAATTTATACTTATATTTGTAGCCCAATTTCTCTCGAGTAAGGACATACCTCATATGTCTATGTAAATTGTTCGGCGGGCGCAGTAGAGGGCTCAGAAGCAAAGGAGCGACAAGGGGATTTTGGAGAGTACGTTTTTCAGAAATGGTTTTTGTGGGGCATGTTGCATTTAGAAAGCCCCTATGGTGCCAGAACAGCAAAAAAAAAAAATAAAAAATAAAAAATAAAAAAAAAAAACACACATATGCCATACCATTTTGGAAACTAGACCCCTTGAGGAACGTAACAAGGAATTAAGTGAGCCTTAATACCCCACAGGTGTTTCACGACTTTTGCATATGTAAAAAAATATTTTTTTTTCACTAAAATGTGTGTTTCCTCCCAAATTTCACATTTTTGCAAGGGTTAATAGCAGAAAATACCCCCCAAAATTTGTAACCCCATGGAGGTAACCCATAAGTTGGCCTGAAGTGCACTACGGGCGAACTACAATGCTCAGAAGAGGAAGAGCGCCATTGAGCTTTTGGAAAGACAATTTGTTTGGAACGGTAGTCAGGGGCCATGTGCATTTACAAAGCCCCATGGTGCCAGAACAGTGGACCCCCCCACATGTGACCCTATTTTGGAAACTACACCCCTCACAGAATTTAATAAGTGGTGCAGTGAGCATTTACACCCCACTGGCGTTTGACAGATCTTTGGAACAGTGGGCTGTGCAAATGGAAAATTAAATTTTTAATTTTCACGGATCACTGTTCCAAAAATCTGTCGGACACCTGTGGGGCGTAAATGCTCACTGTACCCCTTATTACATTCCGTGAGGGGTGTAGTTTCCAAAATGGGGTCACATGTGGGTATTTTTTTTTTGCGTTTATGTCAGAACCGCTGTAAAATCAGCCACCCCTGTGCAAATCACCTATTTAGACCTCAAATGTACATAGTGCACTCTCACTCCCGAGCCTTTTTGTGCGTCCGTAGAACATTTTACGGGGTATTTCCGTACTCAGGAGAAATTGTGTTACAAATTTGGAGGTCTTTTTTCCTTTTACTGCTTGTGAAAATAAAAAGTATGGGGCAACACCAGCATGTTAGTGTAAAAAATAAAAAAATTTATTATAACAGGCTGGTATAGACCCCAACTTTTCCTTTTCATAACGGGGTAAAAGGATAAAAAGCCCCCCAAATTTGTAGTGCAATTTCTCCCGAGTACGGAAATACCCCATATGTGGCCCTAAACTGTTTCCTTGAAATACGACAGGGACCCATCGTGCATGATGCAAGCACCTCTTTGGTGCTCCCATCATGTACTATACGTAAATGTATGTCCTGGTGCGTTAAGTACCAGGAAGCACATTTACGTCCAATGTCATTAAGGGGGTTAAAAGGGGTACTCTGGAGGGGGGAAAAAATGTTTTCCAATCAACTGGTGCCAGAAAGTTACACAGATGTGTAAATTTATAAAGGAAAAATCTTGAGCCTTCCAGTACTTATAAGCTTCTGTATATGCCAGAGGAAGTTGTGTAGGTTTCTTCTAGTGTGATTAAAGTGCTGTCAACTCTGTCAGTGTCAGGAGCAATGTGGTCAGACTGTAGAGAACTACACAACTTCTGTTGGAGCATACAGCAGCTAAGTACTGGAAGGCTTAAGATTTTTTAAATAGAAGTAATTTACATAACTGTATACCATATTTATTGGCGTTTAACATGCACCCTCATCTTAATTTTTTTTTTTTAACTCAGATTTTCCTTTTATTTTTTTTTTATGAATGACTTGGAAGCTCTGCACCCCACTCCCAATTTGCCACATCCTTCCCCCTGTTCCTCAGTCTGACCCCACAGTGCCACATCATTACTTCCCCTTTATCAGCCCGTGCCACAACATTTCCCCGTCTGATTCCCCCATGCCTATCATTATCATTCTTCTATGTATAACATAGAAGCAGAAAAATACATATTTCCAAAGGCAGAAACACTTTTGTAACACAACTTTATTTGCAAGCCTTTTTTAACCTTTAATAATAATAATTAAAAGGAGTATTTTATAAGTGGTAAAAGTGGCATTTTAGAGCTCTCAATGATTTCAATGAAAGCATTAGAGGGGTATTTCTTTTAACACATACTGAAAATGTTCTTAAACCACATGCAAGAGATAGCATTATTCCAAAAGAGAATTAATGGGACGCCATTTGTAGGTAAAAAACACCTGCATGTTGTTGCAGAATACTAAAGTATTCTGCATCAAAATACACCTGAAAAAAATGCAGAGTGGACCTGCTTTACTGTCTTTCAATTACCATTTTCAAAATGTTTTTATGTACAATAGCAACAATTGATTTGCTATGTACAATATATCACTGACAATGTACTCTAAGCTTAACAGTGACAAATCATATGACAACAGGCTCATAACCCTTTGCGGACAGCAAGAAAAGTACTTGAAAAAGGTTGAGTAATTAAATGTATATTAGTGAGAAAGTTTCATTTACATAGAAACAAACTCTACTTGAATTTTAGTTGTATGGTTATGTCATTTAACAATTGATTGAAACCTTTAGCTTATTCTGACAACATCTTTGTCTCTGGAACCATGATCTGTGTTTGCAGCCAAATAAATTCAAAAACTATTCCTAAAATTAAATGGCACTGACTAAAATGAGATTAAGCACATTTGGATTGTGAACTCTACACCACACATCCACAACAAATACCAGTACTATAGAAGTAAAAGGGCAGGATAAAAAAAAAAAAAAGCGGTTCAGAATTTTATGCTGCAGTTATTCTGTGCATTTTCATTATTGTTTTTATACGTTCAATGTATAGGGATGAAGTATGCAATAAATCTGCTGCAAAAGTTCACATGTAACAAGAGAATTTTACTGAAGAATCCCTGCAGATCTCTTTTTAACCTTAGCCTTCGTCCAAAAGGTAGCTATTCACATATGGCACAATTGTGGTAGAAATTTCTGTAATTGTCCCATTATTCTGTATGGGGCTTGCAGATATCTATGCATTTGTAGCAGGAGCAATCCCACTAAGTCCAACAGAACAGATTTTCCCTTTACAGAAATTCCTGGAACATCGCTATAAGATCAGAAAAAAGATAATTTTTTTAGTTAATTTACATAGGTGGAATTAATCAAAATTAGAATTTAATACCTTAGATTTTCAAGTTCCTGCCGTTTCAGTGGTGAGGAAGGTGGAGCAGGAAGAAATTTATCACTTTCGTGGTTTTTATTGCTGAAACACAGAATGCAAGGCTTTTAGGGTTTCTTATGGGTTTACAGTTTGCTATTTAAAAGAAGTTATCCCAAGATTAGCTAGTTATTTCCCATCTTGTGAATAGAGGATAACAATCAGTAGGGGTTCAGTCCTCTGGTACCCCCACTAATTCAAAAAGTGGAGGTGAACGGTCCAGTGTGCGTTCTGCCGCTGATCAACTAGTTCTCCTCTCTCCCCTAACATGTAACCTTCGGATAACACTTTGAGGATTTCCAGGCGACAATAATGGCCTACTGTCAAGATAGACTGTAAATTTGTGTTTGTTGATAATACAAATTCTGGGACCTCCCAAGATTAGCAGAATGAAGGAAGACTGTGTTCATTGGTGATGGTACTGGAGATCCTACTAAAAAATCTTTTACTTGCTAATAAAATTAAAATAAATGTGACCATCCAGAATGTACTTTTCTCAGTGAGCTGAAAGGCAGAGTAGAGCTGCAATGATTCCTGGGAAATGTATCTATGGGGCAAGGATGGTAAAGAATATCAAGCAGAAGACTACAGGGGCCACAGGAACCATGCATATCAGGCAGGATTAGAAACAGGGAACATATCCACGTAGTGTAGTGATTTATTTACATGTATACTCCCCTGGAGTAGCCCTTCAAGTCACCAGCTGTTATCACATGTTAAATTTGTCTATGAAAACTATTTTGTAAACCAACTGTTAGGGAAAGATCATAAACAAAATCAAACAAAATCACGCCCCCTCACAGACTTGCATAGCGGGGTCGGCACTCGACAGTTTGTGAGCTGGCAGCACGGCGTGCAGCTCAAAGAGGGGGTTGCCGAATGCAAGATTGCGGGGGTCCCCAGCGGCAGGACCCCTGCGGTCAGACATTTTATCCCCTATCCTTTGGATAGGGGATAAGCTGTCTTAGGGCCAGAGTACCCCTTTAAGACTGCCTAAAGACAAATGTTCAAACTACTTACCTGCATGCCTCAGAGCTCTCCCCACTGGAGTCTTGATTGCCTATCTGACTGCTATTCTTTGCCCCATTTTCTTTACTACCATCCTGCTGGTCCTCAGGCAACAAAAGCAAAGCATTTCTTAAGCAAATAGCTGCAAACTCCATACTGGCTACTGGAATGGCAGAAGATTCCCCATCACTGACATATAGAAGAAAAAAAATACATAAATTTTAACAAATACATTTTTATTAGGTTTGTAGCAATATTTAGCATGAAAGATTTTCAATTTTCTTATATACAACATTAATTGGTCCACTTTGAGAAATAGTTTGGAAAAAGTCATCAGTCGACACACTTTACTCCAAAAGGCATGTTCCCGATCATGTTTTCATATCCTGGCTTTATTCTGGTAAAGTGGAGAAAAGCAGCTTTAAAAATCTCCCCCATTTTATGTAAATCAGGACCGGAATTCAGAACTAGTCACAGAGCCCAGGCTGTTAATGCACCTATTCGGCCTATATTCACATCTATTTAGGCATAATTATGCTTGTTTGCCATGTCGGGCAAGTCTTGTGCAGACCTAGAAGTATAGATAACTCCTCTCGTTAAGTATGATTATGGGAAAACGTGTTTGCTTACAGCACAGGGTGCAGTGACTAGTTGCCCCAGGGACTACTTGGTCCTGATTTAGATACAGCGTGGGCGATTTAAAAAAGCTTTTTCTCTCTCTTGCTCTCAACTTTCCCAGAATCAAGTCAGGGAACTTTATCTTGGAAGTAAAACTTGTTTGTGTTGGTTAGAGTGGGACTAAACCAGTGACATGTTCCCTTTAAACTGGTCTAGTCAGAAAACATTACCTATAATTTAAAAGAAAGAATATTGAAATTAAATGGGCTGATACAAAAACTTACTAGTAGTACATTTTGGCAAAACAAAGTTTTCTTATAAAGTATAATAAAAAAAAAGTGTATTTCCTTTTTACAGAAATCATGGGTTTATCCAAGTTGAAGTCAGTCCAGTAAGTGAGGGTGGGCTAACACTCTTCTGTGCTCTCTCCTGCCTGGTAGGACAGGAGAGAGCACAGAGGAGTGCTCTCAGACAGGAGAGAGCGCACAGAGGAGTACTAACCCATCCTCACTTAATGGAGGGAGGGCTAGAACTCCTTATGAAGTATAATCGAAAGGTTAATGTTTTGCCAAGATGTACAAAATGTAAAGATTTAGTATCTGACAGTGCCCATTTAAAGTTGGGTTTCACCCTTAAATTAAAACATTTTTTTAATAAATATTTATTGCTCTTGCATTGCTTTGAAAGTCACAACTTGTTTGAGTCGGACATCACGACATTATGTGGCAGTGAGTTTCATAGTCTCACTGCTCTTACAGAAAAGAATCTCTCCCTGTGATGGTGAAACAGTCTTTCCTCAAGATGTAGAGGATCCCTCTTGTCATGGTTACCAGCCGAGGTATAACAAGATCACTTTAAAGCTCTCTGTATTGTCCGTTCATATATTTTTACATTCTGATCAAATCACCCCCAAAATGTATTTTCTCCAAACTAAATAACCCCAAGCTTGATAACCTGTCATGGTCCTGTAATCCTCCCATACCATTATTTACCTTGGTCGCCCTCCTCTGCACCCTCTCCAGTTCAGCCATGTCCTGCTTATATAAAGGTGCCAAAATTTAGCACAATACTCCATATGTGGTCTGACTAGTGATTTATATTTACATCCCATGACAGCAGCTGCCTGGCAATGCTTACTAAATTTGAGTTTACTGTCCACCAGTCCCCCCCACCACCCTCAAAGTCCTTTTCAGTAGAAGTTTTTCTTCAGGTTTTATTATTATTTAGCAGATAATTGTACATGTTTTTTGGCCATTAAACTTAATTTGGCAAATCTGTGCCCAAGTCTACAGATTCCCCAGATCCCTCTATTATATGTTATACTCCTCTGTGGTGATCACTGTACCCAGTTTAGGGTCATTTGCAAATATTGAAATTCTACTCTGTAATGCCTCCACAAGGTCATTAATAAACATACTGAAAAGAAGTGGACCAAGAACTGACCCCTGTGGTACCCCCCACTAGTAACTGTCACCCAACCAGAGTAAGTTCCATTGATCCCCACCCTCTGCTTCCTATCACTGAGCCAGTTGCTAAGCCATTTACATATATCCGCCCCTAGTTCCAGCATCCTCATTTTATGTACTAACCTTTCGTGGGGCACAGTATCAAATGCCTTAGAAAAGTGCAGATATATAACATCCACAGCTTCACCCTGATCCAATCTATAACTGACTTCCTCATAGAAACTGATGAGATACGTCTGACAGGATTGACCCTTCATAAACCCATGTAGGTGCTGTGTTATAAGGTTATTTTTGTTAAGATATTACAGAATAGCATCTCAGAGAAAATCTTACCCACAACAGATATTACAGGCCTATAGTTTCCAGGATCCCTTTTTGACCCCTTTTTATATATTGGTACATTAGCCAAGCACCAGTCATAATAGAGTCTTCAAATATTAAAGAATATAATAGCAAAGTTCAGATATACAACATTCGAAGCTTCACTCCGATCTATAACAGAGCTCCTCATAGAAGCTGATCAAAATTAGTCTGACAGGACCAATTCTGTATAAACCCATGGTGGTGCTATGTTAGGTTATTGCTAATGTGGCCAGAACACTTATGTCATTTCATCATGTTGAAAATGACCGCCACACAGACTGGTTGGATTAGTATTTGTTTTAGTGTAGTCAGAACTATTTCGTGAGGATCTCTTTCCCATGTTCTCTAAAGTGTGTGAAACAAATCAACAACAATAAAACACAATATCCTAAGATTGTTTCTTTTACATTTTATAACTACTCAGAAATCACTACAACTTATGTTTTATTTAAAAGAATAAGTAATAAAAGGTTTAACTTATAAACTAGGGGGAAAAAATTCTTACTTATATAAGAGATTCTGAACGGATTGTGAAGCAAGGACTATTTTTCGATGGTAACCCTGGCCCACTACAGACTGTACTATGCCTTTCTTGCTTGGAAGACCTTTCGTTTCCTGTTCAGGTGTCTAAAAGAAAAAAAAATAACAGATAATGGTTCTATTGATCACAACGTACAGTAAAAAATATAATCATCCTACAGCATTAAATCACACATTACACACTGTTCCAATGTCATTTTCTTTGCCTCTGGTGTAAACACCATGAAAATGTCTCCATGTATATGCTAAACAAATGCAACTGTATGGCATTCACTATAGCCTCTATCACCCATAGATTATTATGGCATCTGTCTTTTACAGGAATATGGAATTGTGTAGTTATGACTATTCCATTCTTCATTTTTGTCATTAAAATTTCGTTCACCAGCTTGACAGAGGTCAAGTGGCTAATATAACATTAAGGACATGTTTAACCCCTTAACGACTACGGACGTAAATGTACGTCCTGGTGCGGCAGTTCTTTCCGCACCAGGACATACATTTACGTCCTGTCTGTTTTTCACCACGTCTCCCGCTAACAGCAGCCACCTTTCCACATTGCCCAAGGGGGATTTAACCCCCTCCTGTAATGGCGATCGCTGCGATTGGGCTGAACTTCTTGCAGTCTAATCACAGCAATTCCGCTTGTTTTTGGCCCCCCAGTGACGCCAGAATAAATGATAAATGGTGCTGTCTGAGAACGCACCAATCATCATGCAGTGAAGGAGGGAGGTGGCAGGGTTGCCACTCCTTCAAGCGCTGTGCTTGGTCGGTTGTTTTTTTTTTGGACAGGGTGTTTGCGGTCCGTGCCATCAGTCGATGTTCTGTAATGTGTGGTCGGACCGTACCCCTTGCGCTTTTATGTTAAGCGTTTATGCTTTTTACAGTTACAAAAATCACTACACTACACTTCTCACAAGTACGTAAAACACTACACTTACAGACACTTACAACCCCTGTCCCCATCCTTACATCCCCCACAAAAAATGAAATGGGCAGCAGAATGTTTTCGGTAGAGGAGGCATACGCCATGCTTGCCTCCGATACCGAATCAGTCAGTTATGGGGAAGAGGAAGATCCCAGCTTCCTCCTTTTTTCCTCTTCCTCATCATCTACTGCTTAGGAGCCCCCTAGAAAGTGGCAGCGTGTCTGCCACAGGGCATAGTCAGTAGAGCCCCCCAAACTAGTAAGCCCTGTCCCCCAAACAATGTTCCCTGTCCCCTCTATAGGTGATCCATCTGGACCCCAGTTCCGGACAATTATGCGCCACTGATTCCTGGGTTTGCTGACCGACCAGGAATCCAAATCAACACCACAGGCCTCACTGAAATGAACTTTTTTACATTTTTTGTCAGTGAGGACTTTGTCAATTTGATGGTGGCTCAAAGAAACTTGTATGAACAGTTTATGGCCCAGCACCCCAAATCTTTTTCGGCTAGGCCCCATAGATGGACCCCCATCAATGCAGCCGAGATGAGGACATTTTGGGCCTAATCAAAAAGCCGACCATTAGGCAATACTGGAGTGGGAATGTTCTGTATAACACCCCAATCTACAGTATGGCCATGTCACGGGCACACTTTGAGGCTGTCCTCAAATGTTTGCATTATGTTGATAATGCAACGTGCCCATCCCAAAATGATCCCACATATGACCGCCTTTTCAAAATTAGGCCGGACTTACATAATTTCAGTAATAAATTTGCAGAGGCCTATGTCCCCCAAAAGCAGGTGGCCATTGACGAGTCCCTTACTAGTTTCAAAAGGTAGACTCCATTTTTGCCAGTACATTCCCAGTAAAAGGGCAAGGTATGGCTTGAAAGTATACAAGCTCTGTGAGAGCACCTCAGGGTATATTTACAGATTAAGAGTGTATGAAGGGAAGGATTCCCACATTGAAAATTGTTTGGGAACTGATGTACTTACTGCTGGATAAAGGTTACCACCCCTACGTGTATAACTTTTATACACGCATCCCTCTTTTCAAGACCCTTTCTGCCAGATCCACTGCCGCTTGTGGCACTGTGCAGAAAAATCAAAGAGGCCTCCCGACAAATCTCCCACCAATCCCTAGGGATGAGTAGGGCCGTTACTTGTGAAAATCTGCTGTTGGTCAGATGTCCTTATGCTGACCACCATTCACGGTAACAGCAGCTCACCTGTCACTGTGCGAGCTACCGCTATGACGGTCCTCAAACCTGATTGTATCCTGGACTACAATCCCCCTCGAACCAGACCTGCTCTCATATCCAGGGGATGCCGCCCAAACATGATCCAAACTGCAACAAGGGCGGTGCGCCTGCGGAGAAGCTAAAAGTTTTACCGGGACCCGGCCGCACGAGATGCAGGTGAGACGGGTCATTGAACAGAGTCTCAGCGATGTTTCTGCACAGTTGCTTGCTGCTATGACCGCCTGCCAGACCACCCTCACCGGCAAGATAGAGGAGGTAAAGGTGGATGTTGGGTTACTAAGGCAAGACATGAAGGCGCTGAGGGAGAGGGACACTCACACAAAGGAAAGGATCTCGGCCATTGAGGACACTATTGCTCTTGTCCCAGCCTCCATATCTGACCTCACCTCTCAGCTGGAGCTCAGTAGGCAAAAGGCTGATGACCTAGAAAATAGACTGAGAAGGAATAACATACGTATAAATCGGCATGCCTGAGAGATCGGAGGGGTTTGCTCCCGGGACCCTTTGTGGAACAGTGGCTTAAGGACTCCTTCTCTGATGCCCCATTTTCTATTGCCTTTACAGAGGAGCGGGCGCATCGCGTCCCTGCAAAACAGCCTCCTCCTGGGGCCCCTCCACGGCCCTTGCTGGCCCGCATCTTGAACTGCAATGATCGAGACCTCGTCCTTCGTTTGGCTCGGAGGGCCCCTGACCTCCTTTACGACAATGCCAAAGTCTACATATTCCCAGACTTCTCTGAAGATCTAAAACATCGTAGAGCTACTTTTGTGGAAGTTAAGAGAAATCTGCAAGACCTGGGAATTGCCTATTCCATGGTTTACCCAGCCAGACTTCGAGTGGTTGACGGAGAACACACCATTTTCTTCAGTGAACCCGGAGAAGCTGCTGATTGGGTGCAACATCATAGGATCCCCTCATCGCTGAACTCTCCTGCGGATGTTGCCTGTCCTGCCCTTCATGGCCGCATGACTCTGCTCCTGATGAGTATCCCCTTCCCTCCCTCCTTTCACATTCCCCCCCCCCCCTCCTTTACCCATTGCTCTTCCCTAGCCTACCCCCTGGGAAGCCAGTTATCCTGGGGCTGTGTGCCCCCGACCCTGGAAGTTTTGCTCCTGACAATTTTTTCAAATGGGCCCATAGTGGGGCATCTCCCCACTACCTTTGCACGGGCTCCCCATATGGCCTAGAGCTGCAATGGTCCTATCTCACCTCCTGGTTTTTGACTATGGACGTTTCTGTTTAGTTTTTAGTTTACCTGTTTTTTCACATTCCCCAGTGATTCCCGTTTCATGTGCCTTCCCCTTTGACCGGGACGCTTTGCTGATAAATGACCCAGTGACTGCTGCTTCCCTGGTATATGCTCAGACTCCTGAGACTTCTGCAACCCTTTTTTTCGATGGCTGATCTACGTTTTTTGTCGTGGAACATTAGGGGGATGGGCTCCTCTAAAAAGAGGGCGCTGTTTCTTTCTCATGTTCGTAGATATAATCCACACATTGAATGTTTCCAAGAGACCCACATGATGCCTGCTAATCTGGGGGTGTTTAGAAATCCGTGGGTTCAATGGGATAGTCATGCATGAAATTCCACCTACTCAAGGGGGGTTTCCTTGCTTGTTCACAGGTCATTGAGGTGGGAGGTGGATCAATTACGTGTGGACTCTCTGGGTCGCTATGTAATTTGTTCATACTTTTATTAACAACACTCCTTTTGTCTTACTAGGTATTAACAATCCCCATGCGGCCACACTGGAGGTGCTACATCTCAGTTACCTTTGCAGCGAAGTTCCCCCCCACGCTAGAGTGATCTATTTGGGGCCCTGGACCCTGACCTAGACCGTTTTCATGTGCCACCTCCACTGTCTCAGACGCCTCATCCTCTTTTCTGTCTGAAGTGGGTTGGCTAGATATTTTTAGATGTAAATTCCCCCGTCTAAGATTGTTCTTGTGTTATTCTATTGGGTGTAATGCTCTATCTCGCATTGATCTAATTTGTTGTTATCCCCTTTTTTTTCTCCCTGGTGTCTAACATCTTTTGGGGCCCGCACAATCTTTGATCACTCCCCTTTGTTGTTGGAGCTTTCGCTGTCTCAAGAGTCCTATGTTTGGAGATGGAAGGTGCACCCTTTCTGGCTGAAGCTGATTGGCCCTCATGATCGGATCCACAACCAAATCCAAACATTCCTTCAGGTCAACCGACCTTCTGGTGATGCTATTCTTGTATGGGACACCATATGGGCTTATCTGAGAGGTTGCTTGAAATCTACTATTTCTTACATCAAGAGGGAGTCGTTTATTAGGGAGACAGAGCTGGCCCGCACTTGCCTAGATCTGGAGGCTGCCTATGTTGCCGATCCGACTGAATCTAATAACCATGCCTGGCTTACCACTGGTAGACAGTACATGCTTCTCCTTAATGAAAAAATGAACTGTAAATAGTTATTTTCTAAGCAAATTTTGAGCATGGCAACCAGTCTAGTAAATTGTTAGCGCACTTGGTCAAACAAAACCAGGCCACACCTCCAATTCGTAGGAAAGCCTCGGAGACTGGTCAAATAGTGGTAGACAACGTGCTTATTGCTCAGCATTTTGCTCAATTTTATACTTCCCTTTATTCTTCCCAGACGTACTACTCTGATGGGGATCTATCCGCTTACCTGGATTCCATTCAGTTTCCTGTGCTTTCCCGAGACTGTCTCCCTGTTGGACTTACGGTGGAGGAGATCTCCGAGGCCCTTTCAGAAATGCAAGACATGCCAGGCGCCTGGCCCTGATGGCCTTCCTGTGGAAGTTTATGTACGGTATGCTGACCTCCTACGGGGTCCTTTGAAGTCTATGTATGATGCATCTTTTGTGGCCGGCTGCATCCTGCCTACCATGGATGACGCTAATATAGTCCTTCTCCTTAAAGGAGTACTCCGGCACGCACTTTTTTCCTTTTATCCCGTCCGGGCTGCAAAATAAAAGAAAACACACTTTCTCTTATCTGCCAACGAGCCCCCGGAGCTCCGGTACAGGTGTTCGGTCCCCGGGCTGTATTCTTCTTACTTCCTGTTAGCCCGGCACGTCACACGGAGCTTCAGCCCATCATCGGCCGAGGCGGGACATCGCTGCGGCCGGTAATAGGCTGAAGCTCCGTGTGACGTGCCGGGCTAACAGGAAGTAAGAAGAATACAGCCCGGGGACCGAACACCTGTACCGGAGCTCCGGGGGCTCGTTGGCAGGTAAGAGAAAGTGTGTTTTCTTTTATTTTGCAGCCCGGACGGGATAAAAGGAAAAAAGCGCGCGCCGGAGTACTCCTTTAAACCAGATAAGGACCCTCTGGAATGTAGCTCCTACAGACCCATATCCTTGGTTAATGTTGATCATAAAATACTTACGAAAGTGGTGCTAATCGTTTAAATAAGGCCATCCTCTCTATTATTCATGCAGACCAATCGGGCTTTATGCCCAGCAAGTCCACTTCCGACAATATCAGGAGGGTTCAGGTCGCAGTCCAAGTTGGGCCTTGGCCTCCCTTGACGCGGCCAAGGCTTTTGGTTCTGTAGAATGGGGCTCTTAGGGAGGTTTTTGCTCGCTCTGGCTTTGGTCCCAGTTTTATTAAATGGGTCTTTATTCTCTATTCTGTATTCTTCCCCCCCAGGCCCGAGTAGTTGTTAATGCTGTATTTACATTGGGCAGGGGAACGCACCAGGGATGCCCTCTGTCGCCGCTCCTTTTCGCGGTGGTGGTGGAGCCCCTGGCCCTTCTCCTTAGGCAGGACCCCATATACTCAGGTATTAATATTGGCGGGAGGGAAGACCGTCTCTGTCTATATATAGAGGACCTGATTCTATTTATGTCCCGACCCCTTGAGACACTCCCTCGTGCTATTTCCATCTTTGAAAGATTTGGGGAATTTTTAAGTCTACGAATTAATTGGGCAAAATCCGTCTATTTGCCTCTGCAGCTGCGACCTGGACCCTCTACTCTCTGTGGCTTTGCCGTTTCCCACTATAAATATGTGGGTATTGTCATTCATAGGGACTCCTCCCTAGATCTTCAATCTAACGTGCTACCTCTCCTACCCTATGTTAAGGCTAAATTTCGAGTGTGGGGGGCCCTTCCCTTGACAGTCCCTGGTAGGATTAATCTGGTTAAAATTATAGTTTTGCCCAAACTTCTTTATCTTCTGGAACATTCCTCTAATCCAGTCCCGATGTCTTTATTTAAATCCCTGGACTCCCTCCTCCCTACATTTATCTGGGGACCTAGAAGATCCAAACAAACTCTCCACCTTGCAACGCCCCAAAGACCTGGGGGGGGCGCACTCCCGGATTTTAAACTGTACTATCTGGCGGGTCAGCTCCGGTACCTTCGACATTGGGTCTCCTCAGATCCCCTGCCGAATGCTGAGAATCACTTAGCCTTTTTTCTGGATCTAACTTCTCTGCGTGTATTTCTTGAGTGGTCCCCCCCCCCTCGAGTCCATAACCTCCTCCACCTTCACAAACTGGTTCTACAGATATTGCGCCAGATATGGCGCCAATCGCAGTCGGTCACTTCCTGCACCTTACGGACGATTTAGATCCCCCTTTCTGGCTGGCTCATGGGGTTGCCCAATTGGGAGACATGTTTCAAGATGACGTATTGAAATCTTTCACACAAGTTCAGACTGACTTTGGGGTCTCCTGAATGGCATTTTCTAGATACCTTCAGCTCTGCCACGCTTTGACTGCTCAATTTCCCTCCCCAAGAACCCCTATTTCTGCTTACCCATTTATAGGGATCTTATGTTCCCAAGGACTGCGAGGCTTAATCTCTATTCAGTACACCCATCTTACTAGGTCGAAACTTGCTAACATGGACGACTCGGCAGAGGCTTATTGGATGGCACACGTCCCCTCTCTCAGTTCAGAAGATTGGTCGGAGATTCTGTCCTCCCTTTTAACGGTCTCTCCGGTGGCTAACAACAAATTAATTCAGCTATATATTATCCATCATTGCTATCTCACTCCGGTGAGGCTCTTTCGGATGGGGCGGGTGCCTTCCGATGCCTGCCACAGATATCATTCCCCTAGAGCCGATTTCTGGCATATGATATGGCAATGTCCATTCCTTCAGACTTACTGGCAAGCCATTACTGATTTCCTATCTTCACTAATTTCTATTCCTATCCCGCTAGACCCCCTGATATGCCTCTTTGCTTTATTACCCGAAGAGTCTTGGCAACATCAGGCTTATTCATGGCTAGGAAAGCTATTGCTCTGCGCTGGATACATCCCCGCCCGCCCTCTCTCACGCAATGGTAGAAATTAGTCAATGCCATTCTCCCATATGAACAATTGGTGTTTAAAAATAGGAAATGCCCGGACAAATTCCAAAAGGTGTGGGGTGTTTGGTGTGCGTCCCCGCTTACCAGGTATTCTCCCTCAGCATTCACCTCCCTGATGTCCTCTGGTGCCTTGGGGTCTCCCTTCTGATTCTACACCCTTGTCTTTTTTTTGTGGTATCTCTCTTCCCTTTTCCCCCTAACCTTCTCTTTCTGTATCTTTGTGGCTCTGTTGTCGGAAGGCAGCACTTTCCCTTTTTTTACTTGCTGGGGTGTCTCGGCAAGGTCGTTCTTCACCTAGTGGGAATGTGTTCTGTTCTGTTATTGTTTTAGGGTCAAGCATTCATTGACCTCAGTTGCTCTATAATGACTGATGTATCATCACTATTCTATTGTAATGACTAATTTTCAGCTACTGTTATCCTGTCATCTGATTATTTTGCATGGAGCTGCTTTGTATTTATTCCAACTTCAATAAAACGAGTTTAAAAAATGTTTTACGAAAAGTCGTCAAACATCTGTGGGGTGTAAAGGTGTCTGACAGATTTTTGGAACAGTGGGCCGTGAAAATGAAAAATGTAATTTTTAATTTGCTCAGCCCACTGTTCCAAAGATCTGTCAAACGCCAGTGGAGTGTAAATACTCACTGCACCCCTTATTAAATTATGTGAGGGGTATAGTTTCCAAAATGGGGTCACATGTGGGGTGGGGGGGGGGCCTTTGTAAACGCACGTGGCCCCTGACTTCCATTCGGTGCTCCTCCTCTTCTGAGCATTGTAGTGCGTCAGCAGAGTACTTGACATGCACACATGGGGTATTTCCATACTCAGGAGAAAATTGCCCCCAAAATTTGTAACCCCATTTCTTCTATTACCCCTTGTAAAAATTTTACATTTGTGGAATTTTTTTTTTTTCATTTACACATCCAAATTTAACAAAAAGTCGTAAAATACCTGTGAGGTGTTAAGGGTCACTGTACCCCTTGTTACGTTCCTTGAGGGGTGTAGTTTCCAAAATAGTATGCCATTTTTTTTTTTTTTTTGCTGTTCTGGCACCATAAGGGCTTCCTAAATGCGACATGCCCCCCAAAAACCATTTCAGCTAAATTTGCTTTCAAAAAGCCAAATGTGACTCCTCTTCTGAGCATTGTAGTTCGCCAGCAGAGCATTTAACGTCCCAACATGGGGTTACAAATTTTGGGGGGCAGTTTATCCCATTACCCTTTATAAAAATGGGAACTTTGGGGAAAATTTTTTCTTCATTTACACATCCGACTTTAACGATAAGTCGTCAAACAACTGTGGGGTGTTAAGGCTCAATGGACCCCTTGTTACGTGCCTTGGGGGGTGTAGTTTCCAAAATGGTATGCCATGTGGGGGTTTTTCTGCTGTTCTGGCACCATAGGGGCAGGGCCGGACTGGCTTACCGGGATAGCGGGAATATTCCCGGTAGGCCACAGCCCTGTGGGCCGGCAGTGGCTGGAGCGCAGGCTGCCTGAGTCCCGACAAGTCACTGTGTCAGTCTGTCAGCAGTGTCAGGACCTGTTTGCTCCGCAGCTGCAGCATCACACACAGGTCTGAGGCTCCTGACAGCTGACACAGTGAGCGGAGGTCCGGAGGTCTAAGGCTACAGAGTCTGTACTGGGAGCTGTACAGACTGTACACTCCCTTCTACTCTCTGCCTCCTCACTTCTCCTGGCCCCTCCTCCTGTCCCCACAGTGACTGCAGCTGCTCGGGGGAAGATCTACAATACTGGTGAGAGGAAAGGGAACCGAATGTTATTACTGTGTAAGGGAAAGGGTGGGAGCCCTGTTCTGTGGTGTGTGTGTGTGGGGGGGGGGGTTTGGTAAGAGGGGGACCTTTGATGTGTGTGTGGGGGGGCACTGCAGAAGGGGACCTGTGATGTGGGGGGCTGCAAATGGGGGTGGGGGACCTGTGATGATAGTGGCTGCAAAGGAGGACCTGTGATGTGAGGGGCTGCAAAAGGGGGCCCCGTGATGTGAGGGGCTGCAAAAGGGGGACCTGTGATGTGAAGGGTTGCAAAGGGGGGGGGACTGTGATGTTGGGGGTCTGCAAAGGGGGGACCTGTGATGTGGGGGCTGTAATGTTTGTGGGTGCTGGTGGAGAGGGGAGACCAGTTATGTGGGACCTGTGATATGGGGAGCTGGAAAGGGGATACCTGTGATGTTGGGGGCTAAAGAGGGGATGCCTTTGATGTTGGGGGCTGGAGACGGGGGGGGGGGGACCTGCAATGTTGGGGGCTGGAGACCTGGGGACCTGTGATGTTGGGGGCTGGAGACGGGGGGGACCTGTAATGTGGGGTAGGGGGCAGGTTATGGGAAGAGGAGACCTTACTACTTTGTAAGGGAGGGGCACTTTGGTTGGTTGTTTTTTTTTTTTTTTTGCAATTTAAGTTGTTTATTCATTATTTCTAAATAACTATATTTTTTATATTTAACTACAGTTAAGGGGAACCTGTTATCAGTTTTATGTTGCCCAAACAGCAGGCATCACGATCCCAGGTCACTGTGAATTACACTAAGACACTCGGTCGTTCAAAGTAATCTTAGTTTCTAACCTGCAAAGTCGGGAAAAGATGTAGTGTTGGACTTTGTAGTGCTGACCACTGTCTTCCAGGGTCTCCGTATACACTGCTAGAGACAAGTGAGACCTGTCAATCAAGCCGGCTGGGCAGGGAACAACCGCCAGGACCTGCCCCTGTGACTATTTACCTGTATTCTTGTAGCATTTTCAAACTATGTCTCTGTGTAATTTGTGTCCCGGAATCGCAATGCCTGCACCAGTGTTATGCTTCCCACGGTATTTTAACCCTATGTAATATCTACTACGGAAGGGGGAACAGTAAAAAAAACAAAAACCCTTTCTAAAATTCCTTGCTTTCACACTGCCACTGAAATGACGGAATTCTGTTTCTGGTATCTGCCACTTTCGGTTATGTGACATGACATGGCCAGCCATCCAATCAGCGCCTGAGGCTGGACATTGCTTCGGCCCGTAATTGAATGAGTAACTGTGTGAGATCACATAACCTGACCTAGTAGTGCTGGACACTGGGAACTGAGTTCCGTGATTCTGGCGGTAGCTCAAGTGCAAAAAAGAGAGGGTTGCTTTTATTTATTTATTTTTACTGTTTTTCCCAAGTGGATTTTACATAGAGTTAAAGGGGTACTCCGGCGCTTAGACATGCTTGATCACGGAGGTCCCGCCGCTGGGGACCCCTGTGATCTTGCACGCCGCACCCCATTAAAAATCAGTCCCCGGAGCGTGTTCGCTACGGGTCTGATTACTGTCGATCACGGGGCCAGAGTGTTGTGACATCAAGGCTCCGCCCCATGTGACATCACGCCCCGCCCCCTCAATGCAAGCCTATGGGAGGGGGCGTGATAGGCTTGCATTGATGGGCGGAGCGTGACATCACACAGGGGCGGAGGCGTGACGTCACACGCCGCCGGCCCCGTGGTCGCCGGTAATCAGACCCAGAGCGAACATGCTCCTGGGACGGATTATAACTGGGGTGCTGCGTGCAAGATCACAGGGGTCCCCAGCGGCGGGACCCCGGCGATCAGGCATCTTATCCCCTATCCTTTGTATGGGGGATAAGATGTCTAAGCGCCGGAGTACACCTTTAATACCACATTACTATCTTGTATGTTGAGGCTGCACCCCTTTGACTTCAGGGCGCACCCACAACATAGTTCTCTTATAGAGGCATGGCAAATCAAATGCCAGGCTTCCCTGTCCCTTCCCTGCAGCCAGTGACTGCTACAGTGACGCAATGCTGTGGGGCTGGTATGACAATTTTTCCAGGGCTGTTTTTTATCCCCAGTCCGGCCCTGCATAGGGGCTTCCTAAATGTGACATGCCCCCCAAAAACCATTTCAGAAAAATTCACTCTCCAAAATCCCATTGTCACTCCTTCCCTACTGAGCCCTTTACAGCGCTCGCCGAATACTTGACATACACATATGATGTATTTCCTTACTCGAGAGAAATTGGGTTACAAATTTTGAGAGGATTTGTCTCCTTTTACCTCTTGTAAAAATTCAAAAACTGGGTCTACAAGAATATGCGAGTGTAAAAAATGAAGATTTAGAATTTTCACCTTTATTTTGCTGTTATTCTTGGGAAACACCTAAAGGGTTAACACACTTACTGAATGTCATTTTGAATAATATGAGGGTGCAGTTTTTATAATGGGGGTAATTCATGGGTATTTCTAATAGGAAGGCCCTTCAAATCTACTTCTAACCTGAACTGGTCCATGAAAAATTCAGATTTAGAAAATTGTGAAAAATTGGAAAATTGCTGCTGAACTTTGAAGCCCTCTAATGTCTTCCAAAAGTAAAAACATGTCAACTTTATGATACAAACATAAAGTAGACATATTGTATATGTGAATAAGAATATAATTTATTTGGAATGTCTATGTTCCTTACAAGCAGAAAGCTTAAAAGTTAGAAAAAGCTAAATTTTCAATTTTTTCATCAAGTTTTGGAATGTTTAACCAAGAAATGATGCAAGTATCGACAACATTTTACCACTAACAAAGTAGAATATGTAACAAAAAATAATCTCAGAATCAGAATGAAAGGTAAAAGCATCCCAGAGTTATTAATGCTTAAAGAGAAAGTGGTCAGATGTGCAAAAAACGCTCTGGTCCTACAGTGAAAATTGGCCTTGTCCTTAAGGGGTTAAACAACACAATGTTACTCCAAATCAATCACACTTCTGTGAAATCACACTGTCCACTCAGGAAGCAACACTGATTGACAATCAATTTCACATGCTGTTGTGCAAACGGAACAGACAACAGGTGGAAATTATAGGCAAATAGCCGGACACCCCCAATAAAGGAGTGGTTCTTCAGGTGCTGACCACAGACCACTTCTCAATTCCTATGCTTCCTGACTGATGTTTTGGTCACTTTTGAATGCTGGCGGTGCTTTCACTGTAGTGGTAGACGGAGTCTACGATAGTGCAGCTCATCCAGGATGGCACATCAATGCAAGCTGTGGCAAGAAGGTTTGCTGTGTGTCAGCATAGTGTCCAGAGCATGGAGGCACTACCAGGAGACAGGCCAGTACACAAGTAGACATGGAGGCCTTAGGAGGGCAACAACCCAGCAGCAGGACCACTACCTTCACCTTTGTGCAAGGAGGAGCAGGACAGGCACTGCCAAAGCCCTGCAAAATGACCTCCAGAAGGCCACAAATGTGTCCACTCAAACGGTCAGAAACAGACTCCATGAGGGGCCAACTTCCACAAGGGGGGGTTGTGCTTACAGCCCAACACTGTGCAGGACGTTTGGCATTTGCCAGAGAACACCAAGATTGGCAAATTCGCCACTGGCTCCCTGTGCTCTTCACAGATGAAAGCAGGTTCACACTGAGCACATGTGACAGAGTCTGGAGACACCATGGAGAACGTTCTGCTGCCTGCAACATCCTTCAGCATGACCAGTTTGGCAGTGGGTCAGTAATTGTGTGGGGTGGCATTTCTTTGGGGGGCCGCAGAGCTCTCCATGTGCTTGCCAGAGGTAGCCTGACTGCCATTAGGTACCGAGACGAGATCCTCAGACCCCTTGTGAGACTATATGCTGGTGCGGTTGGCCCTGGGTTCCTCCTAATGCAAGACAATGCTAGACCTCATGTGGCTGGAGTGTGTCAGCAGTTCCTGCAAGAGAAAGGCATTGATGCTATGGACTGGCCCGCCTTTTTCCCAGGCCTGAATCCGATTGAGCACATCTGGGACATCATGTCTTGCTCCATCCACCAACGACACATTGCACCACAGACAGTCCAGGAGTTAGCGGATGCTTTAGACCAGGACTGTGAGGACATTTCTCAGGAGACCATCCGCCAACTCATTAGGAGAATGCTCAGGCGTTGTAGGGAGGTGATACGGGCAGGCGGAGGCCACACACACTACTGAGCCTCATTTTGACTTGTTTTAAGGACATTACATCAAAGGTGGATCAACCTGTAGTGTGGTTTTCCACTTTGATTTTGAGTTGATAAATTTGATTTCCATTGATAATTTTTGTGTGATTTTGTTATCAGCACATTCAACAAAAGTATTTAATAAAGTATTTAATAAAGACGAAAGTATTTAATTCATTCATTCAGATCTAGGATGTGTTATCTTAGTGTTCCCATTATTTTTTTTGAGCAGTGTATATGAATAGAGAAGTTTGTCACATTGATGAATCAATCTGCCAGCACCAGGTTTAGGAGCTGATTCAGTATAACTTGTCAGTGATATCCCTGCTAATTCTAGATGGAGAAGTCCAGTGACTGATCCCATTCTGTGATTGGCAGCAGTCTGTGCATGCACAGTAATACAGGTACTGTCAGTCATTGAGTCAGTCGCAGACTGGACGTTTACACTGTACACTTTAAAGTAAAACTTTATTCTATAGTACAATACAATCAAAACAATACCAATATCTGCATGCTTGTCTATTATGGTATTACAAAAAAATGTGAACAATATAAGTATTCCATTTTGACCCTTATAAAAAAAAAAAAATGTTTTCATATACAGTGTGATAGGAGCACTCCTGTTGCCCACCGGCAATCCGAGTACTGACAGTTCTGGATGGTCAAAAATTATAGTTCAAGACAGGGGTGGTTGCAAGCTGGTAGTATTAGGCTGGGGAGGGATAAAATAAACAGCACTTGCCACCTTGATGGTACCACACTGCTACTGCTTGAAAATAGGAGGTTCCTTGATCGTTTAAACAGACAAAAAAATAAAACAAACAGTGTGGTACCATCAGTGTGGGAAGCACCATTTATTTTGGCCCTCCCCAGTCTAATACTTCCAGCTTGCTACTGCCAGTCTCCAACCATCATTTTTGACAGACCAACAATACCCTGGTGCCGATGGTAACTGGGGTAATAAGGGGTTAGTGCCAGTTGATTTATGGGCAAATGCTAAGCCCTGGCTTAGTAACAAATGCAGTCTATCACATGGCTTTAAGCTAAAAATAATCATAATAATATTTATTTATTTCCCCCAGACCACTCAGTAACCATTTTATATTAGAAAGAAATCAAAAATGTTTTCTCCAATTCTCCAACATAATCTGTATCTTCAATTGTTTTATCTGTAACTTAAAAAGAAAATAGGAGTTCTCAAGCAGTTTCAAAACTACAACTCCCATCCTGCCCAGACAGTTAAAGGGGTACTCCGGTGGAAAACTTTTTTTTTTTTTTAATGAACAGGTGCCAGAAAGAAACAGATTTGTAAATGACTTCTATTTAAAAATCTCAATCCTTTCAGTACTTATTAGCAGCTGTATGCTACAGAGGAAATTATTTTATTTTTGAATTTCTTTTTTGTATTGTCCACAGTGCTCTCTGCTGACACCTCTGTCCGTGTCAGGAACTGTTCAGAGCAGCATAGGTTTGCAATGGGGATTTTCTCCTGCTCTGGATAGCTCCCGATACGGGCATCAGGTGTCAGCAGAGAGCACTGTGGATATGACAAAAAAAGAAATTCAAAAAGAAAAATAATTTCCTCTGTAGCATACAGGTGCTAATAAGTACTGTAAGGGTAAAGATTTTTTAATAGAAGTAATTTACAAATCTGTTTAACGTTATAGCACCAATTGATTTAAAAAAAATAAAATAAAAAGTTTTCCACTGGAACCCCTTAAGGACGACCACCGTAAATGTATGGCGCTGCGCAGTTTTCCTTGACCACCGCATCTCTGGAGGCGGTGATCGGAATGGGATGACTGCTGATATCTATCAGCAGCCATCCCAGCAAATCGCCCAGGGAGGTCCCGAGACCCCCCCCCCCATGTCTGCGATCGCGGCAAATCAAGCGTCAATTCAGACCGACGATTTGCCGCTATTCCAGGTCAATCGGGTCTCAGGTGACTCGGTAAAAAAAAAAAAAAAGTAAAAAAAAAAAAAGAGTGAATGGGGCTGTCCGAGACAGCCCCATTCACCCTTACCCAGCAGGAGTGAGGGGGCACCGGTGCTGCCTCACGATCACGTGATTGATCGGTCTGAACGACCGACCGACCAATCACGGACCTGCCTGGGATGGCGAATGGAGCGGAGATCGGCGCCAGCGGGGGTCTACCTTCCTTCCCCTGGTCGGGCAGGGGTCCCCTCGTGTGCAGTGGCGGAGACAGGAGCAGCAGGATCGTAACCGGCTGCAGGATACAGCACGGCGGTCCCGGCGGCAGAATATAACAGGAGGCGAGGCCTGTTCACCTCCTACTATTGCTTAGCAACAACTCGCAGCATGCATAGCCAAAGGGCATGCTGGGAGTTGTAGTTTTGCAACAGCTGGAGGCACACTGCTACAACTCCCAGCATGCCCCATGGTAGTCTGTGCATGCTTGGGGTTGTAGTTATGAAACAGCTGGAGGCACATTTTTTTTTCTATGAAGACTACCAAAGGGCATGCTGGGAGTTGCAGCAGTGTTCCTCCAGCTGCTGCAAAACTACAACTCTCAGCATGCCCATCAACTGTCAATGCATGCCGATTGTACATTACACAAAATAAAAAAGTAAAAAACACTACATATACACATACCGCTACACAGCACCCCCCCCCATAAAAAAAAAATAAAAAACATCTTGTACGGCACTGTTTCCGAAACAAAGCCTCCAGCTGTTGAAAAACAACAACTCCCAGTATTGCCGGACAGCTACTGACTGTCCAGGCATGCTGGGAGTTTTGCAACAGCTGGAGACACCCTGTTTGGGAAACACTGCCATGGGGTATTTTTGTGGCAGATTCAAACCCCCAATTTAGGCCTCAAATGCGAATGGCGCGCTATCGCTTTGGAGCCCTGACGTATTTCAAGGAAACAGTTTAGGACCACATATGGGGTATCTCCGTACTCGGGAGAAATTGCATTACAAATTCTGGGAGGCTTTTTCTCCTTTTCCCCCTTATGAAAAGGTAAAGTTGGTGGCTACACCAGCCTGTTAGTGTAAAAATGTTTTTGTTTTTTTTTACACGAACATGCTGGTGTTGCCCCATACTTTTCATTTTCACAAGCGGTAAAAGGAAAAACAGACCCCCAAAATTTGTAACGCAATTTCCCCTGAATACGGAAATCCCCCATATGTGGGTGTAAAATGTTCCGCGGACACACAACGTGGCTCAGGATTGGGAGCGCACTATGTACATTTGAGGTCTAAATTGGTGATTTTCACATGGGTGGCAGATTTTACAGCGGTTCTGACAAACGCAAAACAATAAATTCCCACGTGTGACCCCATTTTGGAAACTACACCCCTCACGGAACGTAACAAGGGGTATAGTGAGCCTTAACACCCTACAGGTGTTCAACAAATTTTCGTTAAAGTTGGATGTGAAAATGAAAAAAAATAAAAAATGTCCACTAAAATGCTGGTGTTACCCTACATTTTTCATTTTCACAAGGGAGAATAGGAAAGAAAAGCCTCCCAAAATTTGAGAACATACCCCATATGGGGATGTAAAGTGCTCTGCTGGCGCACTACAATGCTCAGAAGAGAAGGAGCGCCACTGGGATTTTGGAGAGAGAATGTGTCCGAAATTGAAGGCCATGTGTGTTTACAAAGCCCCCATAGTGCCAGAACAGTGGACACCCCCCCCCACGTGACCCCATTTTGGAAACTACACCCCTCCCGTAATGTAATTAGGGGTACAATGAGTATTTACGCCCAACAGGTGTCTGACAGATTTTTGGAACAGTGGTCCGTGAAAATGAGAAATTACATTTTTCAATTGCACAGCCCACTGTTCCAAAGATCTGTCAAACGCCAGTGGGGTGTAAATACTCACTGCACCCCTTATTAAATTCTGTGAGGGGTGTAGTTTCCAAAATGGGGTTACATGTGGGGGGGTCAACTGTTCTGGCACCACGGGGGGCTTTGTAAACGCACATGGCCCCCGACTTCTATTCCAACCAAATTCTCTCACCAAACGCTCAATTGCGCTCCTTCTCTTCTGAGTATTTAGTTCGCCCGCACAGCAATTTACATCCACATAAGGGGTATTTCCATACTCAGAAGAAATGGGGTTACACATTTTGGGAGGCTTTTTCTCCTATTACCCCTTGTGAAAATGAAAAATTTGGGGTAACCAGCATTTTTGTGAAAAAAAATCTAATTTTTCATTTTCACGTCCAACTTTAGCGGAAATTTGTCAAACACCTGTGGGGTGTTAAGGCTCATTGTACCCCTTGTTAGGTTCCTTGAGGGGTGTAGTTTCCAAAATAGTATGCCATGTGGGTTTTTTGCTGTTCTGGCACCATAGGGGCCTCCTAAATACGACATGCCCCCCAAAAAAATTTCAGTAAAATTTGCTTTCAAAAAGCCAAATGTGACTCCTCCTATTCTGAGCATTGTAGTGCACCAGCAGTGCACTTGATGTCCACACATGGGGTATTTCCATACTCAGAAGAGATTGGGTTACAAATTTTGGGTGCCATTTTCTCCTATAACCCCTTGCAAAAATGTAAAATTTGGGAGAAAACCAGCATTTTAGTGAAAAAAAAAAAAAGTCATTTACACATCCGACTTTAACGAAAAGTCGTCAAACACCTGTGGGGTGTTAAAGCTCACTGGACCCCTTGTTACGTTCCTTGAGGGGTGTAGTTTCCCAAATAGTATGCCATTTTTTTTTGCTGTTCTGGCACCATAGGGATTTCCTAAATGTGACATGCCCCCCAAAAACCATTTCAGAAAAACTCACACTCCAAAATCCCATTGTCGCTCCTTCCCTTCTGAGCCTTGTAGTGCACCCACAGAGTACATCCCCATATGAGGTATTTCCTTACTCAAGAGAAATTGGGTTACACATTTTGGGGGTAATTTTCTCCTTTACCCCTTGTAAAATTTCAAAAATTGAGTCTACAAGAACATGCGAGTGTAAAAAAAATAAATGAAGATTTAGAATTTTCTCCTTCATTTTGCTGCTATTCCTATGAAACACCTATAGGGTTAACACACTTTCTGATTGTAATTTTAAATACTTTGGGGGTGTAGTTTTTATAATGGGGTAATTTATGGGGTATTTCTAATATGAAGACCCCTCAAATTCACTTCATATATTTTTTTAGGGAGGAAATTTTTATGAAAACCACAATTCTGCACATTTTTGAGGGGTTCGTTTTCACACTGTACAATTTACGGTAAAAAACAACGTATTCTTTATTCTGTAGGTCAATACTATTAAAATGATACCCATGGCTAGCTACTTTTATATTTTTGTACTGCTTAAAAAAAAAAAAAAAATCTCCAACTTTTTGTACAAAATCAGTAATCTAAAAATCCCCCTATTTTGACCACCTATAACTTTTTCATTTTTCCGTATATAGGGCGGTATGAGGGCTCATTTTTGGCGCCGTCATCTGTACTTTTTATTGATAGCACATTTGCATATATAAAACTTTTATATCATTTTGTATTAATTTTTTGGGAATAATATGTGACAAAAAAAAAAAAAACAGCATTTTTGGACTTTAACGACCAAGGACGTATATTTAAGTCCTTGGCTGGCTCCTGCGATATAACGCGGGGTCACGCGGTGACCCCGCGTCATATCGGGTCGGTCTTGGCATGTATCTGATGCCGGGACCCGGGGCTAATAGCACGCGGCAGTGATCGCGGTGCCGCACGCTATTAACCCTTTAGATGCTGATCGGGACCACCGCAGTGAAAAAGCAGTGTCCCGATCAGCTGGGAGACGAGCGGAGGTCCACTTACCTGCCTCCGGCGTGTCCCCTCGGCGATTGATTGCTGTAAGCCTGAGATTCAGGCTTGAGCAATCGACCGCCAATAACACTGATCATTGCAAAGCTATGGCTTTGCAGTGAACAGTGCTGGCAATCAGTGTGTGCAGTGTTATAGGTCCCTATGGGAGCTATAACACTGCAAAAATAAAAAGTGTAAAACATTTTTTTTTTTTTAAATAAATGTGATTTAACCCTTTCCTTAATAAAAGTTCAAATCACCCCCCTTTTCCCATAAAAAACCCACCATGTAAATAAAAATATAAACATATGTGGTATCGTCGCGTGAGTAAATGTTCAAACTATAAAAATATATCATTAATTAAACAGCACGGTCAATGGCGTAGGCGCAAAAAAATTCCAATGTCCAAAATAATGTATTTTTGGACGCTTTTTATATAATGAAAAAATGAATAAAAAAGCGCTCAAAAAGTCCGATCAATACAAAAATGGTACCTCTAAAAACTTCCGATCACGGCGCAAAAATTAGCCCTCATACCTCATGCGGAAAAATAAAAAAGTTATAGGGGTCAGAAGATGACAATTTTAAACGTATACATTTTTTTGCATGTAGTTAACATGCAGAAAACAAAATCAAACCTATATAAGTAGGGTATCATTTTAATCGTATGTACTTACAGAATAAAGAAAAGGTGTCATTTTTACCGAAAAATGTACTGCGTAGAAACGGAAGCCCGCAAAAGTTACAAAATTGAGTTTTTTTCTTCAATTTCGCCGCACAATGATTTTTTTTTCTGTTTCGCCATAGATTTTTGGGTAAAATGACTGATGTCACTGCAAAGTAGAATTGGTGGCGCAAAAAATAAGCAATCATGGATTTTTAGGTGCTAAATTGAAAGGGTTATGATTTTTAAAAGGTGAGGAGGAAAAAACTAAAGTGCAAAAACAGAAAAACCCATGGTCCTTAAGGGGTTAAATGGCAAAAGGTATTCTGAACAACCAACCAAGATAAATATGAAAGGAAGTGTTAGGCCCTTTTCACACTATAAAATTCATCAGTTAAAAGAAACGTCATAAATGTCCATTAGAAAAGCTTTAAAAACGGATGTTAAACGTCCGTTATAAAATCCCATTATGTCTATGGGATTTTTTTGATTATCCGAGGGACTACTACTACTCCCATCATGGAACTGACTTGTTTCAATGATGGGGGTAGTAGTTCCCCGGCTGCGGGAGTCTGCCGGTGGCTGGGGAGGCAACATTAGTGGTTGTTCCATGATGGGGGTTGTAGTACAGGGACTAAGTGATTGATCGCACCGGGCATCACTTCTGAGACCCGATAGCATTAGAAGTTATTAAACAGGGTAGCGGGCAGCATGCTCCACTCCCCTGCGATGTACCATGTATTTACTTTTATTTTTAAACTCCCTGCCGGGAGCCCTGAATACTGAGGAGCCATCCAGGGCTCCCAGCAGGGTTTTCAAATAAAATGGGAAAAGATGGGAAAATATATACAGAATCACTAGGGGGTTAATATATCTGGGCCCCACAGCGCTTCTATATATCTTGCCCCCTGCAGCGCATTTAGACATGGTAGCGCTATGAATGAAAAGTATTCTACAGCAGCACATCTGGCCGGTGTGATGTACTGCTGAAAGAATATTTGTCATTCATAGCGCTGTAGCGGCATCTGCATATAGACGCTCTGCAGGGGTCAGACATATAGCCAAATGTCTGGTGCCCACAGCGCTTATATAATCATATGCCATCGCAGCGCTATGAAAACTATTCTTTCAGCAGAGCATCGTGCCGGCCAGATGCACTGCTGTAGAATACTTGTCATTCATAGCGCTGCCAGGGGTTACGATAGTTATTCTATATATCCTTCCTCACCGCAGCGCTTCTATTTAAAAACCTTGCCGGGAGCCCTGAATGGCTCCTCAGTACCAGCCATTCAGGGCTCCCGGAGGAGAATTTAACTATGAAATTAAATACATCGTACATCGCAGGGGAGCGTAGCATGCCGCCCGCTCCCCTGTTAAATAACTTCTAATCGCATTGGGTCTCAGAAGTGAGACCCGGTGAGATCAATCCCTCAGCCCCTTTACTACAACTCCCATCATGGAAAAGAGTATGTTCCATGATGGGGGTTGTAGTACAAACACTAATGTAGCCTCCCCAGCCACCAGCAGACTCATACAGCCGGGGAACTACTACTCCCATCATGGAAACAAGTCTGTTCCATGATGGGAGTAGTAGTAGTCCCGGCTGTGGGAGTCTGTAGGCAGAGGTGTTAAAACGGCCATACATGGGGGATGTTATAACGGGTCTTAACGGATAAATATGCCCGTTGTTTTGATGGACATTATTCAGCCATTACCACCCGTTATTTAATCCATTATTATATATCCGTTTTTATACAGAAAGCAGATATTTAATAACGGATGAATGCTCAGTGTGAAAGGAGCCTTAGCTTAAAAAAAAAAAACAGAACAAAAAAAAACAAAAACACCTTGTTTACTTACCCCTTTGTTAGCAGCTATGCAGCACTCTGCTAATCTCAGCCAGAGTCGGGGGTTGGAGTGGTACACTTGAACGGCTTCTATCAAACATTCAAAAGCTGCCAACGGTCTCCCAATGTGCAGAAGCTGAATGCCACAGTTGTACAGCAGCTCATAACGCTTGTTCGTCAACAGCGTACACATCGGTCTGCCCGAAAATTTCTTCCCTGTAAAACAAAACAAGAGAAATAGCTACATATATGACAAACTTATGTAGACAGGTCACGATTTTCTTGCCACTAGATAGGACAGCAGAAGCTTAAAAGACATAAGAAAAGTATTCATATGCAGGGTCCACAACTTCTCCCTAGCAGGCTTTGGCCCCAACCCTTGGAGACACGCTCTTGCTGTACAGAAGTGACGGGACGCTGATCCAGGAGATTGCGGGGGGGGGGGTTCCCCAGAGTTCAGACCTCATGCAATCAGTAACTCATGCAAAAAGGATAAACCCCTTTAAGATTTAGATTTAAAGGAGATGTCCGGTGCAGACTTTTTCTATTCCGTCCTGCCTGGACTGCAAAAAAAGACAAAACAAACTTTCACTTACCTCCATATGTTGCCCCGGAGCTCCACAACAGCTGATCTGTTGGCCGTTTACTTACTACTTCCTTTAGCCCGATACGTCACACGGCGCTTCAGCCTATCACTGGCCATGGCGGGACATCGCTGCGGCCGGCGATAGGCTGAAGCGCCGTGTGATGTACCGGGCTAAAGGAAGTAAACAGCCCGGCCGACCGATCAGCTGTTGTGGAGCACCGGGGCAACATATGGAGGTAAGTGAAAGTTTGTTATGCCTTTTTTGCAGCCCGGGTAGGACAGAATAAAAAAAAAGTCTAGGCCGTACTACTCCATTAAAAGTTATCTGTGTCCTGTATGTAATTTTCATTGACTAGTTATTTACAGCAATTAACTGCATAAAAAAATTATAATAATTTATACATATAATTATATATATTTATATTATGCAAAGTTTCTCATCACACCACCATATAAGGTAGCGTGCCCTCTGATTTATGCCAAGTCAGAATTCTGCCCAGAAGGGAAGAGGACCCATCTGCAGACAGC
Source organism: Hyla sarda (assembly GCF_029499605.1). NCBI lineage: Eukaryota > Metazoa > Chordata > Amphibia > Anura > Hylidae > Hyla > Hyla sarda. The sequence continues at coordinate 112,082,188 of NC_079193.1, read as the reverse complement.
TGTTAGGGATGCTTGCTCCTCGTCAGTACAGAGCAGGGTGTTCTGGCTTGGCTGAGGACGAGAGACCTGTAGCGACTAGCTAAAAGGGACAAGTATTTTCTGAGGGAGAGGCACCACTTAAGCCAGAACACAGTGCTCTGTACTGACGAGGGGCAAGCACCCCTAACAGCTGTCTGCAGATGGGTCCACTTCCCTTCTGTGGAGAACTCTGACTTGGCATAAATCAGAGGGCACGCTACCTTATATGGTGGTGTGATGAGAAACTTTGCATACTTCTTACCCAGAAAGCCCGCGGAGTGCTAATGGCCTTTTTGAATCTCCGTTTTACACCAGAAGCGGTGCCTCTCCCTGAGGAAAATACTTATCCCTTTTAGAGTTATATATATATAATATATAATATATAATATATATATATAATATATAATATATATATATATATATATATATATATATATATATATATATATATATATATATATATATATATATATATATATATATATATATATATATATACTATATACACACACAATTCCTATCGCCCTACTCCGGGACATTGAGTTCCAGACAGGTTAACTTTTCAGTTCCTTAGCCCTTCTTCGGGCAAGCAGGGCCAGACCTGAAAGCTCCTGACAAGCACGGCGGCGCTCAGAAGGGTGTTTTCAGTAGCTGGGGGCCGCCGTTAATAGCCAGCATGCGGCAATCGCTGCGGCTGGCTATTAACCCTTTACATCACTGCTGTAAAAGTTAACAGCAGCGTCTAAAAGGGAGATGTGAATGCTTCCTGGTGGGCTAGATTGCCACCCCATCCCCGCAGCACGATTGGAGAGGGGGGGGGGGGGGGGTGAGCCACTATAGAGGTAGCCAGAGGGCTTACCTCTGCTTCCTTGGTGTCTGTTTTTCTGTCATTGATAGAGCCTAGCCCAGTCAAGCTCTATCAATGGATTGCAGAGCACACAGATCAATGGAGTTCAGCAGAACTCTATTGATCTGTATGGGGAATCTTATGATTATTCCTAAAAGTCCCCTAATGGACTAAGAGTGTAAAAAAAATGTTTTCATAAAAGTTTAAAAGACACACATTAACCCCTTCCATATTTAAAGTTCAAATCACCCCCTTTTCCTATATAAAAATATGTAAACATAATAAAAATAAAACATATTTGGTATCACTGTGTGCGTAATTGCCCCAACTATTAAAACAACATTATGCATCCCGTACAGTAAATGTAAAAAAAAAAATAAAGAATACCAAGCCACAGAATTGCAATTTTTATAATATCCCATTAAAAAAAAATTAATAGCGTTTAAAAAGTCAGATCAATACCAAAATGGTACCGATACAAAAAAACGGATTATGGCACAAAAATTTGCCCTCATACAGCCTCGTATGTAAAAAAAAAAATAGTTGAAAGCTATAGGGGTCAAAAAATGGCAATAACTATTTTTAAAAAGTTAAGAATTTTTTTTTTTTTAATTAGTAATACATGACAGAAACTACACAAATCTTGTATTGCTGTAATCAGGTGACCTAAAGTATCAAAATAACATGTTAGCTTGACCACAAGGTAAATGGCATAGAAAAGAAAACCAACAAATGTGCAAAATGATCTTTTACTCTTTCAATTTCACTTCATTTTTTATGTTTTTGTTTCGGAACAAATGTTATGGGGATTTTTTTTTTTATTATAGTACCGTATATACTCGAGTATAAGCCGAACCGAGTATAAGCCGAGACCCCTAATTTCAACCCAAAATCCCAGGGAAAGTTATTGACTCGAGTATAAGCCTAGGGTGGGAAATACATCATCCCCCCCTGTCATCATCCAGACCCGTCATTAACATCCTCATCATCATCACCGCCTGTCATCATCCAGACCCTCATCATCATCACCTGTCATCATCCCCTTGTCATCATCCCACACATCCCCCCTTCATCATCCCCTTGTCATCATCCCCTTGTCATCATCCCCTTATCATCCCACACCCCCCCTTCATCATCCTCTTGTCATCATCCCACACCCCCCCTTCATCATCCTCTTGTCATCATCCGCCCTCAGTGGTCTTCAACCTGCGGACCTCCAGAGGTTTCAAAACTACCACTCCCAGCAAGCCCGGGCAGCCATCGGCTGTCCGGGCTTGCTGGGAGTTGTAGTTTTGAAACCTCCGGAGGTCCACAGGTTGAAGACCACTGCGGCCTTCGACATCATCCAGCCCCCTCTCACCCCCCTTTAGTTCTGTACAGTACTCACCTCTGCTCGGCGCTGGTCCGGTGCTGCAGGACTGTCCGGAGAGGAGGTGGTACAGTGGGATAGTGGTTCCGGGCTGCTATCTTCACCGGGGGCGCCTCTTCTCCGCGCTTCAGGCCCAGAATAGAGGCGTTGCCTTGACAACGTTGGCAATGAACGTACCTCTGCGTCGTTGTCAAGGCAACGTGACTATTCTGGGGCCGGGCCCGAAGCGCTTAGAAGAGGCCTCCCCGGTGAAGATAGCAGCCCGGAACCACTATCCCACTGGACCACCTCCTCTCCGGACAGTCCTCCAGCACTGGACCAGCGCCGAGTGGAGGTGAGTACTGTACAGAACTAAAGGGGGTGAGAGGGGGCTGGATGATGTCGAAGGCCGCAGTGGTCTTCAACCTGCGGACCTCCGGAGGTTTCAAAACCAACTCCCAGCAACCCCGGACAGCCGATGGCTGCCCGGGCTTGCTGGGAGTTGTAGTTTTGAAACCTCTGGAGGTCCGCAGGTTGAAGACCACTGCGGGTGGAGAGTATAAGCCGAGGGGGGTTATAAACTCGGCTTATACTCGAGTATATACGGTAGTTCGTTACGGCTATTATAGGGCAAGGATGAAAAAACGAGAGGGTAAAAGCGAAAATTGGCCAGGACAAGTGGATCGTCATGAGGTACAAGTAGATTTTACTTTGTTTTAGTCCTGTGGACAAGCAGTTTTTCTTTAAAAATTTCCACACCCCTCTAAACATACATATACACACACCCTTTTTCCTCACTATACCAGGTAAATATAGTAAAGCCTAATGAGAACACAGATATATACCTGCAAAAATGTTACACGTAGACAACATGAAAGATTACCTTGATCTGTGGTTGATGTTAACTGTGCACAAGCATTATCATTTTCCTGGATGGCTTTTTTGAAGTAGAAAAGTCCTAAATTGTGCTTTCCCATAGCAAAATGAATGCACCCAAGGTTGTTCCAAAACATGCAGCGAACACATTCCCCTAAAAACAGAAATACTCAAAATGAGTATTGCAACGGCACATACTAATACAGTGTGATGGAAATCAGTATACAGTAATAACTTCATCCCAACCTGGTTTACTACAATATATGGAGACATTTCTGCATAATGAACGCAGCACTTATGAATGGTTGCCTCCAACAGAAGGTACATAAATATTGTAAAAAATTAATTGTTTTTCTGGAAATTACATGAGAGAAACCCTATGAATCTAAAAATGTAATAAAAACAGCAAAAATTCAAAATGATTGACAGGTGGCCAAAGAAAGCAAAACTAATCCTAAATATTTTTTGATATATATAAATACAAAAAAAAAAGGACAGAGCATGTAGGACCCCTTAATAATGATAATGGGGAGGTTGTCACGGGCGATCAAGAGAAGGCGGAGCTACTGAATGGGTTCTTTAGTTCTGTATACACTGTGGAAAAAGGAGCCGACATTGGCCAGGTCAGTGCTGGTAACACATCATGTAATGTACTGAACTGGCTTAATGTAGAGATGGTATAAGGTAAGTTAAGTAAACTAAATGTGAGCAAATCTCCAGGGCCGGATGGACTACACCCAAGTGTTCTTAGAGAGGCAAGTTCAGTAATATCTGTACCCTTGTTCATGATATTTAGAAATTCTCTGGTGTCTGGTATTGTGCCAAGGGACTGGCGCAAGGCTAATGTGGTACCAATCTTCAAGAAGGGCTCTAGGTCTTCGCCAGGCAATTATAGACCGGTAAGTCTAACGTGCATTGTGGGTAAATTGTTTGAAGGACTTATAAGGGATTACATACAGGAATACATAGGGGATAATAGTATTATAAGTGATAGCCAGCATGGGTTTACTAAGGATAGAAGTTGTCAAACCAATCTAATTTGCTTTTATGAAGAGGTGAGTAGAAGCCTTGACAGAGGAATGGCTGTGTATATAGTGTTTCTGGATTTTGCCAAAACGTTTGATACTGTCCCTCATAGACGTCTGACAGGTAAGTTAAGGTCTTTGGGCTTGGAAACTTTAGTTTGTAACTGGATTGAACACTGGCTCATGGATCGTACCCAGAGAGTGGTGGTCAATGATTCGTACTCTGATTGGTCCCCGGTAATTAGCGGTGTACCCCAAGGTTCAGTACTGGGACCGCTGTTTAATTTATTTATCAATGATATAGAGGATGGTATTAACAGCTCTGTTTCTATCTTTGCAGATGACACCAAACTTTGTAGCACGGTACAGTCTATACAGGATGTGTATAGGTTACAAGATGACTTGGATAGACTAAGTGTCTGGGCATCCACTTGGCAAATGAGGTTCAATGTGGATAAATGTAAAGTTATGCATCTGGGTACTAATAACATGCATGCATCGTATGTCTTAGGTGGGATTAAACTGGCAGAGTCATAGTTACATAGTTACATAGTTAGTACGGTCGAAAAAAGACATATGTCCATCAAGTTCAACCAGGGAATTAAAGGGTAGGGGTGTGCGCGATATTGGGGCAGAGTCACTGGTAGAGAAGGATCTGGGTGTACTTGTAGATCACAGACTACAGAATAGCATTCAATGTCAGGCTGCTGCGTCCAAAGCCGGCAGGATATTGTCATGTATAAAAAGAGGCATGGATTCAAGGGACAGGGACATAATACTCCCCCTTTATAAAGCATTGGTACGGCCTCACCTGTTCATAAAAGGGACACTGCGGAGTTGGAAAGGGTGCAGACACCCGACTAAACTAATATGGGGCATGGAACATCTTAGCTATGAGGAGCGATTAAAGGAGTTAAAATTGTTTAGTCTTGAGAAGAGACGTTTAAGGGGGGGATATGATAAACATAAGTATATAAATGGCCCATACAAAAAATATGGAGAAAAACTGTTCCAGGTTAAACCCCCCCAAAGACCGAGGGGGCACTTCCTCCGTCTGGAGAAGAAAAGGTTTAGTCTAAAGGGGCGACACGCCTTCTTTACCGTGAGGACTGAATTTATGGAACGGTCTACCTCAGGAACTGGTCACAGCAGGAATTAACAGTTTTAAAACAGGGTTAGATACATTCCTGGAACAAAATAACATTAATGCTTATGCAGAATTATAAAACTACATCCCTTTCCCTTATCCCCTTACACCCTTCACTTCAATTCCCTGGTTGGACTTGATGGACGTATGTCTTTTTTCAACCATACTATGTAACTATGTCTTGCAACTGATAGTAGGCAATGGGTTGCCATGGATTGTCAAATTAATGGGGTACTCCAGGGAAAATTATATAGATAGAAATTTTTTTTTAAAAACTTCAAAGCCACTACACTACGATATGCATGGCTCCTGTGCCCCGTTGTCTTTTATGGAAATATTATATTCTTTGCCATTTTTCTTTCCCCTTGCTTACATCTCCCAACAATCGTTGCAGCTCTGCTCTGCAAGCCTCCACCCTCCTGCACTGAGCAACAGAGAGATTCAGTTTCTGACTGGCTGAGGCTGCACACACCTCCCAGTTCTCAGCTCTAAAAAGAATATGACTTATCATAGGAGGGATGAGAGGGAAAGGATGGGCTATGGGGTTATTTCACTGGTGTACCCCTTTAAGCTACAGCAGAACTCTAAGGCACATAATAAAGCGAAAATTGGTGGCAACTTGACTGAGTAAGAGCAAAAATCATTTCCCTAAAGAGGTCTTAGCACAGAATGCGCATGGTAGAAATCCAAGGAGGCTTGGATTGTACTACCCCATGCATAGTTTCAACACAACAGTTTGTCTAAAGTGGAGCTGTGCAGGGAAAATACTATTTCTGATGAAACAATAGAGAAAACAGTCAGGATTTTAGGTGTGGAATCCACACATCTTTGAGTGTGAATATGGCCTAAGGGTGTGACTTTTCAAGTAAAACATTAGTTGGCACTATTTATGGTTACTGTTGGGCTAAAAATTGGCTTATGAAATTATCCAGCAATTAACTTGGGCTAATTACACACCAACATTTTATTGCCATACAAATAAGGTTTAGGATTAGTACCGCATACTCCTAGAACAAGACGCGTATACAAATGATTTCTATTGATATTTACTTTCATTTTTTTATTAAGCCTGGCTATGTAATAAGAAATTTGTAAGTATATGATTCCCATATTTTTTGAGCCTGATACTAAAATTCTTTCAGACGTTTTATTCACAGCACAGAAGCAGCACACAGCTGCAGGGACCTCCGGAAGCACTGGAATTTGCAGAGTTATTCTTCTGTGAGCAAAGAATGGAAATCAATGTGGAAATGTTGCTTTTAACAAAGTAAATAGCTAAAAGGTATTTGTTGAGGAATTACTCTAGCATTACTCTAGAAGATAAGTTGATATTGATCCTCACAGAAAGGTAATAGAAACAACGAAAGAAACAAAATGATCAAACACTGCTGTCTTCTTCCTAACTATGCTGTTACACAGAATCAGTAATCACAATGAGGGACATTTATCAATGTTTGCTTATGTATTCCTTTTTTTAGTAATTTTTCCCTTACCTTTTTTTTGCTTATGTGTGACGTATTTATCAACTGCTTTCAGCCTGTTGATAATTTTCTTTCACGTAAGCAATTTTTCCTTTTTTACTTTGGTAGTAGCTTTTTCTGCTCCATGTTTGAGCTGGAGTAAATTTAGTAAATTTTTAACGCTGTTGCGACTTTTTTTGCGCAGTTGCGACTGTCGCAGTTAATAAATACCTGACTAGCCGTAGTCCATTTTAAAAATTATTACTACATAGTAAATTTTAGGAAAACTTGCTTTTCTCGCTTTCCAGTCAAAATGTCGCATGAAAAAGCGTGTAGTCGCAGTTGCGACAATTTTGCGACAATTATAGTAAAGAAAACCTGACTAAACCCGTTGATAAATGTCCATAAATATGGTCAGGGAAGCAAATAGTACATACACCTACATACCTATATCTCTTAATAAAGATTATTTATTTCTTGAAAATTGCTCTTACACACATAAAAAAAAAAAGTTTGCTTTTGTGTCAAAGACTGGGGGCCTTTTGGGTACCAATTGCGGGTCTATGGTGATAACTTGACCCTACAAGGCAAGAAATGCACATGAATTAATTGCCCTTGAAAGGGATCCAGCCTAGGATCATGAAAATAGCTCTTGGGCTAAGTTTCCACTTGGTTTTTTTCTGGCAGTTTTTGGAGATCTGCCACTGCAGTTTTTGTGCCAAAGCCAGAAATGTATTCAAAAGGAATAGGACATATAATAGAAGGACTTTCACTTTTCCCTTATGGATCCACTTCTGACTGCAGTGGCAGTTTTCCAAAAACTGCCAGAAAAAAAAAAAAAACAATTGGAAACTTAGCCTTAGGGTGTAGAAAAGCCTATATGGCATTTTAAGTTAATAAAAGATTGACTTAATTTGAAAGTAAACTAACAGATCTGGATACCTCCTAAATTGGTTCTAGAGATCAGCTCCAAATGTTATAAATCACTTTGCAAAAATTTTGGAGACATTTGGGGGGGGTTGTCAAACGGATACAACTTTTGTATAAAAACCCAAATGCAAGTATTGTTATCAACGGTAGGTTGTATGTCCCCTTTTCCTTTATCTAGGGGCACCTGGCAGGGTTCTCCTCTTTCCCAGTAATTGTTTGTGTTATAAACAGAAGCACTGGCAAAAGAAATTAGAAGGTCTAGGGGAGATACAGGTGTTTAGGCTGAATGGAACTAGTGATAAAATTTAACTATATGTGGATGACCACTGGAGGTGCAAGAAAAGGAGATTTTTATGCTTACCGTAAAATCTCTCTCTCGGAGGATCCATTGGGGGTCACAGACCGTGGTATATGCTGCTGTCACTAGGAGGCCTGACACTATGGTAATAAGAAAGTGGGCCCCTCCCAGCAGGGTATACCCGCCTACAGGCACCTGAGCTAACCAGTTTTAGTCCCAGAGCAGTAGGAGAGAACCGAAAGGACAGAAGACAAAAAATAAATAAATAAAAAAAAATAAAAAAAAACTGTCCAAGGAAACCGCAGAATAAAAATTAACTGAAAACACCCTCGGACAGGTAACCAAAAAACCAGGAATCACCAGAAGAAAAGGGTGGGTGCTGTGTCCCCCAATGGATCCCCTGAGAAAGATTTTACGGTAAGCATAAAAATCTCCTTTGGGGGACACAGACCGTTGGACATACCAAAGCAGTCCCTAGGGTGGGCAAAGAGACCCAGCCAGGTGGAAGGCTGGACCACTGCCGCCTGCAACACCTTGCGACCCAGACTAGCATCAGCAGATGCAAAGGTATGAACCTGGTAGAATTTTGTAAAAGTACGCAAAGAAGACCAGGTGGCCGCCTTACAAACTTGCGAGGCCGAAGCCTTGTTACAGAGAGCCCAGGAGGCCCAGACAGAGCGAGTGGAATGAGCCATGACCCTGAAGGGTGAGGTCTTTCCCTTGCAGCGGTAAGCTTCCGAAACTGCAAACGGGATCCACCAAGAAATGTTGTCCTTCGAAGCAGGTAGTCCCTTATGATGACCCTCTGTGAGAATAAAGAGGTAGTCACTCTGCCGAAAAGAGGAAGTAACTGAGAGGTAGGTCCGAACAGGCCGAACCACATCCAGCGTGTGGAGCAAGCGTTCTCTAGGATGAGGAGCCAGACAAAAAGAAGGGAGGACAATGTCCTCATTGCGATGAAAGGCAGAAACAACCTTAGGCAAAAAGGATGGCACCGGACAAAAAACAACTTTGTCCTGGTGGATGATCAGGTAGGGAGAACGGCAGGAGAGAGCCGACAGCTCCTAAACCCTCCTAATGGAAGTGACCGTAATAAGGAAGGTCACTTTCCAGGAAAGGAGACAAAGGGGAAAGGAGAGGTTCAAAAGGGGTGCCCTGTAGGGCACCAAGAACCTAGTTCAGATCCCAAGGAGGAGTGGGTGATCTGTAAGGCGGAGCCACGTAAGCTACCCCCTGGAGGAAGGTTCCGGATATGAGGATCAGATGCCAGAGGACTTGAAAAAGAACGGAAAGAGCCGAAATGTGTCCTTTAAGGGAACTAAGGGCCAAATGTTGTTCCAACCTAGACTGTAAAAAGGAAAGAAGTCGCGGGAGAGAAAACACGACTGGAGAAAAGGAGTGAGACTCACACCAACCAAAATAAGACCACCAAGTACGGTGGTAAATCTTCGCATTACAGGTCTTACTTGCCCTGATCATAGTGCGAACAACTTGGGCAGAGAATCCTCTGGCTCTTAAAACCGCGGTCTCAACCGCCGCACCGTCAAATGCAGCGACTGTAAATTGGGGTGGCAAAGAGAACCCTGAGAAAGAAGGTCCGGACGGAGAGGGAGGCGCAGTGGAAAGTCGTCCACTAGACAAACCACGTCCACGTACCATGCCCGTCTGGGCCAGTCTGGGGCCACGAGAATGGCAGGACGCCTTCTGCTTTAAGTTTCCTCAGTACCCTGGGAAGAAGGGGAAGAGGAGGGAAGAGGAGGGAAGAGATAGGGGAGGCCAAAGTTGGACCAGGTGACCACCAGGGCGTCCGTGGCTAGGGCCAGGGGATCCCGGGACTTCAACACAAAGTAAGGAACTTTCCGGTTGTGGCAAGACACGAACAGGTATACGTCCGGAGTGCCCCAGAGGTTGCAGATCGCGAATATCTCTGGATGAAGGGACCAATCGCCGTGTTCGGCCAAGGATTGACTGAGAATGTCTGCTTCCCAACTGTCTACTCCCGGTATGTGAATCGCCGAGCTGGACGGAACCCTGAGTTCTGCCCAAAGAAGAATCTTTGAGACCTCAGCCATCACCTCAGAGCTGCACGTGCCTCCCTGGCGATATATGCCACCGCCGTGTAGTTGTCCGACACAAACAGGAAGGCCCAGAAGAAGGCACTCCCAATGGCGCAGACAAAGATAGACTGCCCTCAATTCCAAGATGTTGATGTGGAGAAGGGCTTCAGAGGCCCTGGACTGTCCGATCCCATAAAACTCCCCCCCCAACCTCTGAGACTGGCATCAGTCGTCACGACCTGCCAGCGAAGTGGCAGAAAGGACCGCCCCAAACAAAGAGGTGTTTGAAGCCACCAGAGAAGGTACTGGCGAGACTTGGGTGGAATAATGATCCTGCGATCGAGGGACAATGGAGACCTGTCCCACCGGGACAGGAGAGAGACAGTTGAAGAGGACGATAATTGAACTGGGCCCAAACAAAGCGATCCTTTGGAAAGGAAGCAAACTCGATCCGGTTGCCGTTGGAAATGACATCTTGGACCCAGGAGTCCTGCACCTGACACAATCCAGATGTCTCGGAAGAGTAAAAGGCGCCCTCCCACACGAGAAAAATCCACAGGTGGGGGCGTCCCTTTAGGCGGAGGTAGGTTTACAGGTGCCTGCTTTGGCCAGAAATGGTTATCCAACTTCCAGCAGGGACAGGCCTTGAAGGAAGGAGTCCTCTTGTCCTGTGTTTGGAACCTTTATTGGAGGCATACGTACGAAAGGAGGTCTACTTTCGACGGAAGCTAGTGGTGCGAGATTTATTCTGAGGCAATAAGGAACTCTTGCCTCCCGTCGCCTCTGAGATAATCTCATCCAGGCGCCTACCGAACAGTCTAGAACCCGTAAAAGGAAGTTCTGTAAAAAAACTTCTTAGAAGCGGCATCAGCGTCCCATGCCTTGGGCCACATGGAACGACGAAGAGCTACTAGATTACCTGTGGTGAAGGCCATACAAACGGACGGACTGCATCGAAGCAGAGCACAAATAGTCTCCAGCATTAGAGAGCTGGAGGGCCAAATCAGTCAGGTCCTCAGCAGGAGACCCAGATAGAATGCCTTGGCGGAGTTGAGAAGCCCAGATTGTAACGGCCTTCGACACCCAGGCAGAAGCAAAGGCAGAAAGTAAGGAAGATCCTGACGCTTCAAATGCAAATTTTGCCAGATTTTCAATTCGTTTGTCCGACGGGTCTTTGAAGGAAGCAGCGTCTGCCAGGGGCAGAGTAGTTGCCTTTGACAGGCGGAAGACAGGTGGATCCACAGTTGGTGGAGATGTTAATTTTGCAACGAGGTCCTTGGCAAAGGGGAACGGAGTCTGAATCTTCTTAGTGCCCTGGAAACACTTGTCATGATGTTTCCAGGCATTCTCCAGCAATGCGTCTAATTCAGCATGAGAGCTGAAAGCCTTAGGTGCGGGACGAGAGCAATGAAAGGAAACTTCTGGAACTGCGTCCAAAGTTCCTGGGTCCTGTAGGTGAAAGGTGCCCCGCACGGCCGAGACCAAGATGTCCACCTTGCTGGCCTTATCAGTTCAGTCTTCTGAGTCAGAGGCAAAACCTAAAGCCTCATCTTCCAGGTCCCGAGGAGAGAGGGAGCTGGTGGAGGCAGTCTTGGATGAAGGCGAAGCTGACCTGGTATGCAGATCTCGAGACAGAGAGCTGCGACAAGGAGAATGGCCCCAGGAAGGGGGGGCGCTGACGGAGAGCAGGAGCAGAGGGGCGATATCTTCGAGGAGAGCGCCGATGCCTGCTAGTGGACTCTGGGGAGGAGTCGGAGGACTGACCCTTATGACGCTTGCGAGAGCGCCTAAAATGTGGAGAGGGTGAGCAAGTCTCCCTAGAGGGTTGGCGAAAGGAGGACTCCTCCAACGCAGTCATCACAGAGCGGGAGACCCCTGCCAAGTCAGAAAGAGCTTGGGAGAGGGAAGACACCCATTCCAGAGGGGGAGCAGAGCCCACGGGGTCTGGTGGAGGTTCCTGGGTATCTATACCAAGAGGGTTGGGGGGTTGTAGTGGGGCAGGCAGGACAAGTAGGTTCAGCCGAACTTGGGATTTTAGATTTGCAACCCACACAGGTATAATAAGTGACCAAAGCCCCTGGCACCTGACTAGAGGGAGGAACAGTTCTGGGTTCAGACACAATTATGCAGAAAAATAAGTTGGAACAGTCTCACCCATAATCTGTGTCCCCCTGCATAGACGCAACAGCTGTGAGGTGAACTCCCGTCTGCTGCAGAGAGGAGAACCATGAGGGAGAGGAGAAACTGGGCAATGAAAGAGGGGCAGCCCAGAGACAAGTTGCCTCTAATTGGCTTAAACAGGGCCTGCCGTGCGCGCATTGCGCTGCTTGGTGGAAAGAATCAGCCTGTATTCACGAGCATCGGCGCTTAGGTTGCAAATCCCGTTAGCCGAGAGTGGGCAGAGCTAAGCCCCGCAAACAGTCCACACCACAGAAAACACCCCCCAAATGTCAGGATAGCGAGCAGGCAGTATCCAAGGGAATAAAGAAGTGGGCTCCAATTAGGGGGACTCCAGAGGTGCACAATCTGGGATACCTGCAAGGAAAAAGGGGAGAATACTCATCTTGTCTGCAGAAACTTACCTAATGAAGTCTTCAGTCAGCATTTAGTCACCTGCATGCCGGGCTAAGACAGCGAGACGAGCAGGCAGTTAGGGTGACCCGGACCCAAGAGGTACAACCCCAGTCACTTACCGTTGGCGAGAAGGGGTTGACAGTACATGACTCGATGTCTGTGCCCCTTCTTCGCAAATGGGAAAACTGAACACCGAGTCCTGAGAACCACCTAAAAAAGAAAAAAAAGGGAGAGAAATTCTAACTAAGCTTCACTAACTGAACTCCAGACCAGCATCTGCCTCATACAGACACTAAGCTAAAACTGGTTAGCCCAGGTGCCTGTAGGCGGGTATACCCTGCTGGGAGGGGTAGACTTTCTTATTAAAGGGGTATTACAGGCAAAACCTTTTTTTTATATATATCAACTGGCTCCGAAAAGTTAAACAGATTTGTAAATTACTTCTATTAAAAAAATCTTAATCCTTCCAATAGTTATTAAATTCTGAAGTTTTCTGTCTAACTGCTCAATGATGAGGTCACGTCCCGGGAGCTGTGCATGATGGGAGAATATCCCCATAGGAACTGCACAGCTCAGTCATCAGAGAGCAGTTAGACAGAAAACTCAACTTCAGAAGCTAATAACTATTGGAAGGATTAAGATTTTTTAATAGAAGTCATTTACAAATCTGTTTAACTTTCCGGAGCCAGTTGATATATGAAAAAAAGTTTTGGCCTGGTATACCCCTTTAACATAGTGTCAAGCCTCCTAGTGACAGCAGCATATACCACGGTCTGTGTCCCCCAATGGAGCAGATTGAGAAAGCGTGGATTTTTGGCAAGAGGTATTAAAAAGTAAATTCCAAACAAGTATAAAATTGACAATAAGATTGGCAATTTTGGGAGAAGTAAATGATTGGGGCCTTCTAAATAACTTGGTTGGTCATTCTTGAAAAGCAGTTGATTTTACTACTCTGGTTTGATCCAAGAGCTCCTAATGTAAAACAATGATTGACCTCAGCCAATAGAATTAAAAAAGTATTAGAAATTTAGAGTAGGAAGATCAAAGAAAATAATAAACCTTTATGAAAAATTCTGGGGTTTATGGTCAACAAAATGATCAATTACCACAATATGGATTTTTAATTTTTTTTTTAGCACACAGGGGGTGAGGGTGGTTTAGAGAGGTTTCATGGATAAAAAGTAGAATTTTGGACTTACAGTAAATTCTCTCTCTCGGAACTTCTATTGGGGGACACAGGACCATGGGTATATGCTGCTTGCCACTAGACAAATAACAAAAGAAGGCTGGCTCTTCCCAGCAGGATATACCCGCCTACTGGCTCTGAGCAACTCAGTTTTAGTCCCAAAGCAGAAGGAGAGCCAACCCAGAAAAAAAAAAAGTCGAACACAACACCCAGAAAAGGGAAAACCGACCAAAAAGGTGTGTCTCCAGTCCCGATTGTAAGAAGGACAGGAGATTCGGCAGAGAGAAGGAGGTGGGAGAAAGTGAACAGGCCTCACACCAGCGGAAATACGCCAGCCAGGTACAATGGTAAATCCTGGCGGACGAGGGCTTACGGGCACCGAGCATAGTCTGGATAACTCGGGAGGAAAACCCCCGAGCCCTCAAAACCGCGGTTTCAACTGCCACGCTGTCAAAGGCAGCGGAAGTGAATTGGGGTGGCAGAGGGGCCCTTGGAAGAGAAGGTCAGGACAGTCTGGAAGACTGAAGAGAACGTCTGCCATGAGGCTGACCACGTCTGCGTACCACACGCGACAGGGCCAGTCCAGAGCCACTAGAATTGCTGAGACCCCCTCTGCCTTGAGCTTCCGGACGACCTGGGGAAGAAGCGGAAGAGGTGGAAAGAGGTAGGGGAGGGCGAAAGGGGTCCAGGGGACCACCAGGGCGTCCACTGCAAGTCCCAGGGGATCTCGAGACCTGGACACGAAGTGAGGGACGTTAACAGATCCACGTCCGACGTTCCCCACCGGCGACAGATCTGATCGAAGACCTCCGGGTGGAGGGACCATTCGCCCGGATCCGTGGTGGCGCGACTTAAGAAGTCGGCCTCCCAGTTTTCGATTCCGGAGGACATTAGGAAAGCACTAATAAGTCAGACAACCAGAGACAGTACAGACAAGGAGCGAGCTCACCCAGGGTACTGTGTCCGGAGTGGGTCCTGGAAACAGTTGGAGGAACCGCAGTGGGCCAGCAGGGAGAGGAGACGAGCAGCTGAGCAGATCAGGAGCAAGGCACGTCCACGCTGAGGTGAGAGGGAGAGGGGAGGAGCCACTGAGCCCCACTGAGCACGCAAAGACACATCATATGGGGACCCAGAAGTACGGCTCCATCGCGCGCGCTCACAGGAGATAGGAGGACGGAGCGCGCGCTGTGAGAAGACTGGCTGGAGGATCAGGAGGAGGGCCAGGGAGAATGCCGCGCTGCTCCAGGAAGTGGGCGGAGCCGTGGGCTAAATTAGCAACATGCCCGCAGCTCCGGACCTGCTGAAGACAAAGACTGCCCACACAAAGGCCGGGTGGCGTGTGCCTGCGCCGCCCGAGCCAGGGACACTGCAGAGAGAAAGCAGGGAGGTAAGAGCAGCGCACGCTGAAGGCACACGCTGCCCGCAGTTCCTTGTCAGGAGGCGGCCCCCATAGAGAGAAGCTGCGGCCGTGAGTACTATAGTGTAAATAACATGGCCGCAGCGGAGGGGAAGTGAAAAGGGCCCCAGGCATCTCTAGCTTGTGGAAGATAGGGGAGTGTTAACTCCCGAAGTCACAGGCAACTTCCCGCTATTAACCCCTGACTGACCATTGACCCCAGCAACCCCATTAACCCCTGGCCATGGGAAAAGACCCTTAGAGACCCCTTGCCCTGCCAAGTAAAGATAAGGAGGGAGGAGGGGGGGGGATATACTTACCAAAAAGGGGACCTCCATACTTACCTCTGAAGTCTTTGACCAGCTAGTGCCACCTGCCTTTGACCAGCTAGTGCCACCCCATCCATCAATGCACCGTGCCCCTAGCTCGCATATGGGGGGGGCAGTCAGCCGCACGCTCCTGTCACCCCACGCACGCTAGATAAAATTAAAAAGGGAGAGAAGATCTAATTAGACCCTGAAACTGCTTCCTCTGACACTAAGCTAAAACGGAGTTGCTCAGAGCCAGGAGGCGGGTATATCCTGCCGGGAGGAGCCAGCCTTCTTTTGTTTTTTTTGTTTCTTTTGTCAGCCTCCTAGTGGCAAGCAGCATATACCCATGGTCCTGTGTCCCCCAATGAAGCGCTCGAGAAAAGTAGATTGTTTTATATTGTATATGCATATTTGTTACTGATGTAAAATAAAAAATATAATTAAAAAAGTCAACTTGCAGGAATGTGTCTACATCATTTGTGATGAGAATTAGGGAGAAAGAAGCAACTGTGGTAACTAAAACTTTCTTCTTACAATAGGTGAGGTTCTCAAAGGTGGGACCTACATCTATCAAGCATTTCTAGCGTATACAGTGGATAAGTCAAATGCTTATGCTTAGGATGTGAATGCCACTTTAAGTTAGCCATAATTAGGTACTGTCTAAAAGAAAACCTATCCCATTGCAACCAATCACAGCGTGACTTACAAAACTGACCTCCAAAAATGAAAGCAGAGCTTTAATTAATTGCCTAGTGCAAGAAAGACAATTATTATAATGAGGACTAATGTAGTCAGAAAAACTTACCGGTCTTCATGAATCCTGGATGTTCAGAGATATTGGAAGAGTTCAGTAATTTCACAGCTTTCCGATAGTTGCCTCGGAGGTACTCAAAATTACTTTTTAAGAACAGTGAGGGGGCAGACTATAAATAAGATCAAATAAATACATTCAGAACAAGCTGCTAAATAAAAGCATTTAAAATGATTGACCTTGTAAGAAAAAGTGTGTGTGTCTGAGTGTGTTTGTGGGGGACAAAACACACATCCAGGTTTTTAATTAATAATAAAAATTTGTGATTGGTATTTGTGCCGATACTGGACATTTGCATCAGTACTTGTACCATCATCTCCCCCATTTCTCACATAAGTATGGCTCCCAGATAACTCTCAAGAATCAACAGCAGCAACAGTAGGGAATGATGAAGAGGGGGGGATGAGGGTTTTTGGGGTTAAAAAGGTTATCCAGGTATAGGAGAAGAAGGAAAAAAAATAAATAAATAAAATTATTTTGTTAACCCCTTAAGGACTGAGCCCTTTTTCACCTTACGGAATGAGCCCTTTTTTGCAATTCTGACCACTGTCATTTTAACCCCTTAAGGACCACGGGTTTTTCAGTTATTGCACTTTCATTTTTCCTCCTCACCTTTTAAAAATCATAACCCTTAAAATTTTGCACCTAAAAATCCATATGATGGCTTATTTTTTGCACCACCAATTCTACTTTGAAGTGACATCAGTCATTTTACCCAAAATTCTACGGCCCAAAAAATCATTGTGCAACGAAATTGAAGAAAAATGCCATTTTGTAAATTTTGTGGGCTTCCATTTCTACGCAGTACATTTTTCAGTAAAAATTACACCTTCTCTTTATTATGTCGGTCCATATGATTAAAATGATACCCTAATTATTAGGGTTGTGAATCGCCAAGAATTTGGCGATACGATTCGAATCGCGATACCAGTGTGGCGATTCGATATATCCCGATATATCGCGATACCGTCTAGGCGACGATACATCGCGATATATCGCCCACCAGGGAGCATTCACAGATCCCTTTAGACGCCGCTGTCAGCTTTGACAGTGGCGATCTAGTAGTCCAACACGCACTTTTCTCATTTTATCCCGTCCGGGCTGCAAAATAAAAGAAAACACACTTTCTCTTACCTGCCAACGAGCCCCCGTAGCTCCGGTACAGGTGTTCGGTCCTCGGGCTGTATTCTTCTTACTTCCTGTTAGCCCGGCATGTCACACGGATCTTCAGCCTATCACCAGCAGAGGCGGGACATCGCTGCGGCCGGTGATAGGCTGAAGCTCCGTGTGACGTGCCGGGCTAACAGGAAGTAAGAAGAATACAGCCCGGGGACCGAACACCTGTACCGGAGTGTACCGGAGCTACAGGGGCTCGTTGGCAGGTAAGAGAAAGTGTGTTTTCTTTTATTTTGCAGCCAGGACGGGATAAAATGAGAAAAGTGCGCGCCGGACTACTCCTTTAATACACCCAGAGCGCCGCCGCTTGAGATCCGGCCTGCCCGGCTCCACAAATGTCAAACTTTTATCTCCTGATGCCCGGGACATGCTGTTCCGGGCGTCTGGAGATACAAATTCCACATCCCTAAAACAATCGATTAAAAAATATTTTGAATCAATTCAGTATCGCCAAGTGAAAAAATCGCGCTAATCGTACAAATCGATTTTTTTCTTACATCCCTACTAATTATGTAGGTTTGATTTTGTCGTACTTCTGTAAAAAATCATAACTACATGCAGAAAAATGTATACGTTTAAAATTGTCATCTTCTGACACGTATAACTTTTATTTTACCGCTTATGGGGCGGAATGAGGGCTAATTATTTGCGCCGTGATCTGAAGTTTTTAGCTGTACCATTTTTTGGATTGATCGGACTTTTTGATCGTTTTATTCATTTTTTCAAGATATAAAAAGTGACCAAAAATACTGTACGTTATTTTGGACTTCAGAAGTTTATTGCGCATACGCCATTGACAGTGCGGTCTAATTAAGGATATATTTTTATAGTTCGGACATTTATGCACGCAGCGATACCACATATGTTTAGATTTATTTTTATTTAAATTTTTTTTATGGGAAAAGGGGGGTGATTCAAACTTTTATTAGGGAAAAGGTTAAATGACATTTATTAACTTTTTTTTTTTTTTTACACTTATTTTTGCAATGTTATAGCTCCCATAGGGAGCACACTGATCTTATACCCCGTTCACTGCAAAGCCATAGCTTTGAATTGATCAGTGTTATCGGCGGTCGATTTCTCAAGCCTGCATCTCAGGCTTGGAGCAAATCAATCGCCGAAGGGACACGCCGGAGGTATGAGGACCTCCGCTTGTGTCCTAGCTGATCGGGACACCGCATTTTCACTGCGGTGGTCCCGATCAGCCCAACTGAGCAGCCGTGCAGCTTTCACTTTAAAGCTTCAGCTTTGAACGCCGCGTCTAAAGGGTTAATAGCGTGCGGCACCGTGATCGCTGCCGCGCGCTATTAGCCTCAGGTCCCGACATGCCGGGACTGACCCGATATGATGTGGGATCACCGCGTGACCCCGCGTTATATCGCGGGTGCCGGTCAAGGACGTAAATATATGTCCTTGGTTGTTAAGGGGTTAAGCATTAACTCTGGGATGCTTTTACCGATTGTTTTGATCCAGAGATTGTTTTTTTGTGACATATTCTACTTTAACACAGTGAAAAATTTTATGTGCAAAATTTAAAGCGTTATGATTTTTAGAATGATGAGGAAAAAATGAAAATACAAAAAACAGAAAAACCCTGCATCCTTAAGGGGTTAAACACATGCAATTACAAAGTTATTTGGAATACATTAGTGGACAACATATCAAAAGTTTCTTTCATGACAGGTACTTTAACCTCCCTGGCGGTATGATTCTTTCTGGAAATTTGTACCAAAAGCGGTACAATTTTTTGCACTGAATTTCACATCTCCCCACCGCCCATTTCACATCTCCCCCATCACATTCCCCCTCCCTTGTCACATCCCCCCGTCACATTCTCCCCCCTCCTTGTCACATTCTTCCCCCCTTGTCACATTCTCCCTCTTCATGTTACATTCCCCTCCCCCTGTCACATCCCCCCCCTCCCCTGTCACATTCCCCCTCCCCTTGTCACATTCCCCCCCCCCCCCTTGTCACATTCTTCCCCCCCCATGTCACCTTCAATCACTGGCTTTACACCACTGTGGCCTGTGATTGGCTGAAAAGTGAAAGGTCCTGTAAGATGAATAGAGCAGGGACCAGAGCGCACGGAGGGGAACGACATCTTCAGGGACTAGGTGAGCAAAAGTTTTTTTTATTTTACTACTTTTTCCTTTTACATTTAGCTCAGTGTTTTTCTAACAGGGTGCCTCCAGCTGTTGTGAAACTACTACTTCCAGCATGCCCGGACAGCCTTTGGCTGTTCGGGCATGCTGAGAGTTGTAGTTTTGCAACAGCTGGAGGCCCCCTGGTAGGGAAACACTGACTTTTAGTATTTTTCTTTACCTGCTCTGGCCGGCCCCCGCAACGGGAGCCGACCAGAGCAGATAATCGCATGTTTTCCCGGGGGCCGCATCGCTATATCGCATTGCTTTTGCGATATATCGTGCAGCCCGGCCGGGAACTCTGCAATTCTACCCCGAGCGTGACTCGGGGTTACCGATCCTGGCAGGGAAAATTAACCCCGAGTCACGCTCGGGATTACCGCTCAGGAGGTTAACCCCTTAAGGACACATGACGTACTGGAACGTCATGTGTCCACTCCCGATCTATAACGCGGGGCCACGGCGTGGCCCCGCGTCATAGCGGGTCGGGCCCGGCCTCTAACAACGGCCGGGACCCGTGGCTAATAGCGCGCGGCATTGATCGCTGTGCCGCGCGCTATTAACCCTTTAGACGCGGCGTTCAAAGTTGAACGCCGCGTCTAAAGTGAAACCGAAAGCATGCCGGCTAGCTCAGTGGGCTGTTCGGGATAGCCGCGGTGAAATCGCGGCATCCCGAACAGCTGACAGGACAGCGGGAGGGCCCCTACCTGCCTCCTCGCTGTCCGATCGCCGAATGACTGCTCAGTGCCTGAGATCCAGGCATGAGCAGTCATGCGGCAGAATCATCGATCACTGGTTTCTTATGAGAAACCAGTGATCAATGTAAAAGATCAGTGTGTGCAGTGTTATAGGTCCCTATGGGAGCTATAACACTGCAAAAAAAAAGTGCAAAAAAAAAGTGAATAAACATCATTTAACCCCTTCCCTATTAAAAGTTTGAATCACCCCCCTTTTCCCATAAAAGAAAAAACACAGTGTAAATAAAAATAAAAATAAACATAAATGGTATCGCCGCGTGCGGAAATGTCCGAATTATAAAAATATATCGTTAATTAAACCGCACGGTCAATGGCGTGCGCGCAAAAAAATTCCAAAGTCCAAAATAGTGCATTTTTGGTCACTTTTTATATCATGAAAAAATGAATAAAAAGCGATCAATAAGTCCTATCAATGCAAAAATGGTACCGTTAAAAACTTCAGATCACGGCGCAAAAAATGAGCCCTCATACCGCCCCATACACGGAAAAATAAAAAAGTTATAGGGGTCAGAAGATGACAATTTTAAACGTATTAATTTTCCTGCATGTAGTTATGATTTTTTCCAGAAGTCCGACAAAATCAAACCTATATAAGTAGGGTATCATTTTAATCGTATGGACCTACAGAATACATATCAGGTGTCATTTTTACTGAAAAATGTACTACGTAGAAATGGAAGCCCCCAAAAGTTACAAAACAGCGTTTTTTTTTTAATTTTGTCGCACAATGTTTTTTTTTCCCGCTTCACCATAGATTTTTGGGCAAAATGACTGACGTCATTACAAAGTAGAATTGGTGGCGCAAAAAATAAGCCATCATATGGATTTTTAGGTGTAAATTTGAAAGAGTTATGATTTTTTAAAGGCAAGGAGCAAAAAACGAAAATGCAAAAACGGAAAAACCTCCGGTCCTTAAGGGGTTAAAGGGGTTATCCAATGGGAAGGTTTTTCCCCACAACTTTGCCCACTTGAAAGTTTAACAAAAACTTTTAGTTAGCAAGTAGGGACATTGCCAGTAAATGGCTGAAGGGCAGTGTGACACTCCAGGCACAGGCATCACAATTTCTGAGCAGAAGAGTGCAGCCGGGGATAGAAGCAGCACACCAGAGGCAAGTTAAAGGGTTTCTTTTTTATATAGACTTTCAAGAGGGCAAAGTTGTGAAAAATCCCCCATCAGTTTATCTTTTAACCCATTTTCCAGGGCACTGGATCACATTCACTTACTTTACTTTTAATACCATGAAGTGGACATTGCTACCATGGAGTATACTTACATTTCCAGACGTGTTCATGACAGACTTTATCTCCCTTTTGCAAGCTTTCAAAGACTTCATTTGAATGTATGCCCTTACTTTGTGCTGAAAGAACAGAACGAATAATTTTTAAAAACAATATACCGTAAAAGCAGTGACCAGTCTTTTCTGTTAAATAACAGCTTATATGTTCATGTTATGAAAGTTAGGCTAGGTTTCCACACAGGTTTTTTTTCTGGCTTTTTTTTTTTTTTTTTAAACTGCCACTGCAGTTTGCAAGCCAAAGCCAGACGTGTATTCTAAAAGGAGTGGAAAATATAAAATAACTTTTCATTCCTACTGGATCCACTTCTGACTGCAGTGGCTGTTTTTGCCAAAAAAGACTTGTGTAGAAACCTAGCCTTACAGCTATTCTGACTTTGCTCAGCCGGGGGGGGGGGGGGCTATACCTTAAGATGAACCCTTCTGCACCTGATCTGTACTGGCATTGGAGGGAGACATGGGGAACTACCGTATTTTTCGCCCTATAGGACGCACCGGCATATAAGACGCACCCTGCTGCCCTGGATGTCGCTCCATCGCTGTTGCCGCGTCCCCGTGGTGTCCCCGAGGCTCTAGACGTCTTCTTCCCCAGGATCCACGCTCTTCGTCGCCATCATCACGTCGCTACGCACACCGCTTCTATTGGATGACGGGACGGCGTGCGCGACGACGTGATAACGTCGAAGGAGCGCGCCGGCCATGCAGGGGATCCCGGCATGGAGCAGACACCGAGGAGGCAGGCAAGTTCCCTCCCGGTGTCCTGTAAGCTGTTCGGGACACTGCAATTTCACCGCGGCGGTCCCGAACAACCCGACTGAACAGCCAGGTTAGTGTTATTCTTGCTTCAGACGCGGCAGTCAGTTTGATCGCCGCGTCTGAAGGGTTAATACGGTGATGTCCTGTATTACACGTGGGTCCCGGCCGTTGATGGCCGCAGGTATTCGCCGTATAAGACGCACCAACTTTTGCCCCCCAGTTTTGGGGAAGAAAAAGTGCGTCTTATACGGCGAAAAATACGGTATGTCCCACATAAAGTGGACATGCCCTCCCCTCCATTTCTTCTGGACCTCAGTGGTGACTCAAATTGAAGCCATTTTGAGAGTTGAAATAGTCAACCAACCCGAGACACTTCTACTATCCATTTTACTTTTGGCACACAAAAAAAAAATATAATAAAAATCCTTTTTCCATCCGTCTTGTTTAACTCCTTAATGATGCAGGACATATATTTACGTCCTGTGCCGGCTCCCGCGATATAATGCGGGGTCACACGTGATCAGTGTAGGAAATCAGTGTGTGCAATGTTATAGTCCCCTATAACATTGCAAAAAAAAAAAAAAAGGGAAAATAAAGTGTTAATAAATGGGATTTAACCCCTTCCCTAATGAAAGTCTGAATCACCCCCCTTTTCCCATTAACCCCTTAAGGACCGAGTGTTTTTTCCGTTTTTTGCACTCATTTTTCCTCCTTACCTTTTAAAAATTATAACCCTTTCAATTTTGCACCTAAAAATCCATACGATTGCATATATTTTGTGCCACCAATTCTACTTTGTAATGACATCAGTAATTTTACCCAAAAATCTACGGCGAAACAAAAAATAAATAAATTCATTGTGCAACATAATTGAAGAAAAAAAACCACTTTGTACATTTTGGGGGCTTCCGTTTCTACGCAGCAAATTTTTCTGTAAAAAATTACATTCTTTATTCTGTAGGTCCATACGATTAAAATGATACCCAACTTATATAGGTTTGATTTTGTCTTCCGTCTGGAAAAAAAAATCATAACTACATGCAGGAAAATTTATACGTTTAAAATGGTCATCTTCTGATCCCTATAACTTTATTTTTCTGTGTACAGGGCTCATTTTTTGCACCGTGATCTGAAGCTTTTAGCGGTACCATTTTTGCATTAATCAGACTTTAAAATCGCTCTTAATTTTTTCATGATCTAAAAAGTGACAAAAAATATGCTATTTTGGACTTGAGATTTTTTTCCGCGTATGCCATTGACCATGCGGTTCAATTAACGATATATTTTTTTAGTTTTGACATTTACGCACGCGCTATACGACATGTTTATTTTTATTATGGTTAAATATTTTGTTATATGGAATTTGGGAAAAGGAGGGCGATTTAAACTTTTAATAAGGAAGGGGTTAATGTGAGTTTTTTTTTTTTTTTACTTTTTATTCAACTTTTTTTTAAACACATTTTTAGTCTCCTTAGGGGACTTTTAGGAGGAATCATTAGATTCCTCATACAGATCAATGTGGTTTCATAGAACCACATTGATCTGTGTGCCCTGCACTCGATTAATAAAGCCTGGTCCTGACAGGCTTTATCGTTCACAGTACAGCAACCGGCATGGAAGGAGAGGTAAGCCCTCAGGCTACCTCAGCATTGGATCGCCTCACCACCACATTTGTAAAGGTATTAATTGTCGTGCATGTAGTTATGATTTTTTCCAGAAGACAAAAGTCAAACCTATATAAGTAGGGTATCATATTAATCGTATGGACCTACAGAATAAAGGTGTCAATTTTACTGAAAAATGCACTGCGTAGAAAAGGATGCCCCCAAAATTTACAAAATGGCATTTTTTCATTTTTGACGCACAATGATTTATTTTTTGGTTTCGCCGTTGATTGTTGGGTAAAATGACTGATGTCATTAGAAAGTAGAATTGGTGGCGCAAAAAATAAGCCATTATAAGATTTTTTGTAGAAAATTGAAAGGGTTATGCTTTTTAAAAAGGAAGAAAAAACAAAGGCAATTACTGAAAAACGCTGAGTCCTTAAGGGGTTAATAAAACTTGTTTTGCATATACGGAAAAAAATATATATACTTTTTTTGCTCCATATGCCACTGCAGTTATTCTGGAGCTGGTCCTGCTGCACAATGCTTTTTTGCGTTTGGTATTAGCCCATACACAGCCTGCTCAGTAAACCAGTAGCTGCAGCAGCGTCCAGCCTCAGCTACTGTTCAGACAATGCCTGCAGCGACCCCAATTGTTGCACACCCAATGTCACATTTTGTGATTTGACCACAGGGTTGTGGTTCATTTAAAGAAGGGGGACAGTTTATACCTGATGAATTTTGGACTTTGCAGCTTCTAACTGAACACCTCCTTCAGTCTTTGTGTTTAGGGCTTCTTTGTTATTGCTATTATTGTTGGTCTACAAAAAAAAAACAAAAGCAAATAAAAAACACAACACGTTATACCCCCACCTATTATATGATTGTGCAGAATTTTATATCCTTAATGACTTACCTCATTGTTTTTACCATTTTTATTATTGTTGCTGCCTTGCAGGATCATTTTTTCTAGAACCACCAAAAGATGTAAGGCTTTCTCAGTTTGATAAGTTAGAAGGTATATGTCAACCAGAAGAAAGCACACAGCATGTGCAAATTTCTCTTCTAAAAAAAAAAAAAAGACGAGGAAAAAACAAAGTTTTCTAAATAAAGAAGCTTGACTATACACCATGAGGGGGGGGGGGGGTAGTGTTTTCAGATCAACTGACTTTAGAAAGTAGAAAGTTATACAGATTTGTACATAACCTCTATTTAAAAATACTTAATAGGTACTGCCTGCGATTACAGTATAGAAAAAGTGCTGACTGGATGCCATTCCTTTAAATTAGTTTGAGTCTTCACCTTGTTTCCATGGTGCATATGGGGGGGGGGGGGGGGTCTGGGATTGTTCAAAGGGAGAGAAAAAAAAAAGTGGAGAGATTTTCCACAGCAACCAATCACCGCTCAGCTAACGAGCTCTGGTAAAGTGAAAGCTGAGCTGTGATTGGTTGCTGTGAGAAAATTACTCAATTTTTTCTCTCACACAGTTTGATAAATCTAGGCCATTATCCCTTAGAGCTTTGGCACCATTCTGGGCATTTTTTGTGGTCATATTAGTGGTTAAAAAGATGAAAAAAACAGACATAATAAAAATAAACTCATACATTGACCAAAAAAAAATACAAAAAATACAAAAAAAAAAATAACGCACCAAGGTGTTGCAACTTATGTGTGTATGTAACAATCATATATTAAGTGATTACATTAATAGAGCGAAATTACACCTTTATTCAGGAAAACTGTAGGAATGAAAGTAGGATCTAGTATGACTGCAGTTAATTTACAGGGTCATGGGGAGGGATTTGTTTATAAGTAAAATCCTGTTTTAGGCCCATTCTGCACGAAGACATGGAGGAAAATAAATTATGTGGAGTCTCTAGAGGCGGAAGAAAACAAAAACAATAAATTACCAAGTGGGTTTGTTATAAGTCACCCAGTATAATGGAAGCAACAGAAAACCTGCTAAAAAGACAAGTAGATGGACAGCAAATAAGAGTGAAGTCATTATTATGCAGGTCATGCCAAGTAACATTTTGGCAATAAAGGACAGTCACCCTTTCCAACTAGTGAAGGACCCAACAAAGGAGGGGGGGGGTCACTTCTGGACCTTCTACTAAACAATAGGCTAGACATAGTATCGGCGTAGAGGTGGAGGGAGCATCTTGGTAACAGTGATCACAGCATAATAGGTTTTCATTTTTCCTATAAGCGTTCAACTAGGATGGCTACAAAAACAGACTTTAAGAAGGCCAGGTGGAGGAGGATGAGTAGAAGGCCAAGGCCGCCTTCTTTACTGTACTTATACAGGAAAATGTCAGACTATATGAGAAGAGAAAGTTCTCCAGAAAATCCCATCTGTTTTAACAAGAAGTGCCGCTCCTGATGTAAAGATCAGATGGGAGAGGTAGAAAAATGCCACTTGGACATTCTACAGGCAGCATTGTTATTGTTGATAAGTTTCAAAGGTTTATTCAAACCTTTCAGTAACTTTAAAAGTAGTAATTTTGTTTTTTCTACAGTATTTATTTAATTGGCCACTGTCAGATTAAAAAAAAATGTTATATGTTGTACATCTTAGCTAAACATTAACCTTTCTTATATACTTCATAGAAAATGTTATTTACTATTTATAGAAATCATTGATTATAAAATGATGGCTTTGTCCAAGCTGAAGCACAGGCACGGGCACAGTCCAGTAAGTGAGTGGGCCAGCACTCCTCTGTGTTCTCTATTGTCTGATAGGACAGGAGAGAACATTGAGGAGTACTAGAGATATTAGAAAGGTTACTGTTTTGCCAAGATGTACAACTTTTTTTTTTTTTTTTTTTTTTTTTTTTTATCATCTGACAGTGGCCATTAAGCATTTATTACTACTTTTAAAGTT
The DNA here is from genome assembly GCF_029499605.1 of Hyla sarda. Lineage (NCBI taxonomy): Eukaryota > Metazoa > Chordata > Amphibia > Anura > Hylidae > Hyla > Hyla sarda. The sequence goes on along the minus strand of NC_079193.1, from coordinate 112,055,290 downwards.
ACAGGTGTTCATTTGAATAAGCCTTTGAAACGTGTTATCAGCAATAACAATGCTGCCTGTAGAATGTCCAACCGGAATTTTTCCATCCATGTGATTGGGGCCTACCTCTCCCATCTGATCTTCACATCAGGGGCTGCACTCCTTGTTGGGTTAAACAGGTGAGATTTTCTGGAGAATTTACATTCTCTCCTCATACCATAAACTGAATAAACTGTGCGAACCAGCCTTATAGAAATAATTTAGTATTCGTTTTTATCACCATTTAAAAGATCATTAGAACATAAAACACCAACAAAAGAAAGGAGCAAATCTATAAACAATCTACAAACTTTAATGGAAGGTGTCTACTGGAGTGGTGCACTTACCGAAGGGCTCAATGAACTGATAAAGTTTTTCTCCAATGGCAATGGCTTCCATGTGCTGACGTAGATAATACAGGATGACAGCCTGGTTGTAATAAAGCATGCTGTTTTCTACATCATCTAAGCTGTCCATCTCATCCACAGCTGAATGGACCTATATGTAAAGTTTACAACAACGACTTAGCAATCAGCACTGAGAATATTAGAGAATTCTGCTTTAGAAGGGACGATTTATTTTTATTATAAACTTAAATGGGCAGTGTCAGATCCAAAAACTATATTTTTAACGAAAATGAAAGAAGACCATTTGTAAATAATTTTGAATATAAAAAAAAAAAAAAAAAAAAAGAAAGTCTATTAAAATCCCACCACTAGGGGTCCTCATACCTACTGGGACACTAACCAGTCCTGCAGCAGCATCAGGCTTGTCCATCAGTTATGGACAAGGCTGCATGAGCATAAACACCAATCACCTACCACCACAAGGGAGGGACCTGCTTCCTCCCTTCCCCTGAGAATTTCTACCACTGAGCTAATGAAAAGGGGTATATTTATAATAAATATAGGTGATAGAGGAATAAAAATTTGATGTAGATGGTCAGGATTAGGTACTGAGTAACATTTCTTTGTGGGATCTGACAGGTATGCTTTACTGTGCTGTGTAAAACAACAAAATAGGTCAAACCTTGCAAGATCCATCGCTGGTCCTTCTGTTTACTCACCCCTATGGGCGCCATTTGTTTATCAGCAGAGCGCATCATCAGGGCAAGAGGGACCAGGGCAGACCAGAGTACAGATTCTGGACCAGGTGAATTAAGTATAAAGTTATGTAGGAGTTTGTGAACGCTTTAGTTCCTATAAGCCAACATCGGCAAATATAAAAAATGCATGATAGCAATAATGTGAGATTCCTGGAAGCAGGCTGCCCTAAAGAGGATCTCAAACTCCCAACCTCATATGCTCACCTAAGCTCCCCTGGAAAAACACCTGTTCGCTCACCATTTTTCGATAATAACTTGCATTCCTTGTAAAGTAACAATTATAGAGCACTTAATCATTTATTTTTAATTAAGTTATGACATTCCTTCAATATTTTCTAAAGGGAATAGAAACACCCAAGTGTCTAATAATTCATACATGACCAGTACAAAGTTGCTCCAAAAATAGGGAAAGTTTTTTTTTTAATTTATTTATTTTTTTTAACTTAGACAGGCCTGGAAAGTCCACAGGTCCTTTTTAATGTTTACTTTACACTGAACTAAAGTCCCTTCTATGTATGTAATGGAACCAATCATAAAATTAACATTTTGAGAGAAAGTAAAATCTGAAATAATAGGCACGTACTTCGCATAACAAGGAAAAGCTTACCTCATTTCTTAGCTGGTTTAGTGTCTGTTTAAAGTTGTCTGTTGTAGTCTGGTTATTTTTATAAAACTCAGTGACTGCCATATTCAGCATTATTTTGTAATCATCCTTGTTAATTTCTTTTAGTTCACCAAGATGCTGAAGACAAGCTTCATAGTTTCCTGCCTGGTATGCAAAAATAAAAATTATAATAGTCCTTTACAAAAGAATAAAAACCAAAAAAGATAACCCCACATATTTTATACACAGGCAAAATCATTCATGACTGTGACGTATAAAGAGCCCATGGGATCTACAGAGGGCCTAGAGTAGTTATCGGAAAAACAGTAACCTACTACCTAAAACTCACAAATCTACCTGCCAAGCAGAAAAAGTAAAAACGCCAGTAGACAATACATGTACTTCCCAAACAAGTAGAAAGGCACACAATAAAATGATACCCTATATCAGCTCTACTCAGTCCATAAGAAGAAGGAGACTTTGAAAGAAGTTCTGTCCGGAAAGAAGAAACAACTGTAGCTGAGAGATCCCCCCCAACAGCAGCTCAGGTTAAGTTAGAGAAATAGCACACCTTGTGACGGATCCTCCCATGCAGCATTCTTTATACCATGGGTGCCATACAGAGGTTAATTTATGAGACTTTATGCAAACCCCCTTTCAAGGGGAACGACAAGCAATACATAGGTAAAGAATTCATTAATGGGAGTGGAAAAGAGCAAGAACTGAGCAATCTGTTTCCTCACCAAATACAGGAGTCTTAGGACTCCTACCTCGAGTTCAACTGGTTCCTCGCTACTACTTGTAAGGCCCAAGATACAGCATTTAGATGAAAGGTAAATTCATGTCATAGATTCTGCACATCTTCCCACCAAAAGGAAAAGAGAAGAGGGCAATTCCAGACCATATGCAGTAGAGTAGCATCACCCCCCCCCCCCCCAACTGAAGCACAAGCCAAGCCTATGTAGTAAGACAAGGTTCTATACACTTTATGAAGTTTGAACAGTTGCTACAACCAGATAGCCTTGCAAAGGGTTTCCCAGTTATTTAAGAACAAGCCACCCATATCAGTCCCATTTTTTCTTGAACCGTAAGGGGATAGCACAAATCATAAAAAGAAGAGATAACTGATTCATCCCAGTTAATAAGCAAGCCAGACAAAGAACCAAAATCAGTAACAAGATGGATCACTGGGCACAATGAGCATGTCGTCCTCAGGACAGGCACTCCGTTCCTTGGCACAGGCTGCAGGTAGGCAGAGCAGTTCAATAAGCAGATCCCAGCAGTATTCATTCCAAAATAAGGAAGGAGTCCAGCAAGCCCACCAGGTAGCTAGTAGCAGGCATGATGACAGAGCTGTGACCAGGAGCACATGAAGTGGTATGGGAGCAAACTCCAACATGTCCACTCTGGCTGCCATGCAGACCATGCAAATCTGTAGTTTCTACAGGGCAGAGCTACAACCCGAGCTCCGGGCACTGATGTAATCTTCAACGGCTCATGCATATTTATAAATCCCCCTCCCCTGCTAGCGTGGCCCTGTAACTGTACTTTGCATTTGCCACTTTCGGGTGTACCCAGGAAGCAGCGCATGTGCTGTACAGTAACACTGTCACACTAGCAGGGAGGTGGATTATGGACATGCATGAGCCAGGCAGAGCGCCTGCCCGCTGAAGATTACATCAGAGTGCCCAGAGCTCGGGTTGTAGCTCCGCCCATGCCCCAAGGGCCTGATTTGAATATACAGAAAATGAGCAATTACGGAGAAACAGCTGGACGTGTCAGGGCGCCGTTAGTATCATTTTGATCAGTATGACCCGCATTACAAGCCTGTATGACAGGTAAGTGTGGGTTATAATGATGACAGATTTTCTTTAAGAAGCCCATGCACTAAAATAACTAATAAATGCAGCTCGCATTCAACAGAAACACAAGAAACACATTACCATGAATGCCTGGAAAGAACACCTGGACAGCTCTTTTTCTTGATCAGAGATGCCTGAACAGTTGGCAGAAGCCTCATTTTTTTCTGTGCCCTGTTCTAAAGAGGATAAAAAAAAAAACACCTAGTTACAACCATGGCAAGCATATTTTTCAGTTTCTACCAGGAAAAAAGTTAACATTATGGACATTACTTTAACATTGTCCCACAAAAAAAAAAAAACATCAAGTAAATCATAGATTAGGGAAAAAAAAGTAAACAAATAAGCAGCCCCGCATAGAATGGAATAAAATCCATTCCATAAACTGGGTTTTTATCTGGCTACACAGTGCCCGTACCTAACCGAATGGCTTTAAAAAAAAATGTTTTTAATAATAATTAAAGGGGTATTCCGGCCAAATACATCATATCCCCTATCCAAAAGATAGGGGATAAGATGTCTGATCGCGGAGGGCCTGCCGCTGGGACTCCCAGTGACATCCATGCAGCACCTGAATTCTATGCAGGGCTGCTTCTCCAGTCTCGGAAATTAATGGAGGGGAATGGAGTCACATCTCCGGTCCCGGAAAAACAGAAGATTTCGAGACTGGAGAAGCAGCCCTGCATAGAATGTGGGGGTCCCAGCAGAAGCGCCTCCCCCCCCCCCCCCCCCCCCCCGATGAGACATCTTATCCCCCTATCCTTTGCATAGGGGATAAGAAGTATTTGCCTGGAATACCCCTTTAACCCCTTAAAGGACTGGGGGGTTTTCCGTTTTTTGCATTTTCGTTTTTTGCTCCTTGCCTTTAAAAAATCATAACTCAATTTTGCACCTAAAAATCCATATGATTGCATATTTTTTGCGCTACCAATTCTACTTTGTAATGACATTAGTCATTTTGCCCAAAAATCTACAGTGAAACGGAAAAAAAAATCACTGTGAGACAAAATTGAAAAAAAAAAAATGCCGTTTTGTAACTTTTGGGGGCTTCCGTTTCTACGTAGTACATTTTTCGGTAAAAATGACACCTTATTTTTATTCTGTAGGTCCATACGGTTAAAATGATACCCTACTTATATAGGTTTGATTTTGTCGTACTTCTGGAAAAAATCATAACTTCAAGCAGGAAAATGAATACGTTTAAAATTGTCATCTTCTGAACCCTAAAATTTTTTTATTTTTCCCGCGTATGGGGCAGTATGAGGGCTCATTTTTTGCGCCGTGATCTGAAGTTTTTAACGGTACCATTTTTGCATTGATAGGACTTATTGATAATTTTTTCATGATATAAAAAGTGGGCAAAAATGCACTATTTTGGACTTTGGAATTTTTTTGCGCGTACGCCATTGACCGTGCGGTTTAATTAACAATATATTTTTATAATTCGGACATTTCCGCACGCGGCGATACCATATATGTTTATTTACACAGTTTTTTTTTTTATGGGAAAAGGGGGGGTGATTCAAACTTTTAATAGGGAAGGGGTTAAATTATCTTTATTCACTTTGTTTTTTCTCATTTTTTTTTGGCAGTGTTATAGGTCCCATAGGGACCTATAACACTGCACACACTGATCTTTTACATTGATCACTAGTTTCTCATAGGAAACCAGTGATCGATGATTCTGATGCTTGACTGCTCATGCCTGGATCTCAGGCACTGAGCAGTCATTCGGTGATTGGACAGCGAGGAGGCAGGTAGGGACCCTCCTGCTGTCCTGTAATCTGTTCGGGATGCCGCGATTTCACCGCGGCTATCCCGAACAGCCCACTGAGCTAACCGGCATGGTTACACTTTCACTTTAAACTTTGAACGCCACGTCTAAAGGGTTAATAGCGCGCGGCACCGCGATCAATGCCGCGCGCTATTAGCCACGGGTCCCGGACGTTGTTAGAGGCCGGGCCCGACCCACGGCGTTATAGATCGGGAGTGGACACATGACGTTCCAGTACGTCATGTGTCCTTAAGGGGTTAAGTGACACCTAAAGAAGTTTCAGTGACAACTGGTTTCTTAGTGTTTTTGTCATCTGCAACTTGACAGAAGAGAACAGGCTCAGGACTTTTTATAAAATGCTATGTGAACTCCTGTTGGTCCTCTTAAGACAACTATTCACACATTTGAAGCTGCAGAAATCTAAAGTGCTGAAATCTGCAGCATTAAATATTTGCAGGATACGGTACATGGGAATACACCCTAAATGGGCACTGTCAGAATCCAAAAAAATGTATGAGTTGTACATCTTGGCAAAACATTAACCAAATACATTTCATTAAAAAAGCTCTCCTTTATATAGAAATCATGGCTTATATAAAAAGACCACTAGAGGTACCCATACAATCCAGAAACATGGTCCTCTTCGGCAGCAGCATCATCATCTTGGCCCAAGCTAAAGCACAGACATGAACAAAGTCCAACAAGTGAGGGTGGGACTAGCACACCTCTGTGCTCACTCCTGTCCTATCAGACTCCTGTCTGAAAATAGAGAGGAGGATGATTGGATGAAGAGACTCAGCACTGCACACTCAAGGAGGAAGTGAATGCCTGGTCAGTGAGTACAAGCTCAGTGCTTGCCTCAGACAAGCCCCTTCCCAAGAAGTGGATGTCAGAATGAGTGGGCAGCAGAACAGAGGAATGTGTGATCCAAATACAGAAGGCAGACACATGAAAACTAATAAGTAACACAGAACCATTTTATTGGTGATATGACAAGTACACTTTAAAAGAGCACCAACTTACCCCCTGCTTTATCTGCTGCCATTCTTCACCAAACCCAGATGAACAAATTCTGATCTGAATTCTGCTTAGTATAGGAGGAGTATATTTTCTATCTGGAAAGGAAAAATAATACAGTAAAAATAAGAAACTGTTCAATAGTAACAAATATGATCCCACATGCCATTAAATTTAGATGATCAAAAAAAAAAAATCAACTATAACCCAATATTAAAACTATATATTCCCTACTTACAAACTTTTTATAACTAGGAAAAAATGACCATTTACATTGCAAAACAGCTATGGATCTAAACTTATACAAAACTCAGCTATGTTGGCACATTTAAAGTATTACAACCATCTGTACAAACTATGGAAATGTCAGACATTTCCCCAATTGATCAAAACTTTTGAGAAGTGTTGAGACCCCTCAGATAGCTAGAACAGACAGATTAGTTCTCAACTAAGAGATCTCTATCTCATCGTGGGAGACAGTCTGCATAGAAGTGCTAAAGGCCCCATAGACGTGCTAAAGACTTTCAGCAGGACAGGAAGAGATGTGCTCATCGGTTCCTTCTCCTTTAGGGTCTATTCACACGTACAGTATTCTGCGCGGATTTGAAGCGCAGGATTCCAAGCAGTGTCTAATCAGTTTACATTGAAATCTGAAGCAGAAACTCCTGCGCATCAAATCTGCACAGAATACTGTACGTGTGAATAGACCATTAAGCAAACGGTGAAGTTCTGAACACCCAGACCCTGGCTGAATAAAACTTTTGACATACGTCTGACATTTCAAAAGCTTTTACAGATGACAGTAATGCTTTTAAAAAGGAACTTGTCATCACTTTCAGAGATCCTGATCCATAGTTGATCAGTGCGGCCACCGTGGCTATCGCCTCACCTGCACTGATTGATGATGAATCTCTTTCTCTATGCAAACAGGAAGAATCTATCAAAGCTGGTGAGGCAGGGAGATGTTCAGACTAGGGATCGACCAATATCGTTTTTTTAGGGCCGATACCGATAATCGGTGGAGGTTAGGGCCGATAACTTATACCAATATTCCGGTATAAGTTATCGGCTATTTATCCCCCCGCGACACCGCTGCAGATCACTGATTTAAAGCGGGCGCTTTAAATCAATCCACTGCAGTGGCTTTTGCGGTGCTATAGGCCGCCGCCGCCACCCGCTTCTCTCCCCCTGCCTGTCCGGGGCCCTGAGACCTATCACCGCCACCGCACCCATGACCGCCCCCCCAACCCGCCGCACTGTGACCGACCCCCATTGCCTCCCCCATCCCCCGTTTTATAATTACCTGTTCCCGGGGTCCACTCCACATCTGGCTCCGGTGGCGTCCTCCTGAATTGTCACTGTGCGCACTGAAGGTGACGTCACGTCGCGCACGTCACTTGTCATTGCGCACAGCGTAACGCAGGACGCAGCAGGAGCAAGAAGTAGCGTGGGATCCGGGAACAGGTAATCATAAAACCAGGGATGGGGGAGGCTATGGGGGCAATGCGGTGGGGGGTGCGACGCGGTGCGGTGGGTCGGTCGGGGGGGGGGGGGGGGGCGCATTATCGGCAAGGTAACTGCCGATACAGATAATGGCCAAAATCGTGATTATCGGCCATACCGATAATCGGTCGATCCCTAGTTCAGACAGCATGACAATTGTCACAGGTGCCCCCCAACCCCGCTCAGTCCAGTAGACCAGTGGTCTTCAACCTGCGGACCTCCAGATGTTGCAAAACTACAACTCCCTGCATGCCCGGACAGCCATCGGCTGTCCGGGCATGCTGGGAGTTGTAGCTTTGAAACTACAGGTCCACAGGTTGAAGACCACTGCAGTAGACTATAAAAGATAGCTGCAGCACACAAGCAGACTAGCACATCATTCACATAAGACCCCATTCTCCCCAGGCTGGACCCTCAGAGATCACTCATGTATCACATACCCTGCTCCAAGCCTCCCAATGAGAACTGTATAATGGGGATAGAGGACAGCGCAGATAACACCAGCTATGTGCATGTCTATAGGAAGCTGCTGACACCCGCCATATAATCTTATATCTACTACCGGGCATAACGCCCACTGCACCCGACACATCCTCCTCGGCTCCGCTCTCACCCGAATACAACAAACACCATTCACCTCATAACAGGTCCACAGGTTGAAGACCACTGCAGTAGACTATAAAAGATAGCTGCAGCACACAAGCAGACTAGCACATCATTCACATAAGACCCCATTCTCCCCAGGCTGGACCCTCAGAGATCACTCATGTATCACATACCCTGCTCCAAGCCTCCCAATGAGAACTGTATAATGGGGATAGAGGACAGCGCAGATAACACCAGCTATGTGCATGTCTATAGGAAGCTGCTGACACCCGCCATATAATCTTATATCTACTACCGGGCATAACGCCCACTGCACCCGACACATCCTCCTCGGCTCCGCTCTCACCCGAATACAACAAACACCATTCACCTCATAACAGGTCCACAGGTTGAAGACCACTGCAGTAGACTATAAAAGATAGCTGCAGCACACAAGCAGACTAGCACATCATTCACATAAGACCCCATTCTCCCCAGGCTGGACCCTCAGAGATGACTCATGTATCACATACCCTGCTCCAAGCCTCCCAATGAGAACTGTATAATGGGGATAGAGGACAGCACAGATAACACCAGCTATGTGCATGTCTATAGGAAGCTGCTGACACCCGCCATATAATCTTATATCTACTACCGGGCATAACGCCCACTGCACCCGACACATCCTCCTCGGCTCCGCTCTCACCCGAATACAACAAACACCATTCACCTCATAACAGGTTCAACCGAGAATGTACCCCTAACCTACCAGAGAGACAACCCGCCGAGCGGCCCCACAGCTGTGACTCCGCGCCTGCGCCCTGTACTCCCCCGACTCACGTCCAAATTCTGCGTTTCCGGCAATATGACGTCACTTCCGTGCGCCCGGCTCCCTATATGATGTGTAGCTTTCTAGTAGCCATTTTTCTGCAGACCAATTATAGCAATATGTCAATCGAAGTCTACGAGATGATGGCGGCTGTAATTATACATAAACCTGTAATCACAATTCTTACAAGGGAAAGGGCATTACTAATAGTGACCAATCAGATTACAACTCTGTTATCAAAAACTACATGACAAAATGAGAGCTGCAATATGAATGGATGCTATGTTTTAACCCTCCCCCACACCTTTTTTACTTCACACACACTTAACCCCTTAAGGACTCAGCCCATTTTGGCCTTAAGGACTCAGACAATTTAATTTTTACGTTTTCATTTTTTCCTCCTCGCCTTCTAAAAATCATAACTCTTTTATATTTTCATCCACAGACTAGTATGAGGACTTGTTTTTTGCGCGACCAGTTGTCCTTTGTAATGACATCACTCATTATATCATAAAATGTATGGCGCAACCAAAAAACACTATTTTTGTGGGGAAATTAAAACGAAAAACGCAATTTTGCTAATTTTGGAAGGTTTTGTTTTCACGCCGTACAATTTATGGTAAAAATGACGTGTGTTCTTTATTCTGAGGGTCAATACGATTAAAATGATACCCATTATTATATACTTTTATATTATTGTTGCGCTTAAAAAAAATCACAAACTTTTTAACCAAATTAGTACGTTTATAATCCCTTTATTTTGATGACCTATAACTTTTTTATTTTTCCGTATAAGCGGCGGTATGGGGGCTCATTTTTTGCGCCATGATCTGTACTTTTTTTTGATACCACATTTGTATATAAAAAACTTTTAATACATTTTTTATAATTTTTTTTTTAATAAAATGAATTAAAAAAGTAGGAATTTTGGACTTTTTTAATTTTTTTTCGTTCACGCCGTTCACCGTACGGGATCATTAACATTTTATTTTAATAGTTCGGACATTTACGCACGCGGCGATACCAAATATGTCTATAAAAAATGTTTTTTACGCTTTTTGGGGGTAAAATAGGAAAAAACGGACGTTTTACTTTTTTATTGGGGGAGGGGATTTTTCTTTTTTTTTTTACTTTTACTTTTACATTTTTTTACATTTTTTTTTACACTTGAATAGTCCCCATAGGGGACTATTCATAGCAATACCATGATTGCTAATACTGATCTGTTCTATGTATAGGACATAGAACAGATCAGTATTATCGGTCATCTTCTGCTCTGGTCTGCTCGATCACAGACCAGAGCAGGAGACGCCGGGAGCCGCACGGAGGAAGGAGAGGGGACCTCCGTGCGGCGTTATGAATGATCGGATCCCCGCAGCAGCGCTGCGGGCGATCCGATCGTTCATTTTAATCGCGAACTGCCGCAGATGCCGGGATCTGTATTGATCCCGGCACCTGAGGGGTTAATGGCGGACGCCCGCGAGATCGCGGGCGTCGGCCATTGCCGGCGGGTCCCTGGCTGCGATCAGCAGCCGGGATCAGCCGCGCATGACACGGGCATCGCTCCGATGCCCGCGGTTATGCTTAGGACGTAAATGTACGTCCTGGTGCGTTAAGTACCACCTCACCAGGACGTACATTTACGTCCTGCGTCCTTAAGGGGTTAAAGGGGGACTCCGGTGGAAAACTTTTCTTTTTTTTTTTTTTTTTAAATCAACTGGTGCCAGAAAGTTAAACAGATGTGTAAATTACTACTATTTAAAAATCTTAATCCTTCCAGTACTTTTCATCTGCTGTATACTACAGAGGATGTTTCCCCCCCCCCCCTTTCTGTCTGACCACAGTGCTCTCTGCTGACACCTCTGTCCATGTCAGGAACTGTCCAGAGTAGGAGCACATCCCCATAGCAAACCTATCCTGCTCTGGACAGTTCCTGACATGGACAGAGGTGTCAGCAGAGAGCACTGTGGTCAGACTGGAAAGAACTACACAACTTCCTCTGTAGTATACAGCAGCTGATAAGTATAGGAAGGATTAAGATTTTTACATTTAAGTAATTTACAAATCTGTTTAACCCCTTAAAGGAGTAGTCCAGTGGTGATTCAGTGGTGAGCAACTTATCCCCTATCCTAAGGATAGGGGATAAGTTGCAGATCGCGGGGGGTCCGACCGCTGGGGCCCCCTGCGATCTCCTGTACGGAGCCCCGACAGCCCGCGGGAAGGGGGCGTGTCGACCTCCGCACGAGGCGGCAGCCGACACGCCCCCTCAATACAACTCTATGGCAGAGCCGAAGCGCTGCCTTCGGCAATCTTCTGCTCTGCCATAGAGATGTATTGAGGGGGCGTGTCGGCCGCCGCCTCGTGCGGGGGTCGACACCCGCTATCTCGGCGGAGAGCCGGGGCCCCGTACAGAGAGATCGCAGGGGGCCCCAGCGGTCGGACCCCCCGCGATCTCAAACTTATCCCCTATCCTTAGGATAAGGGATAAGTTTTTCACCACTGGACTACCCCTTTAACCCCTTAAGGACCAGGCCATTTTATACCTTAAGGACCGGAGCGTTTTTTGCAATTCTGACCACTGTCACTTTAAACATTAATAACTCTGGAATGCTTTTAGTTATCATTGTGATTCCGAGATTGTTTTTTTGTGACATATTCTACTTTAACTTAGTGGTAAAATTTTATGGTAACTTGCATCCTTTCTTGGTGAAAAATCCCAAAATTTGATGAAAAAAATGAAAATTTTGAATTTTTCTAACTTTGAAGCTCTCTGCTTGTAAGGAAAATGGATATTCAAAATAAAACATTTTTGGGTTCACATATACAATATGTCTACTTTATGTTTGCATCATAAAATTGATGAGTTTTTACTTTTGGAAGACACCAGAGGGCTTCAAAGTTCAGCAGCAATTTGGAAATTTTTCACAAAATTTTCAAACTCGCTATTTTTCATGGACCAGTTCAGGTTTGAAGTGGATTTGAAGGGTCTTCATATTAGAAATACCCCATAAATGACCCCATTATAAAAACTACACCCCCCAAAGTATTCAAAATGACATTCAATAAGTGTATTAACCCTTTAGGTGTTTCACAGGAATAGCAGAAAAGTGAAGGAGAAAATTCACAATCTTCATTTTTTACACTCGCATGTTCTTGTAGACCAAATTTTTGAATTTTTGCAAGGGGTAAAAAGGAGAAAATTTTTACTTGTATTTGAAACCCAATTTCTCTCGAGTAAGCACATACCTCATATGTCTATGTTAATTGTTCGGCGGGCGCAGTAGAGGGCTCAGAAGGGAAGGAGCGTCAAATGGTTTTTGGGGGGCATGTCACCTTTAGGAAGCCCCTATGGTGCCAGGACAGCAAAAAAAAAACACATGGCATACCATTTTGGAAACTAGACCCCTCAGGGAACGTAACAAGGGGTAAAGTAAACCTTAATACCCCACAAGTGATTCACGACTTTTGCATATGTAAAAAAAAAAAAAAAATGTTTTACCTAAAATGCTTGGTTTCCCAAAAATGTTACATTTTTTAAAAAGGATAATAGCAGAAAATACCCCCCAAAATTTGAAGCCCAATTTCTCCCGATTCAGAAAACACCCCATATGGGGGTGATAAGTGCTCTGCTGGCGCACTACAGGTCTCAGAAGAGAAGGAGTCACATTTGGCTTTTTGAAAGCAAATTTTGCTCTGGGGGCATGCCGCATTTAGGAAACCCCTATGGTGCCAGAATCGCAAAAAAAAACCACATGGCATACCATTTTGGAAACCAGACCCCTCGAGGAACGTAAAAAGGGGTAAAGTGAACCTTAATACCCTACAGGTGTTTCACGACTTTTGCATATGTTAAAAAAAAATAAAAAATTTTACCTAAAATGCTTGGTTTCCAAAATTTTTACATTTTTAAAAAGGGTAATAGCAGAAAATACCCCCCAAAATTTGAAGCCCAATTTCTCCCGATTCAGAAAACACCCCATATGGGGGTGAGAAGTGCTCTGCTGGCGCACTACAGGTCTCAGAAGAGAAGGAGTCACATTTGGCTTTTTGAAAGCAAATTTTGCTCTGGGGGCATGCTGCATTTAGGAAGCCCCTATGGTGCCAGGACAGCAAAAAAAAAAACACATGGCATACCATTTTGGAAACTAGACCCCTCGGGGAACGTAACAAGGGGTAATGTGAACCTTAATACCCCACAGGTGATTCACAACTTTTGCATATGTAAAAAAAAAAAAAAAAAAATTTTTACCTAAAATGTTGGTTTCCCAAAAATTTTTGATTTTTAAAAAGGGTAATAGCAGAAAATACCCCCCATAATTTGTAACACAATTTCTCCCGAGTACGGCGATACCCCATATGTGACCCTAAACTGTTGCCTTGAAATACGACAGGGCTCCAAAGTGAGAGCGCCATGCGCATTTGAGGCCTAAATTAGGGATTGCATAGGGGTGGACATAGGGGTATTCTACGCCAGTGATTCCCAAATAGGGTGCCTCCAGCTGCTGTAAAAGTCCCAGCATGCCTGGACAGTCAGTGGCTATCTGGTAATACTGGGAGTAGTTGTTTTGCAACAGCTGGAGGCTCCGTTTTGGAAACAGTGGCATACCAGACGTTTTTCATTTTTATTGGGGAGGGGAGGGGGGCTGTGTAGGGGTATGTGTATATGTAGTGTTTTTTACTTTTTATTTTATTGTGTGTTAGTGTAGTGTAGTGTTTTTAGGGTACAGTCGCACGGGCGGGGGGTTCACAGTAGTTTCTCGCTGGCAGTTTGAGCAGCGGCAGAAAATTTGCCTCAGCTCAAACTTGCAGCCGGATACTTACTGTAATCCTCCGCCCATGTGAGTGTACCCTGTACATTCACATTGGGGGGGGGGGGGGGGGGGGGGGGAACATCCAGCTGTTGCAAAACTACAACTCCCAGCATGTACGGTCTATCAGTGCATGCTGGGAGTTGTAGTTTTGCAACAGCTGGAGACACACAGGTTGTGAAACACCGAGTTTGACAACAAACTCAGTGTTTTGCAACCAGTGTGCCTTCAGCTGTTTCAAAAGCTACAACCCCCAGCATGTACGGACAGCGGAAGGGCATGCTGGGTGTTGTAGTTATGCAACAGCCGGAGGCATACTACTTTGGCTGGGGATGCTGGGGATTGTAGTTATGCAACAGCTGGAGACACACTGGTTTGCTACTTAACTCAGTGTGCCTTCAGCTGTTGCAAAACTACAACTCTCAGCAGTCACCGACAGCCAACGGGCATGCTGGGAGTTGTAGTTATGCAACCAGCAGATGCACCACTACAACTCCCAGCATGCACTTTAGCTGATTGTGCAAGCTGGGAGTTGTAGTTACACAACAGCTGAAGGTACACTTTTCCATAGAAAGAATGTGCCTCCAGCTGATGTAAAACCATAAGTCCCAGCATGCCCATAAGTGCATGCTGGGAGTTGTGGTGGTCTGCCTCCTCCTGTTGCATAACTACAGCTCCCAGCATGCCCTTTTTGCATGCTGGGAGCTGTTGCTAAGCAACAGCAGGAGGCTGTCACTCACCTCCTGCTGCTGCTTGATCGCCATACAGGTCAGTCCCGCCGCCGCCGCCGTCGTCGCTCCTGGGGCCCCGATCCCAACATTAACGCCGGGGATCGGGGTCCCCAGCACCAGGGGTGCACGTCCCGCACCCGCTCACGTCCTCCGGAAGAGGGGCGGAGCGGGTGCGGGAGTGACACCCGCAGCAGGCGCCCTGATTGGTCGGCCGGTAATTCGGCCGACGAATCAGGGCGATCGTGAGGTGGCACCAGTGCCACCTCACCCCTGCAGGCTCTGGCTGTTCGGGGCCGTCAGAGACGGCCCCAATCAGCCAGTAATTCCGGGTCACCGGGTCACTGGAGACCCGATTGACCCGGAATCGCCGCAGATCGCTGGACTGAATTGTCCAGCGATCTGCGGCCATCGCCGACATGGGGGGGCAAATGACGATTTCAGCAGGCATCGGGCACTGGCTCCCCTCCGGCTAGCGGCAGGGGGCCGGGAAAGGACAGGACGTACTCCTACGTCCTCGGTCCTTAAGGACTCGGAAACGGGGGCGTAGGAGTACGTCCATTGTCCTTAAGGGGTTAAGGACCAAGCCAATTTTCACTGTAGGACCAGAGCGTTTTTTGGCACATCTGACCACTGTCACTTTAAGAATTAATAACTCTAAAACGCTTTTACTGAATATTCTGATTCTGAGATTGTTTTTTCGTGACATATTCTACTTTATTTTGGTGGTAAATTTTCGTCGTTACTTGCATCCTTTTTTGGTGAAAAATCCCAAGATTTCATGAAAATTTAGCATTTTTCTAAATTTGAAGCTCTCTGCTTGTAAGGAAAATGGATATTCCAAATAAATTTTATTTTTATTCACAAATATAATATGTCTACTTTATGTTGGCATCATAAAATGGACATATTTTTACATTTTGAAAAAATTTGAGGGCTTCAAAGTAGAGCAGCAATTTTCAAAAATGTCATGAAAATTGCAAAATCTGAAGGGACAGATGTTACAGAACTACAACTCCCAGCATGCCTGGGCAGTCTAGGCATGCTGAGAGTTGTAGTTTGGCAACATCTGGAGGGTACATTTTGGGCACCACTGTAACAGTGGTCCCCAAACTGTGACCCTCCAGATGTTGCAAAACTACAACTCCCAACATGCCCAGACAACCTTGGGCTGTCTGGGCATGCTGGGAGTTGCAGTTTGGCCTTCCTAGTGGTTGCCACAGTAAAGATCATTTTACTTTCACTTTCATTAACACCCCCCCCCCCCCCTACAACGCTTCCCTACCTGAGCCAGGATCCAGCAGTCTCCAGCGATGATCACCTGTTCCCAGGCATCTTCTCCTCCAGGTACCTACCTCCATCTTCTCCCCGTGTTCCCCTCAACATCCAGGGGTGGTCAGAACAGGGGGTTGCCATGGTAACCCACTGCCCTGCGCTGCCATTTGTCAGAATCAGTTCTGACCAATGGCAGGGGATAGGAGGAGATCGCATCACTGCGACCTCACTCCTACCCTGCAAGATGATCTGGGCTGTCACTGACAGGTCAGATCATCACTTTTTTCAAGGTGATCGGGTCACCAGAGACCCGATCAGCCCAGAATAGCAGAAAATCGCATGTCTGAATTGACATGCGATTTTCTGCGATCGCCGTTTGCCTCGGACGCCTGCCAAAAGATTTCAGCAGACATCCGGTTTGCGGTTCGAGGGATGAGAAATTCGCCAGGACGTATGAGTACGTGCCTGGTCCTTAAAGGAGTAGTCCAGTGGTGATTCAGTGGTGAGCAACTTATCCCCTATCATAAGGATAGGGGATAAGTTGCAGATCGCGGGGGGTCCGACCGCTGGGGCCCCCTGCGATCTCCTGAACGGAGCCCCGACAGCCCGCTGGAAGGGGGCGTGTCGACCTCCGCACGAGGCGGCGGCCGACACGCCCCCTCAATACAACTCTATGGCAGAGCCGAAGCGCTGCCTTCGGCAATCTCCGGCTCTGCCATAGAGATGTATTGAGGGGGCGTGTCGGCCGCCGCTTCGTGCGGGGGTCGACACCCGCTATCTCGGCGGAGAGCCGGGGCCCCGTACAGAGAGATCGCAGGAGGCCCCAGCGATCGGACCCCTGCGATCTCAAACTTATCCCCTATCCTTAGGATAGGGGATAAGTTTTTCACCACTGGACTACCCCTTTAAGACCCAGGGTGCAGGGACGTATGAGAACGTGCCTGGTCCTTAAGGGGTTAAATTTCTGGCACCAGTTGATTTAAAAAAAAAAATTCCACCGGAGTACCCCTTTAACCCCTTAAGGACGCAGGACGTAAATGTACGTCCTGGTGAGGTGGTACTTAACGCACCAGGACGTACATTTACGTCCTAAGCATAACCGCGGGCATCGGAGCGATGCCCGTGTCATGCGCGGCTGATCCCGGCTGCTGATCGCAGCCAGGGACCCGCCGGCAATGGCCGACGCCCGCGATCTCGCGGGCGTCCGCCATTAACCCCTCAGGTGCCGGGATCAATACAGATCCCGGCATCTGCGGGAGTTCGCGATTAAAATGAACGATCGGATCGCCCGCAGCGCTGCTGCGGGGATCCGATCATTCATAACGCCGCACGGAGGTCCCCTCACCTTCCTCCGTGCGGCTCCCGGCGTCTCCTGCTCTGGTCTGTGATCGAGCAGACCAGAGCAGGAGATGACCGATAATACTGATCTGTTCTATGTCCTATACATAGAACAGATCAGTATTAGCAATCATGGTATTGCTATGAATAGTCCCCTATGGGGACTATTCAAGTGTAAAAAAAAATGTAAAAAAATGTAAAAGTAAAAAAAAAGTGAAAAATCCCCTCCCCCAATAAAAAAGTAAAACGTCCGTTTTTTCCTATTTTACCCCCAAAAAGCGTAAAAAACATTTTTTATAGACATATTTGGTATCGCCGCGTGCGTAAATGTCCGAACTATTAAAATAAAATGTTAATGATCCCGTACGGTAAACGGCGTGAACGAAAAAAAATTTAAAAAGTCCAAAATTCCTACTTTTTTAATACATTTTATTAAAAAAAAAATTATAAAAAATGTATTAAAAGTTTTTTATATACAAATGTGGTATCAAAAAAAAGTACAGATCATGGCGCAAAAAATGAGCCCCCATACTGCCCCTTATACGGAAAAATAAAAAAGTTATAGGTCATCAAAATAAAGGGATTATAAACGTACTAATTTGGTTAAAAAGTTTGTGATTTTTTTTAAGCGCAACAATAATATAAAAGTATATAATAATGGGTATCATTTCAATCGTATTGACCCTCAGAATAAAGAACACACGTCATTTTTACCATAAATTGTACGGCGTGAAAACAAAACCTTCCAAAATTAGCAAAATTGCGTTTTTCGTTTTAATTTCCCCACAAAAATAGTGTTTTTTGGTTGCGCCATACATTTTATGATATAATGAGTGATGTCATTACAAAGGACAACTGGTCGCGCAAAAAACAAGCCCTCATACTAGTCTGTGGATGAAAATATAAAAGAGTTATGATTTTTAGAAGGCGAGGAGGAAAAAATGAAAACGTAAAAATTAAATTGTCTGAGTCCTTAAGGCCAAAATGGGCTGAGTCCTTAAGGGGTTAAAGGAATACTCCTCTGGAAAACATTTAATTTTTTTTTTTTTTTTTTTATCAACTGGTGCCAGAAAGTTATACCGATTTGTATATTACTTCTATTTAAAAATCTAAATCCTTCCAGTACTTATCAGCTGCTATATGCTCCGAAGGAAGTTCTTTTCTTTTTGAATTTCCTTTCTGTCTGACCACAGTGCTCTCTGCTGACACCTCTGTACATTTTAGGAACTGTCCAGAGCAGGAGAGGTTTGCTATGGGGATTTGCTTCTACTCTGGACAGTTACTAAAATGGACAGAGGTGTCAGCAGAGAGCACTGTGGTAAGACACAAAGGAAATTCAAAGTGAAAAGAACTTCCTGTGGAACATACAACATCTGATAAATGATGGAAGGATTAATATTTTTTAATAGAAGTAATTTACAAATCTGTTTAACTTTCTTGCACCAGTTCATTAAAAGAAAAGTGTTTTCCAGTGGAGTACCCCTTTAAAGGAGTAGTCTACAGAAAAGTATCTTGAGTCCGTTGTGCCTCGGCTGCCCAAAAAAAAAAAAAGAAAACAAACTTTGACTCGCCTTCCTCCTTTCCCCTGTAGCGCCGCTACAGCGGTTCGGTCCTCCGGTCCGGTCTTCTATCTTCTTCCATGTGCACGGATCATCTCACTGCGGTCAGCCTATCATCGGCTGAGGTAGGACATCTCTCCAACCGGTGATAGGCTGAGTGCAGTGTGATGATCCGTACACAGAGAAGATGAAGACCGGACCGGAGGACCAAACAACTGTAGCGGCGCTACGGGGGAACGCAGGAAGGTGAGTTAAAGTTTGTTTGTACCTGTCACCAAACTAAACTTATTAAGACACTTTGCTATTTACTTGCTGTCAAAATTCTTAACCTTTATATGTTTTTAATGTGATTGAAAAAACAGCCGCTAGGTGGCTCTGTTTAGTTCCCTGCCACAAGTCAAACAGTTAGTTTGGTCTCCTTCCGGCCTGGCAGGAGACCAAACTCAGGAAGTGGGTGCCGGGCATGGTGAGGCACAGCTCTCACAGGCTTCAGTGACGTCCCACCTGCTGGGGAAAGCTCACTTTCTCCTGCCGGGAGCTCACACAGTGGGGGAGATTTATCAAAAATTGTGCAGAGGAAGAGTGGTGTAGTTGCCCATGGCGACCAATCAGATTGCTTCTTTTATTTTTAAAGAGACCTATGGAAAATGAAAGAAGCAATCTGATTGGTTGCCATGGGCAACTGCACCACTCTTCCTCTACACTGGTTTTGATAATTCTCCCCCAATGGGAGCAAGGAGAAAGGTATGATACAGAGCTTTTTAAAGTTGGGAAAACATTTTTAAGGGCAGGAGCGGTGTTAGGAGTAGTTAGAGAATATAATCTGAGTTAGTTTAGAAAATATGATTTGATGGCAGGTACTCTGACAGCCTTTTTGTACAGTGAAACCTATTTGAGAAGAAAATTATCACTATGTATAATGTATGTATAGTACAAGAAAAAAAAAGTAGGCATACCTTCCAACTATTGCTGAGAGTAAAGAGGGGCATACAAAGTGTGGCACAGTGGGCAAGGTGTGGCACCATGGCCATAGGGGAATAGGGAACCGTGGGAATAGGGGACCATTTCAAATTGTGGGAATATCTCTGTGGTGTCCCGGTACTGGACTCGGTCCCGTACCTTTTGTTGTAAGTCCCCATAGTCAGAGTTCCTCGTGCTGATAGGGCTCTCCTGATGGGATAACCCCTAGTCGCCTCATAGTATTCTTAAAATTGTATATATTTAATATGGTATAATGTAGTGTAAGTAATGTACAGGACCTTAGGTCACGTGATCAGTGATATTTGTGTTATATTTGAGGTTAAGGATCTTCGGGTCATGTGACTAGGTCGCATGTTATATCCACAATCCTTTGTACTAGGACTGACAGGTTTGGGGAACCAATAAGCTTTGAACCTGCCCCTTGAGATATAAGGATGCTGTATCCAATGATCGCTCTCTTTCCTCCAGGATATGACAGCAAGCGGAGCTCTGTGTAATTCTACAAGCAAATTAGGCCTGAAGCCTACCAATTTCAGCTGCATACTGGACCGAAAGTTTATCCAACTCCATCCTAAAATCCTACAAGACCACTGGACCTAAAACATACCCCTAAATTCAGTGGAACAGCGTAAAACAAGGATTCAAAGCTTATTCCCTACAAGGTCCCAGCCAACCTGTGAGGAGCCTAAATTCTGGTCCTATTGTAAAGACGTTTGTTAATTGCATCCTGCATAAAAGCTGCAGTAAAGTTGTTTCTAGTTCAATACAATTCCGGCTGTGGACAAGCCTTTATTCCTCCCTATCGTTCCTGGGACGGGTGGCGGTAGGACATTTATATATATTGAGGAAACCCGCACCCTGGCATCACGACAATCAAGGGTTAATCCTATACCCAGCAACACTACCCTGAAACACCCAAGTTCACCCCTCATCCCAAGTCACCATATCTCTTTAACAGGAATAATGTTGACAGGCTGTTAACTGAGTTTAGGAGGACCTCTAATACTCAGGTGACAGACTGACAACAACCGCTATCATTACTAGACAATATAAGTGATTACAGTGCAGTTACATCTGATTACTCACAGGTGATGTCTTAATTGGAGTCGTTTACTTTACTTTTTCTTCTCCAGTATTATGATGATTTCTTCCAGCCACAGCTCATCTCTACAAAACCAGATAAACATTTTAGGCTCCGCACTTTTACAGCACCTATAGTGCCCCAAACTATGAGTAGATAAGTAGGATTGAGAAGAGTAGATAGGTCACCCCACCCCCTTATTAGGTAGTAAGGGGACTCCAGAAAGGTAGACAGGTTTCCTCAGGTAGTTTGTCCCATTTAGTAGGTGCCCCGAGTTGGTTGTTTCCCCCCTGTAGGTAGGTGTCTCTATAGATAGATGCCCCTGTAAGGGGGGGGGGGGGTCCCAGTGGTTGTATCTCACATACAGGGGTAGGGGATATATTTGTTACCACTCGACTTCTTCTTTAGAAAAGAAAACCATCTATGTGCCGTCCACTGCATGGCCTCTCCTCTTCCTCCTCCATTCTGCAGGTGCACAATGACATCACTCATATATGCTGGAGCACAGAGGAATATATCTGCCCCTTTTTTGGCAGCGTGCATATGAAAAAGTGATTGACAGGGTGATGAGCCAATGTCCCTTTGCCTTTGCTCTGTCAAACTTAAAACTGAGTGCTGCATTTAACTATAAGTGTACCATAAGTCAGTATTTCCCAACCAGGGTGCCTCAAGCTGTCGCAAAACTCCCAGCATGCCCGGACAGTTGTAGTTTTGCAACAGCTGGAGGCACCCTGGTTGGGAAATACTGACTTATGGTACACTTATAGTTAAATGCAGCACTCAGTTTTAAGTTTGACAGAGCAAAGGCAAAGGGACATTGGCTCATCACCCTGTCAATCACTTTTTCATATGCCACAAGAATATCATCAGGACACGTTTACATGTAAGTGGAAGAAGGCAGAGGCACCATCAGGATTTTTGGGCTCCATATAGCCTTAGCCTGTGGGCCGTCCGCCCCCTACCAGTACCTATGTTGCACTGTATCATAGCTTTTGTTTGGTAGACAACAATTAGCTTTTGCTTTATTTAAAGTTGAAAGCTTTTAAAGTGTCAATGTCATAAAAAAAATAAACTTCTGACATGTTATCGAGGCATGACAAAAGTTTTGATCAGTCTGGCACTGGGTGCTGAAACTCGCACTAATAACTAAAAGGAGTGAGGAGAAGCACTCAGCTCAAAGCTTCTTTCTCTCTGTCTCTCTTCTCATTGCAGGAGGTGAGCTCTATAGAAAGTCTATGGAGCTTACCTTACGCAGTGAGCAGCCTGTCTTTTTCAGTGGTCCAGCACTTCAGAACACATTATCACCAGCTTAAATGGATACTCCAGCCCTAAGACATTTTATCCCCTATCCACAGGATCAACAGCCTCCGTGTCTGATGAATCACGATCACGGATAGGGGATAAGATGTCTTAGTGCTGGAGTACCCCTTTAAGCAGTAAAATCAGGGCATGCTTGTCTCACTGCAGAGGGAAACAGGTCTGCTATGCTGAAATAGCAGAGAAGTATGTATGTATGGCCTGCGGTACCAGGTGACATTACCAGGGACTGCAGGGAAGACACAATTCAAGAGGGTATGGTACTTCTGGGGATGAGCAAGTATAAAATTAGATTTGTTAAATCTAAGTCTAATGAGAAGGGGGACAAATTAAAATAGAAAGGGACACTCTTTGGCCTTGGTCTGGGGAATGTTAACCTAGAGATTTACGTGATGCATGCACTGGGAGTTTTCCTGGCACACATGGTAAATTGCTCAAGTAGCACAATGTGAAAAAAGGCAAAGATGTGCAGCTACCAATAGGTCATTTATCACTTGTCACCCAGCTTTCCCAAACTCCTGACAAATCATAATTAATACAATATAATTCATTTGTGTGCAGGAGTCTTGGAAAACTAGGAGACAGCTGCCAAGGGCCATATTGGTTGTCACACAACTTCCCCAGGTAGAGATCAGCAGAAGAGTATTTTAATGACTTGGAAATATTAAAAATCCGGGTATAGGGGATTTGTTTTCCTTTTATTCAGTAACGGATGACTGACTGGTCCAGGGTGAATGTAAAGTCTATGAGAGTGTGGTGGCCCCCTGCACCTGTTCCCTGTCACAATTTGGCTAGCTGGTTGTGGATCCTCTGTGTCAGCGAGGGATTGGCGTGGACCGTGCCGGTGGACCGGTTCTAAGATGCTAAAGCGGGATGGTCTTGCTTCGGCGATAGCAACCAGATCGTATCCACTAGCAACGGCTCAACCTCGCTCACTGCTGAGAAGGCGTGGGACAGAAGGACTAGGCAGAGGCAAGGTCAGACGTAGCAGAAGGTCGGGGCAGGCGGCAAGGTTCGTAGTCAATATAGCAATAGCAGGAGGTCAGGAACACAGTATGGGTAAACACAGTAATAGCTTTCTCAAGGCACTAAGGCAACAAGATCCGGCAGGGGAGTGCAGGGGAAGTGAGGTATAAGTAGGGCAAGGAACAGGTGCAAGCTAATCAAGGTGATTGGGCCAGGCACCATCATTGGTGCACTGGCCCTTTAAACCTCAGAGCGCTGGCGCGCGCGCGCCCTAGAGAGCGGAGCCGCGCGCGCCAGAGCATGACAGCCGGGGACCGGGACAGGTAAGTGACCTGGGATGCGATTCGCGGGCGGGCGCGTCCCGCTATGCGAATCGCATCCCCGCCGGCCATGTCAGTGCAGCGCTCCCGGTCAGCGGGTCTGACCGGGGCGCTGCAGGGAGAGAAACGCCGCGAGCGCTTCGGGGAAGAGGTCTCCCCCTCTTTTTGTCGGGATGTCGCTCCACAGAGGACGAGGACATCGGGAGCGACTGTAGAGTCTCCCTCCGGGGGACAGTGAAGTCCTGGGTATGCCCATGCATGGCAGACAGTCCAGAAGGAGTGGGAATGGGGAGGGGGGGCAGAGGGTGAGGCTTGACACGGGGCAGAGTGTCACCAGGACGGGGACTATGAGGGGGCACGGCACAGTCCTGATAGGCCTTGGGGAGACCAGGCACAGGAGGAGACACTGAGGACCGACAGACGGGGCTGGGAGCAGACGTGAGGCACTCCTTGCGGCAAGCAGGACCCCAATTCTTGATCTCCCCGGTGGTCCAGTCAAGGGTGGGAGAATGGTGCTGGAGCCATGGCAGACCGAGGAGGATTTCAGAGGTACATCCGGGCAAAACCAAAAATTCAATTTCCTCGAGATGCGGTCCAATGTTCATAAGCAGGGGCACTGTGCGATAACGCACAGTGCAGTGCAGCTTGACCCCGTTGACCGAAGAAATATAGAGCGGCTTGATGAGACGGGTCACCGGGATGCAGTACGTATCAAGCAAAGAAGCCAGAATAAAATTTCCAGAAGAACCAGAGTCCAAGACGGCCACAGCAGAGAAGGAGGAGTTGGCAGAAGGAGAAATCCGTACGGGCACAGAGAGAGATGGAGAAGCAGACTCTGTACCCAGAGACGCCAGGCCCACATGAGCAGGTTGCGTGCGTGCATTTTCCAGACGTGGAGGACGAATAGGGCAATTCACCAAGAAATGTTCGGTACTAGCGCAGTACAGACATAGATTTTTAGCCCTACGGCGAGACCTCTCTTCAATAGTCAGGCGAGACCGATCTACTTGCATAGGCTCCTCGGCGGGAGGCACAGGGGTAGATTGCAAGGGATACCGAGAGAGAGGTGCCCAGGGATTAAGGTCTTTTTCCTGGCGGAGTTCCTGGTGTCTTTCCGAAAAACGCATGTCAATGCAGGTGGCCAAATGGATAAGTTCATGCAGGTTGGCAGGAATCTCTCGTGCGGCCAGAACATCTTTGATGTTACTGGATAGGCCTTTTTTAAAGGTCGCGCAGAGAGCCTCGTTGTTCCAAGATAATTCGGAAGCGAGAGTACGAAATCGGATGGCATACTCGCCTACTGAAGAATTACCCTGGACCAGGTTGAGCAGGGCAGTCTCGGCAGAAGAAGCTCGGGCTGGTTCCTCGAAGACACTGCGAACCTCAGAGAAGAAGGAGTGTACAGAGGCGGTGACAGGGTCATCACAGTCCCAGAGCGGTGTGGCCCAAGACAAAGCCTTCCCAGACAGGAGACTGACCACGAAAGCCACCTTCGACCGTTCTGTAGGAAATTGGTCCGACAACATCTCCAAATGTAGGGAACATTGTGACAGAAAACCACGGCAGAGTCTAGAGTCCCCATCAAATTTGTCCAGCAGGGACAAGCGGAGGTTAGGAGCGGCCGCTCGCTGCGGAGGAGGTGCAGGAGCCGGCGGAGGAGATGGTTGTTGCTGTTGCAGCTGCTGTAGCTGTGACTGAAGTTGCTGTAGCTGTGGCTGAAGTTGCTGAAGCTGTGACTGAAGTTGCTGTGTCATGGTGGTCAAGTACGACAACTGGTTTTCTTGTTGGGCGATCAGTCGGGATTGCTGGGCGACCAGCGTGGATATATCAGCTATACTTGGCAGCGGCACGTCAGCGGGATCCATGGCCGGATCTACTGTCACGATTCGGCTAGCTGGTTGTGGATCCTCTGTGTCAGCGAGGGATTGGCGTGGACCGTGCCGGTGGACCGGTTCTAAGATGCTACTGGTATTCACCAGAGCCCGCCGCAAAGCGGGATGGTCTTGCTACGGCGATAGCAACCAGGTCGTATCCACTAGCAACGGCTCAACCTCGCTGACTGCTGAGAAGGCGTGGGACAGAAGGACTAGGCAGAGACAAGGTCAGACGTAGCAGAAGGTCGGGGCAGGCGGCAAGGTTCGTAGTCAATATAGCAATAGCAGGAGGTCAGGAACACAGTATGGGTAAACACAGTAATAGCTTTCTCAAGGCACTAAGGCAACAAGATCTGGCAGGGGAGTGCAGGGGAAGTGAGGTATAAGTAGGGCAAGGAACAGGTGCAAGCTAATCAAGGTGATTGGGCCAGGCACCATCATTGGTGCACTGGCCCTTTAAATCTCAGAGCGCTGGCGCGCGCGCGCCCTAGAGAGCGGAGCCGCGCGCGCCAGAGCCGGGGACCGGGACAGGTAAGTGACCTGGGATGCGATTCGCGAGCGGGCGCGTCCCGCTATGCAAATCGCATCCCCGCCGGCCATGTCAGTGCAGCGCTCCCGGTCAGCGGGTCTGACCGGGGCGCTGCAGGGAGAGAAACGCCGCGAGCGCTTCGGGGAGGAGCAGGGACCCGGAGCGCTCGGCGTAACATTCCCCTTGTATAGTTATCTTTATGCTGTGTATTGGTATTGTATATAAAAGTGTTATGTCTTTAAATGGGCACTGTCAGATATAAAAACTTTTGATATGTGGTAAAGCATGCAAAACCAATTTTTTTTCAGTATTTCATACTGAAAAAGCCAGTCAAAAACTGCCTCCCTGCCTCCTGGGTTACATACCAGCCTGGCTGTGTCCACTCGTCATCACCTACGTCATGGATCCACTTCATGATTGAGGTCAGCAGATATAAAGCTGCTGTGATTGGCTTCTTTACTGTTTGTGTTTACTTCACAGTCTCCTCGTGTGACGAGAAGGGGGAAGGGTTGGGAGTACACTGCTGCCTGTGAGCAGATGATGAAAGAAGCTGGTGAATGAAGATGGGGACTGAACAGAGGATTTTTTTTTTAAGTAAGTGTCCCTGCATGTATATATGTGTGTGTGGATATGTAGGTGTGTAAATCTATCTTTGTTTTCTAGGTAATGTGCATGTGTATGAATAAATTAAGTCAGTGTGTGTGTGTGTGTATGTAATACAGGGGGAGTACAATCATATGCCTCCAGCTGTTGCAAAACTACAACTCCCAGCATGCCTGCACAGCCAAATGATGTGTGGGCATGCTGGGAGTTGTAGTTTTGCAACGGTAGGAGGAACACAGCCTGCAGCAATACTGCTGTAAATCTGAGTTTTACCAATCATATGCCTCCAGCTGTTGCAAAACTACAACTAAAAGGATGTGTGGGCATGCTGGGAGCTGTAGTTTTGCAAAAGCTGTAAGCACACAGTGTGTATATAGACTAAAACCAGAAAGGAAAGGGTTACAGATGCTCAGAAAGGGACCCGCCCCCCTGCTTCTGGTCGACAACATAAAGGTAATTCAGAAATAAAGTTAATTCTGAAAGAACTATTGTCACGGTTCGGCTGGCAGGAGGTGGATCCTCTGTGCCAGAGAGGGATTGGCGTGGACCGTGCTAGTGGACCGGTTCTAAGTTACTACTGGTATTCACCAGAGCCCGCCGCAAAGCGGGATGGTCTTGCAGCGGCGGTAGTAACCAGGTCGTATCTACTAGCAACAGCTCAACCTCTCTGACTGCTGAAGATAGGCGCGGTACAAGGGAGTAGACAAGAGCAAGGTCGGACGTAGCAGAAGGTCGGGGCAGGCAGCAAGGATCGTAGTCAGGGGCAACGGCAGGAGGTCTGGAACACAGGCTAGGAACACACAGGGAAACGCTTTCACTGGCACAATGGCAACAAGATCCGGCGAGGGAGTGCAGGGGAAGTGAGGTATACATAGGGAGTGCACAGGTGAACACACTAATTAGACCAACTGCGCCAATCAGTGGCGCAGTGGCCCTTTAAATCGCAGAGACCCGGCGCGCGCGCGCCCTAGGGAGCGGGGCCGCGCGCGCCGGGACAGGACCGACGGAGAGCGAGTCAGGTACGGGAGCCGGGGTGCGCATCGCGAGCGGGCGCCACCCGCATCGCGAATCGCATCCCGGCTGGGGGCGGTATCGCAGCGCACCCGGTCAGTAGATCTGACCGGGGTGCTGCAGTAGCGAGGATGTTGCGAGCGCTCCAGGGAGGAGCGGGGACCCGGAGCGCTCGGCGTAACAGTACCCCCCCCTTGGGTCTCCCCCTCTTCTTGGAGCCTGAGAACCTGAGGACCAGACTTTTGTCTAGGATGTTGTCCTCAGGTTCCCAGGATCTCTCTTCAGGACCACAGCCCTCCCAATCAACCAAAAAAATCTTTTTCCCTCTGACCGTCTTGGAGGCCAGTATCTCCTTCACGGAGAAGATGTCAGAAGAACCGGAAACAGGAGTGGGAGAAACAAGTTTAGGAGAGAAACGGTTGATGATGAGTGGTTTAAGGAGAGAGACATGAAAGGCATTGGGAATACGAAGAGAAGGAGGAAGAAGAAGTTTGTAAGAGACAGGATTAATTTGGCACAAGATTTTGAAAGGACCAAGATAGCGTGGTCCCAGTTTGTAACTGGGGACACGGAAGCGGACATATTTAGCGGAGAGCCATACCTTGTCTCCGGGAGCAAAAATGGGGGAAGCTCTTCTTTTCTTATCGGCAAACTTTTTCATGCGAGATGAAGCCTGTAAAAGAGAATTTTGGGTCTCTTTCCATATGGTGGAAAGATCACGAGTCACTTCATCCACAGCGGGCAAACCAGAGGGCA
Source organism: Hyla sarda (assembly GCF_029499605.1). Taxonomy (NCBI): domain Eukaryota; kingdom Metazoa; phylum Chordata; class Amphibia; order Anura; family Hylidae; genus Hyla; species Hyla sarda. Next base: position 112,026,850 of record NC_079193.1, on the reverse strand, counting down.
AGGGAGTAGGGAGGGGGGGAAGAGGGTGACGGCCGTACACCACGAAAAATGGGGATTTAGCAGAAGATTCAGAGACTCTGAAGTTGTACGAGAATTCGGCCCATGGTAGAAGATCTGCCCAGTCATCCTGGCGGGAGGAAACAAAATGCCGTAAATAGTCACCCAGGACCTGGTTAATTCTTTCTACTTGCCCATTGGATTGAGGATGATAAGCAGAAGAGAAGTTTAATTTAATCTTGAGTTGTTTACAGAGAGCCCTCCAGAATTTTGACACGAATTGGACGCCTCTATCCGAGACGATCTGCGTGGGCAAACCGTGAAGACGAAAAATGTGTACAAAAAATTGTTTTGCCAACTGAGGCACTGAAGGAAGACCAGGAAGAGGAATAAAATGTGCCATCTTGGAAAATCGATCAACGACCACCCAAACAACAGTGTTGCCACGGGATGGGGGTAAGTCTGTAATAAAGTCCATACCAATCAGAGACCAAGGCTGTTCGGGGACAGGCAGAGGATGAAGGAGACCAGCAGGCTTCTGGCGAGGAGTCTTATCCCGGGCACAGACAGTACAGGCCCGCACAAAATCAACAACATCCGTCTCCAGAGTCGGCCACCAATAGAAACGAGAGATGAGTTGCAAGGACTTTTTGATGCCCGCATGGCCTGCGAGGTGGGAGGAGTGACCCCATTTGAGAATCCCGAGACGTTGGCGTGGAGAAACGAAGGTCTTCCCTGGAGGAGTTTGCCTGATGGAGACTGGAGAAGTGGAGATCAGACAGTCAGGAGGAATGATGTGTTGCGGAGAGACCTCTACTTCCGAGGCATCCGAGGAACGAGAGAGAGCATCGGCCCTAATGTTCTTGTCGGCAGGGCGAAAATGAATTTCAAAGTTAAAACGGGCAAAGAACAACGACCACCTGGCCTGGCGAGGATTCAGCCGTTGGGCAGACTGGAGATAGGAGAGATTCTTGTGATCGGTGTAAATGATAACTGGAAATTTTGATCCCTCCAGCAGATGCCTCCATTCCTCAAGTGCCAATTTAATGGCCAGTAGTTCTCGATCCCCGATGGAGTAGTTCCTCTCCGCCGGAGAGAAGGTCCTAGAAAAAAAACCACAAGTAACAGCATGCCCGGAAGAATTTTTTTGTAGAAGGACCGCTCCAGCTCCCACTGAGGAGGCATCAACCTCCAATAGGAAGGGTTTAGATGGGTCAGGTCTGGAGAGCACGAGAGCAGAAGAAAAGGCAGACTTGAGCCGTTTAAATGCGTCTTCCGCTTGGGGAGACCAGGATTTAGGATTGGCATTCTTCTTGGTTAAAGCCACGATAGGAGCCACAATAGTGGAAAAATGTGGAATAAATTGTCTGTAATAATTGGCGAACCCCAAAAAACGTTGGATAGCACGGAGTCCGGAGGGGCGTGGCCAATCTAAGACGGCAGAGAGTTTATCTGGGTCCATTTGTAGTCCCTGGCCAGAGACCAAGTATCCTAGGAAAGGAAGAGATTGACATTCAAACAGACATTTCTCCATTTTGGCATAAAGTTGATTGTCTCGAAGTCTCTGAAGAACCATGCGGACATGCTGGCGATGTTCTTCTAAGTTGGCAGAAAAAATCAGAATATCGTCCAGATACACAACAACACAGGAATATAAGAGATCACGAAAAATGTCATTAACAAAGTCTTGGAAGACGGCAGGGGCGTTGCACAGGCCAAAGGGCATGACTAGATACTCAAAGTGTCCATCTCTGGTGTTAAATGCAGTTTTCCATTCGTCCCCCTCCCTGATGCGGATGAGATTATAAGCACCTCTTAAGTCCAGTTTGGTAAAGATGTGGGCACCTTGAAGGCGATCAAAGAGTTCTGAGATAAGAGGTAGGGGGTAGCGGTTCTTTACCGTGATTTTATTAAGTCCGCGGTAATCAATGCAAGGACGTAGGGAGCCATCTTTTTTGGACACAAAGAAAAATCCAGCTCCGGCAGGAGAGGAGGATTTGCGGATAAACCCCTTTTATAAATTTTCCTGGATGTATTCAGACATAGCAAGAGTCTCTGGGGCGGACAGAGGATAAATTCTGCCCCGGGGTGGAGTAGTGCCCAGGAGGAGGTCAATAGGACAGTCATAAGGCCTGTGAGGAGGTAGAGTCTCAACTTGTTTTTTGCAAAATACGTCAGCATAGTCCATATAAGCCTTAGGGAGACCGGTTACAGGGGGACCCACAGGGTCACGGCAGGGAGTACTGGGAACCGGTTTAAGACAGTCCTTGAAACAAGAAGTACCCCAGCTCTTGATCTCTCCTGTGGACCAATCAAGGGTTGGGGAATGGCGTTGAAGCCACGGTAGTCCAAGGAGAATTTCGGAAGTGCAATTGGAGAGGACCAAAAACTCAATTTTTTCGTGATGAGGTCCGATGCACATTAGGAGGGGCTCCGTGCGGTAACGCACGGTACAGTCCAATCTTTCATTGTTAACACAATTGATGTAGAGGGGTCTGGCGAGACTGGTCACCGGGATGTTGAACCTGTTGATGAGAGAGGCCAAAATAAAATTTCCTGCAGATCCAGAATCCAAGAAGGCCATAGTAGAGAAGGAGAAGGTAGAGGCAGATATCCGCACAGGCACAGTAAGGCGTGGAGAAGCAGAGTTGACATCAAGAACTGTCTCACCTTTGTGCGGAGTCAGCGTACGTCTTTCCAGGCGGGGAGGACGGATAGGACAATCCTTCAGGAAGTGTTCGGTACCGGCACAGTACAGGCAAAGATTCTCCATGCGGCGTCGTGTCCTCTCTTCAGGTGTCAAGCGAGACCGGTCAACTTGCATAGCCTCCACGGCGGGAGGCACAGGAACGGATTGCAGAGGACCAGAGGAGAGAGGAGCCGGGGAGAAAAAACGCCTCGTGCGAACAAAGTCCATATCCTGGCGGAGCTCCTGACGCCTTTCGGAAAAACGCATGTCAATGCGAGTGGCTAGATGAATGAGTTCATGCAGGTTAGCAGGAATTTCTCGTGCGGCCAGAACATCTTTAATGTTGCTGGATAGGCCTTTTTTAAAGGTCGCGCAGAGGGCCTCATTATTCCAGGATAATTCGGAAGCAAGAGTACGGAATTGGATGGCGTACTCGCCAACAGAAGAATTACCCTGGACCAGGTTCAGCAGGGCAGTCTCAGCAGAAGAGGCTCGGGCAGGTTCCTCAAAGACACTTCGAATTTCCGAGAAGAAGGAGTGTACAGAGGCAGTGACGGGGTCATTGCGGTCCCAGAGCGGTGTGGCCCATGACAGAGCTTTCCCAGACAGAAGGCTGACTACGAAAGCCACCTTAGACCTTTCAGTAGGAAACTGGTCCGACATCATCTCCAAGTGCAGGGAACATTGCGAAAGAAAGCCACGGCAAAACTTAGAGTCCCCATCAAATTTATCCGGCAAGGATAGTCGTAGGCCGGAAGCGGCCACTCGCTGCGGAGGAGGTGCAGGAGCTGGCGGAGGAGATGATTGCTGAAGCTGTGGTAGTAGCTGCTGTAGCATCACGGTCAGTTGAGACAGCTGGTGGCCTTGTTGCGCTATCTGTTGCGACTGCTGGGCGACCACCGTGGTGAGGTCGGCGACAACTGGCAGTGGAACTTCAGCGGGATCCATGGCCGGATCTACTGTCACGGTTCGGCTGGCAGGAGGTGGATCCTCTGTGCCAGAGAGGGATTGGCGTGGACCGTGCTAGTGGACCGGTTCTAAGTTACTACTGGTATTCACCAGAGCCCGCCGCAAAGCGGGATGGTCTTGCAGCGGCGGTAGTAACCAGGTCGTATCTACTAGCAACGGCTCAACCTCTCTGACTGCTGAAGATAGGCGCGGTACAAGGGAGTAGACAAGAGCAAGGTCGGACGTAGCAGAAGGTCGGGGCAGGCAGCAAGGATCGTAGTCAGGGGCAACGGCAGGAGGTCTGGAACACAGGCTAGGAACACACAGGGAAACGCTTTCACTGGCACAAAGGCAACAAGATCCGGCGAGGGAGTGCAGGGGAAGTGAGGTATACATAGGGAGTGCACAGGTGAACACACTAATTAGACCAACTGCGCCAATCAGTGGCGCAGTGGCCCTTTAAATCGCAGAGACCCGGCGCGCGCGCGCCCTAGGGAGCGGGGCCGCGCGCGCCGGGACAGGACCGACGGAGAGCGAGTCAGGTACGGGAGCCGGGGTGCGCATCGCGAGCGGGCGCCACCCGCATCGCGAATCGCATCCCGGCTGGGGGCGGTATCGCAGCGCACCCGGTCAGTAGATCTGACCGGGGCGCTGCAGTAGCGAGGATGTTGCGAGCGCTCCGGGGAGGAGCGGGGACCCGGAGCGCTCGGCGTAACAACTATAAGTCATAGATACATAAAAATGATATATACATCATCAGGATGAGATACTGAGCAAATTATAACAGTTTTGTTTTTTTGGGTTATCTGACAGGTACGCTTTAAGAACTGTTGACATGTGATTAACCAGTGTCATGTGATTGTATCCTAGTGAGGTATCAGTGACCATGTGACCTTAGGGTGATGTGGTGAGCAGGAGGAAGAGCAATGGTGACTGGGGTGTTGCGATGATAGTGTAGGGTATATAGGTGTTAACCCATAAATGACGTGACGCTAGGGTGCGGTTTCCTCAATTTAATGGTCCTACCGCCAACCGTCCCACAAACGGCAGGGAGAAATAACGGAATGTCCACAGCAGATTTAATGAAGTAAACTTGAAGTAACTTTACTGTATATTTTATGCAACGGCTGTTATGCCGAGCGCTCCGGGTCCCAGCCCCACGCTCGCGGCGTTCACCTCCGTGCAGCGCCCCGGTCAGACCCGCTGACCGGGAGCGCTGCACTAGTGTCACCGGCGGGGATGCGACCCGGTCGCATTCCAATCTCCTCACCTGCCCCGTCCTCCGTCTGCTCAGTCCCGGCACGCGCGGCCCCACTCCCTAGGGCGCGCGCGCCGGCTCTCTGAGATTTAAAGGGCCAGTGCGCCATTGATTGGCGCCTGGCCCAATCAGTACCTGCTCCTGTGCCCTCCTTATAAAAACCCACTTCCCACTTCCCCTGCCGGATCTTGTTGCCTAGTGCCCAGTGAAAGCGTTTTCTGTGTTCCCAAGCCTGTGTTCCAGACCTTCTGCTGTTGCCCCTGACTACGACCCTTGCTGCCTGCCATGACCTTCTGCTACATCCGACCTTGCTCTTGCCTTGTCCTTCTGTACCGCGCCTGTCTCAGCTGTCAGCTGGGGTTGAGTCGCTATCGGGCAGAACGACCTGGGGGTTACCTGCCGCTGCAAGTCCGCAAGTCCATCCCGCTTTGCGGCGGGCTCTGGTGAAAACCAGTAACCCCTTAGACTCCGTTCCCCTGGTACGGCCCACGTCATCACCCCACTGACACAGAGGATCCACCACCAGTGTCCTCGCTGCATACCTATCCGGATCCTGACAGTAGATCCGGCCATGGATCCTGCTGAGGTCCCGCTGCCTAGTGTCGCTGACCTTACCACGGTGGTTGCCCAGCAATCCCAACAGATCGCGCAACAAGGACAGCAGCTGACCCAACTGACCGTCATGCTGCAACAACTTCTGCCACAGCTTCAGCAATCATCTCCTCCGCCAGCTCCTGCATCTCCTCTGCAGCGAGTGGCCGCTCCCAGCCTCCGCCTGTCTCTACCGGACGTAACATTACTTGTGGTTTCTTCTCTAAAACTTTCTCTCCGGCAGATTATAAAAAATTATTCCATTGGAGATCGTGAACTTCTAGCCATCAAGTTAGCACTCGAAGAATGGAGGCATCTATTGGAGGGTTCCAAACACCCCATTGTCATTTACACTGACCACAAGAATCTCTCGTACCTCCAGTCTGCTCAGCGTCTGAATACTCGCCAGGCTAGATGGTCGTTGTTTTTTGCCCGCTTTAACTTCGAGATACAATTTCGTCCTGCAGACAAAAACGTCAGGGCTGACGCCCTTTCACGTTCCTCTGATGCCACCGAATCTGAAGTCCCTCTGCAGCATATCGTACCTCCTGAGTGCCTGGTCTCCTCTGCTCCAGCTTCACTAGGAAAAACTCCTCCTGGAAAGACCTGTGTCCCTCCACGCCAGCGCCTCAAGATCCTCAAATGGGGACATTCCTCTCACCTTGCTGGCCATGCTGGCATTAAGAAGTCCATCCAGCTTATTTCTCGTTTGTATTGGTGGCCTACGCTAGAGGGTGACGTCACTGATTTCATTCGAGCCTGTACTGTTTGCGCCCGGGATAAAACCCCTCGCCAGAAGCCTGCTGGACTCCTCCTTCCTTTACCCGTTCCCGAGCAGCCATGGTCCCAAATTGCCATGGATTTTACGGATCTGCCTTTATCCCATGGCAACACCGTCATCTGGGTGGTCGTTGATCGTTTCTCCAAAATGGCACACTTCATTCCACTTCCAGGTCTTCCTTCTGCGCCACAATTGGCGAAGCAATTTTTTTCTGCATATTTTTCACCTTCACGGGCTACCCACGCATATCGTCTCGGATACAGGCGTTCAATTTGTGTCAAAATTTTGGAGAGCTCTCTGTAACCAATTAAAAATCAAATAAAATTTCTTGTCCTCCTATCACCCCCAATCCAATGGACAAGTGGAAAGAGTAAACCAGATTCTTGGTGACTATTTGCAACATTTTGTCTCCTCCCGCCAAGACGATTGGGTCGACCTTCTACCCTGGGCTGAATTCTCGTACAATTTCAAAAATTCGGAATCCTCTGCCAAATCCCCGTTCTTTGTGGTGTACGGCCGTCACCCTCTGCCCCCCCTCCCCATTCCCACTTCTTCTGGACTGCCTGCTGTAGATGAAGTTACCCGGGACTTCTCTGTTATCTGGAAGGAGACTCAAAAGTCGCTCCTACTGGCCTAGTCTCTTATGAAGAGACATGCTGATAAGAAGAGAAGAACTCCTCCTGTCTTCGCTCCTGTGGACAAAGTGTGGCTCTCTGCCAAGTATATCCGCTTTCGCGTTCCCAGCTACAAGCTGGGCCCACGTTACCTTGGACCATTTAAAATCAAGAGTCAAATCAATCCTGTCTCCTACAAACTTCTTCTCCCTCCTTCTCTTCGTATCCCTAACTCCTTTCATGTTTCACTTCTCAAACCTCTCGTTCTTAACCGCTTTTCCCCCAAGGTCACCGCTCCTGCTCCTGTCTCTGGCTCCTCTGATGTCTTCACTGTAAAGGAAATCCTCGCCTCCAAGGTAGTCAGAGGTAAAAAAAAAAAAAATTCTCGTAGACTGGGAGAATTGTGGCCCTGAAGAGAGATCTTGGGAACCCGAGGATAATATCCTCGACAAGGAGCTCATCCACAGGTTCCTAGGCTCCAAAAAGAGGGGGAGACCAAAGGGGGGGGGGGTACTGTTACGCCGAGCGCTCCGGGTCCCTGCTCCTCCCCGGAGCGCTCGCGGCGTTCACCTCCGTGCAGCGCCCCGGTCAGACCCGCTGAGCGGGAGCGCTGCACTAGTGTCACCGGCGGGCATGCGACCTGTGTAGCGGGACACGCCCGCCCGCGGCTCGCATCCCAATTTCCTCACCTGCCCCGTCCTCCGTCTGCTCAGTCCCGGCGTGCGCGGCCCCGCTCCCTAGGGCGCGCGCGCGCCGGCTCTCTGAGATTTAAAGGGCCAGTGCGCCATTGATTGGTGCCTGGCCCAATCAGTACCTGCACCTGTGCCCTCCTTATAAAAACCCACCTCCCCTTCCTGACGTCGCCGAATCTTGTTGCCTAGTGCCCAGTGAAAGCGTTTTCTGTGTTCCCAAGCCTGTGTTCCAGACCTTCTGCTGTTGCCCCTGACTACGACCCTTGCTGCCTGCCCTGACCTTCTGCTACGTCCGACCTTGCTCTTGCCTTGTCCTTCTGTACCGCGCCTGTCTCAGCTGTCAGCTGGGGTTGAGTTGCTATCGAGCGGAACAACCTGGGGGTTACCTGCCGCTGCAAGTCCATCCCGCTTTGCGGCGGGCTCTGGTGAAAACCAGTAACCCCTTAGACTCCGTTCCGCTGGTACGGCCCACGTCATCACCCCACTGACACAGAGGATCCACCACCAGTGTCCTCGCTGCATACCTATCCGGATCCTGACAACGGCATGTAACAGAACAGTCTTTGAGAGAGAGAACCGTGGTACAGGTTCCTCACAGGTTTGCTGGGACTCCGGGATCAATGGGCTTTGTTTGCTAGCCACTGTGCTACTATTTTTAGGAGATTTGAGCTTCTAGTAGTCACACAGAATTCAGTGATTTGAGCTTTGAATAACTCACGTTTAGTGGCTGCGGATTCTTAGGCTTTTGCCATAGCTTGAATTGATGATTTGTGCTGAGATGTGCTTCTCTGATAATCCGGAACTAAGAGAGTGCAAAGAGAGCAAATCTAGTGGCAGCAGCCCCTTATATATTAAGGGGGTGGGACAAAACTCATTGGTCAGGATAACCTGTCATTCCTGACCCAGTGAACTCTGGGTATCACATGACCCAAAGGTCCTTAAACCATAATACAATTAATTTAACTCCTTGGGGACGGAGGGCGTATGCATACGCCCTCGTGTCCCGTCACTTAAGGACTGAGGAAGTATCCATACGCCCTCCGTATTTCCGATCACTGCCGCTTGCCGGGCGGTGATCGGACCGGGATGCATGCTGATATCTATCAGCAGGCATCCCGTGGCAATGCCTAGGGGGGTCCTGAGACCCCCCGATGTCGGCGATCGCAGCAAATCACAGGTCAATTCAGACTTGCGATTTGCCGCGATCCGGGCAAATCAGGTCACTGGTGACCCAATCTCCCAGCAAAATAAGCGTGATCGGAGCTGTCAGAGACAGCTCCGACCAGCCTAAAGCATAGGAGCGAGGTGGCAGTATTGCCACCCCCTCCTATCCCCTGCCATTGGTCGGTCAGACTGACCACCAATGGCAGGAGGGGGGCGGGGGGTTAGAGTTCATTTCCCCCCGCTCTGCCCACCGATCGAAGTCGGTGCAGAGCGGGGGGAACACGGGTGGCGAGCGGAGGCGGCATCGGGAACCAGCGGCTGTAGCAGGAGGAGCGGCGTCCGGAAAGTGCGGCGGAGAAGGCTGCAGTGAAAATCGCGATAAGTGATCTTCACTGTGGCCTTCTAAAAGCTGCAAAACTACAACTCCCAGCATGCCCAGACAGCCAAAGGCTGTCTGGGCATGCTGGGAGTTGTAGTTTTGCAACATCTGGAGGGTCACAGTTTGGAGACCACTGTGTAGTGGTCTCTAAACTGTGGTCCTCCAGATGTTGCAAAACTACAACTTTCAGCATGCACTGACTGTCTGGGCATGCTGGGAGTTGTAGTTTTGCAACATCTGAAGTGGCACAGTTTGGAGACCACTATATGGTGGTCTCCAAACTGTAGCCCTCCAGATGTTGCAAAACTACAATTCCCAGCATGGCCAAACAGCCAGGGATGCTGGGCGTGTAGTTCTGCAATATCTGGCCCTTCAGATGTTGCAGAACTACAACTCCCAGCATGCCTGGACAGTCTAGGCATGGTTGGAGTTGTAGTTTTGCAACATCTGGAGGGCTACAGTTTGGAGACCACTACTTAGCGGTCTCCAAACTGTTCTTCCCCAGTTGTTGCATAACTACAACTCCTAGCATGCCCTGACTGTCTGGCCGTGCTGGGAATTGTAGTTTTAAAACAGCTGTAGGCACACTGGTTGGAAAACACTGAGCTAAAGTCTGTTTCCTAACTCAGTGATTCCAACCCGTGTGCCTCCAGCTGTTGCAAAACTACAACTCCCAGAGTGCACTGACAGACCGTACATTCTGGGAGTTGTAGTCTTGCAACGGCTGGAGGCACATGGGTTGGAATCACTGAGCTAGAGTCTGTTTTCTAACTCACTGGTTCCCCACCAGTGTGCCTACAGCTGTTGTAAAACTACAACTCCCAGCATGTACGGTCTGTCTGGGAGTTGTCATTTTGCCACAGCTGAAGGTTTGGGGCGCCCCCACCCCCCATGTAAATGTACAGGGTACATTCACATGGGCGGGTTTACAGTGGGTTTCCTTCAAGGAAACTTACTGTGAACCCCTGCCTGTGTGAATGTACCCTAAAAACACTACACTACACTAACAAATAATAAAAAGTAAAACACTACACATACACCCCCTTACACATCGCCACCCCCCCCCCCCCCAATAAAAATGAAAAACGTCTCATACGGCAGTGTTTCCTAAACGGCGCCTCCAGCTGTTGCAAAACCACAACTCCCAGTGTTGCTGGACAGCCATAGACTGTCCTGGCAGGCTGGGAGTCTTGAAACAGCTGGAGGCACCCTGTTTGGGAAACACTGCTTTAGGGTTTTGGTGGAGACAAGTCCCGTCCTTGTAACCGGGTCCACCCGTATTGCAAATTCCTAATTTAGGCCTCAAATGCGCATGGCGCTCTCTCACTTCAGAGCCCTGTCGTATTTCAAGGCAACAGTTTTGGGCCACACATGGGGTATCTCCGTACTCGGGAGAAATTGCGTTACAAATTTTGGGGGGATTTTTCTCCCATTACCCTTTGCAGAAATGTTAAATTTGGGGGGAAAAACTGCCCTTTAGTGAAATTTTTTTTTTCATTTACACATCCGAATTTAAGGAAAAGTCGTCAAACACCTGTGGGGTGTTAATGCTCACTGGACCCCTTGTTACGTGCATTGAGGGGTGTAGTTTCCAAAATGGTATGCCATGTGGGGTTTTCTGCTGTTCTGGCACCACAGGGGCTTCCTAAATGTGACATGCCCCCAAAAACCATTTCAGCAAAATTCACTCTCCAAAATCCCATTGTCGCTCCTTCCCTTCTGAGCCCTCTACTGCGCCCGCTGAACACTTGACATAGACATATGAGGTATTTCCTTACTCGAGAGAAATTAGGTTACAAATTTTGGGGGGCTTTTTCTCCTATTACCCCTTGTAAAATTTCAAAAACTGGGTCTACAAGAACATGCGAGTGTAAAAAATGAAGATTTCAAATTTTCTCCTTCACTTTGCTGCTATTCCTGTGAAACACCTAAAGGGTTAAAATGCTGACTGAATGTCATTTTGAATACTTTGAGGGGTGCAGTTTTTATAATGGGTCATTTGTGGGGTATTTCTAATATAAGGCCCTTCAAATCCACTTCAAAAGGGAACTGGTCCCTGAAAAATTCTGATTTTGAACATTTTGTGAAAAATTGGAAAATTGCTTCTGAACTTTGAAGCCCTCTGATGTCTTCCAAAAGTAAAAACATGTAAACTTTATGATGGAAACATAAAGTAGACATATTGTATTTGTGAATTAGTATATAATTTATTTGGAATATTCATTTTCCTTACAAGCAGAGAGCTTCAAAGTTAGAAAAATGCAAAATTTTCTATTTTTTCATCAAATTTTGGAATTTTTCACAAAGAAATGATGCAAGTATCGACAAAAATTTACCACTAACACAAAGTAGAATATGTCATGAAAAAACAGTCTCGGAATCAGAATGAAAATTAAAAGCATCCCAGAGTTATTAATACTTAAAGTGACAGTGGTCAGAATTGAAAAAAATGCTCCCGTCCTTAGGGTTATAATGGGCTCCGTCCCCAAGGAGTGAAGGCACATGACAACTAAGGTCCTATACAGAGGTATTCCTATATAACATATTAAATATACATATAAATACATTAAATACCATTTATATGAGGCGACTAGGGGTTAGCCCTAAAGGAGAGCCCTATTGTCATGGAGGGGCTCTGGCTGAGGGGACTTTAGACAAAAGGACAGGACCAAGTCCTGTACCGGGACACCACAGTGACCTATGGGACCCCTCCTAGTCTCCCCATATAAACCCTGGGAGGAGCTAGCACGCTCTCTTGATTTCCAGTTAGAGGGGTACTCCGCCCCAGGACATCTTGTGGATAAGATGTCAGATCGTGGAGGTCCCGCCAGGATCTTGGCTACAGCACCCTGCTGTCATTACTGCACAGAGCAAACTCGCTCTGTGTGTAATGATGGCCGATACAGGGGCCGGAGTATCGTGACATTATGGCCCCGCCCCTCGTGACGTCACGGCCCACCCCCTTAATGCAAGTCTATGGGAGGGGGCGTCCCCTCCCATAGACTTGTATTGAGGGGGTGGGCTTTGATGTCACCAGGGGGCCGGGCCGTGACATCACGAGGGGGCAGAGCCGTGACGTCACCGTTTGCTCTGTGCAGTAATGACAGTGGGGTGCAGCAGCCGAGATCCCGGGGGTTCCCAGCGGCGGGACCCCGCGATCTGACATCTTATCCCCTTATCCTGTCTTCAGTCAGCGTGGCCTGCATCAAATTTGGCCCAGTCCACTGCAAGTCCCAGCAAGCCCTAAGGTCTCTGAAGTCACTGGTCACCTCCTTAGGCCTGGCTAAGCTGTATAGACTATTTCACCTAACTCAGTAAAGCTACCATTGTTCCGTAAATTGGCGTCGGAGTCATTATTGCCCCCATGCCTAGCCCAGGATTCAGCAGTATACTTTCGGGTGGTATTGAGGATAAACCATGCCCTGTCATCATGAACACAAGGGGTTAATGCCATCTGACCCTAGGGTAATCCCATCTGCCCTGCATCACACACTCTACCACAACTTTTGGCATCCTACGAACAGAATACTGGTGTACGCCTGAATGCCTAAAGTACCCCCCCCCCCCCCCCAGTCTGAACTGTGTCCAGCATTGCAGAGTAAAACGCACGAGCGACAAAAATTAAATTTTATTTTTTTTAAATGAAAAACACACACACTACATATTTATTATTGTCGGCTACATTTTTAGTACCCTGCCAGCACACATAAATTGATCCCTGTTTAAAAATTAATAAAAATTTTGTTATAAAAAAAGATAGATTTAGTAAAATACAATTTTTTCCATCACTACTGTATCTTTTTGATTATTTTTTTTAATGGTACCCTACGAAATTTTTATAAAAAAAGGTATCTCCATCACTTTTTTGGATCGCTAAAGTCCAAAAAAGAATAAAAACCGCCATCAAAAACGCCAAAGTTAAAACCAACATGGCGTTTTTCTTGGCGTTTTTGCTCTCCCGTAGACTTCTATGGGACGAAAACGCCACGATTTCTGTGCACAAAATGCCAAACTAGGTTTTGTTGGGCATTTTGAAAAACTAGCTTATGAGTCCAAAGTTGCTGAAAAATGCCATAAGGATTAAAAAAAACGCCAAGTGGATCCGGCATTTTGCAGTTTACCATCGACTTGCAGCTAACATCTGGACACTGTGTTTTTCCGCTGAAAAAACGCAGTGCGGGAAAATTGGCATTTTTTCTGCGTTTTTGCAAAAAAATCTTCAGTGGAATTCAAGCCTTATTCCATATTCTACTTTAAAGGGGTACTCAGGTGGAAAACTTTTTTTTTTTTTTTTATGAACTGGTGCCAGAAAGTTAGATAGATTTGCAAATGACTTCTATTAAAAAATCTTAATCCTTTTAGTACTTTTTAGCAGCTGTTTGCTACAGAGGAAAATCTTTATTTTTTTAAATTTCTTTTTTGTGTTGTCCACAGTGCTCTCTGATGACACCTGATGCCCGTATCAGAAACTGTCCAGAGCAGGTGAAAATTCCCATAGCAAACCTATGCTGGTTCGGACAGTTCCTGACAAGGACAGAGGTATTAGCAGAGAGCACTGTGGACAACACAAAAAAGAAATTCAAAAAGAAAAGAATGTCCTCTGTACCATACAGCTGCTAAAAAGAACTAAAAGGATTGACATTTTTTAATAGAAGTAATTTACAAATCTGTTTAACTTTCTGGCACCAGTTCATTTAAAAATAAAAGTTTTCCACCGGAGTACCCCTTTAACATACTGGTAAAATGTTGTCATTACTTGCATCCTCTCTTGGTGAAAAATCCCAAAATGTCATGAAAATGTAGCAAATTTAGCATTTTTTTCTAACTTTGAAACTTTCTGCTTGTAAGGAAAATAGACATTCCAAATAAATTATATATTGATTCACATATGCAATATGTCTACTTGATGTTGGCATCATAAAGTTGACATGTTTTTACTTTTTGAAGACATTAGAGGGCTTCAAAGTATAGCAGCAATTTTCAAAATTTTCAGGAAAAATTCAGTCAGATTTTTTCAGGGACCAGTTAAGTTTGAAGCAGATTTAAGGGGCCTTTCTGTGAGAAATACCCCACGAATGACCCTATTATAGAAACTGAACCCCTAAAAGTTTTCAAAATGACATTCAGATAGTTTGTTAACCCTTTAGGTGTTTCACAAGAATAGCAGCAATGTGAAGGAGAAAATTCAAAATCTTAATTTTTAACACTCGCATGTTCTTGTAGAGCCATTTTTTTAAAAGGAGAGAAATCCTCCAAAATTTGTAACCCAATTTCTCTCGAGTAAGGAAATACCTCATATGTGGATGTAAAGTGTTCTGCCAGCGCAGTAGAGGGCTCAGAATGGAATGAGCTACAATGGGATTTTAGAGAGTGAATTTTGTTGAAATAGTTTTTGAGGGGCATGTCACATTTAGGAAGCCCCTATGGTGCCAGAACAGCAAAAAAAAAAATAAAAAAATCCCACACGGCATACAATTTTGGAAACTACACCCCTCAAGGAATGTAACAAGTGGTACAGTTAACACCCCACAGGTGTTTGACGACTTTTCGTTAAAGTCGAATGTGTAAATGAAATGTTTTTTTTTCTCTAAAATGCTGTTTTTTCCCCAAAAAATTTTACATTTTTACAAGAGGTATTAGGAGAAAATGCCCCCCAACATTTGTAACCCCATTTCTTTTGAATATGGAAATACCCCATGTGTGGACATCAAGGGCTCTGCTGGTGCACTACAATGCTCAGAAGAGAAGGAGGGCCATTGAGCTTTTGGAGAGAGAATTTGTTTGGAATGGAAGTCAGGGGCCATGTGCGTTTGCAAAGCACACATGGTGCCAGAACAGTGGACCACCCCACATGTGAACCCATTATGGAAACTACACCCCTCACAGAATTTAAATGTAAATGCTCACTGTACCCCTTATTACATTCCGTGAGGGGTGGAGTTTTCAAAATGGGGTCACATGTGGGGGGGGTCCATTGTTCTGGCACCATGGGGGCTTTGTAAACTTAATTCTGAACAAATTTTCTCTCCAAAAGCCCAATGGCGCACCTTCTCTTCTGAGCATTGTAGTTCGCCTGTAGTGCACTTTACATCCACATATGGGGTATGTTCTTACTCAGAAGAAAAGGGGTTACACATTTTCCCTTGTGAAAATGAAAAATATAGGGAACTACAGCATTTTAGAGAATTTTTTTTTTTTCATTTTCCCATCCAACTTTAACGAAAAGTCGTCAAACACCTGTGGGGTGTTAAGGCTCACTATACCCCTTGTTACATTCCGTCAGGGGTGTAGTTTCCAAAATGTGGTCACATGTGGGTATTTATTTTTTTGCGTTTATGTCAAAACCGCTATAAAATCAGCCACCCCTGTGCAAATCAACAATTTAGGCCTCAAATGTTCAGAGTGCACTCTCACTCCTGAGTCATGTTGTGCGCCCGCAGAGCATTTTGCGTCCACATATTGGGTATTTCTGTACTCAGGAGAAATTGCGTTACAAATTTTGGGCGTCTTTTATTCATTTTACCTCTGCCTAGTCCTTCTGTCCCACGCCTTCTCAGCAGTCAGCGAGGTTGAGCCGTTGCCGGTGGATACGACCTGGTTGCTACCGCCGCAGCAAGACCATCCCGCTTTGCGGCGGGCTCTGGTGAATACCAGTAGCATCTTAGAACCGGTCCACCGACACGGTCCACGCCAATCCCTCGCTGACACAGAGGATCCACATCCAGCTAACCGAATCGTGACAGTAGATCCGGCCATGGATCCCGCTGAGGTGCCGCTGCCAAGTCTTGCTGACCTATCCACGGTGGTCGCTCAGCAATCGCAGCAAATTGCCCAACAAGGACAGCAGCTGTCGCAGTTGACCGCCACGTTACAGCAACTTCTGCCACTGTTACAGCAGCAACCATCTCCTCCGCCAGCTCCTGCACCTTCTCTGCAGCGACTGGCCACTCCTAGCCTCCGCTTGTCCCTGCCGGACAAATTTGATGGGGACTCTAGACTCTGCCGTGGCTTTCTGTCTCAATGTTTCCTACAAATGGAGATGTTGTCGGACCAATTTCCCACAGAACGGTCTAAGGTGGCGTTCGTAGTGAGTCTTTCTGGAAAGGCCTTGTCTTGGGCCACACCTCTCTGGGACCGTAATGATCCTGCCACAGGCACAGTCCAGTCCTTCTTCGCTGAAGTCCGTAGTGTCTTCGAGGAACCAGCCCGAGCTTCTTCTTCCGAGACTGCCCTGCTGAACCTGGTCCAGGGTAATTCTTCAGTAGGCGAGTACGCCATCCAATTTCGTACTCTTGCTTCCGAATTATCTTGGAATAACGAGGCTCTCTGCGCGACCTTTAAAAAAGGCCTATCCAGTAACATCAAGGATGTGCTGGCCGCACGAGAGATTCCTGCCAACCTGCAAGAACTTATCCATTTGGCCACCCGCATTGACATGCGTTTTTCTGAGAGACACCAGGAACTCCACCAGGAAAAAGACCTTGATCTCTGGGCACCTCTCCCACAGTATCCTTTGCAATCTACCCCTGTGCCTCCCGCCGAGGAGGCTATGCAAGTGGATTGGTCTTACCTTACCCAGGAAGAGAGGTCTCGCCGTAGGGAAAAAAATCTTTGTCTGTACTGCGCTAGTACCGAACATTTCTTGGTGGATTGCCCTATTCGTCCTCCACGTCTGGGAAACGCACGCACGCACCCAGCTCACGTGGGTGTGGCGTCCCTTGGTACGAAGTCTGCTTCTCCACGTCTCACTGTGCCCGTGCGGATTTCTCCTTCTGCCAACTCCTCCCTCTCAGCCGTGGCCTGCATGGACTCTGGTGCTTCTGGAAATTTTATTCTGGACTCTTTGGTGAATAAGTTCTGCATCCCGGTGACCCGTCTCGTCAAGCTGCTCTACATTTCTTTGGTCAACGGAGTGAAGTTGGACTGTACTGTGCGTTACCGCACAGAACCCCTCTTAATGTGCATTGGACCCCATCACGAAAAGATTGAATTGTTCGTCCTTCCCAACTGTACCTCTGAAGTCCTCCTCGGTCTGCCATGGCTCCAGCATCATTCTCCCACCCTTGACTGGACCACCGGGGAGATCAAGAATTGGGGCCCTGCTTGCCGCAAGAAATGCCTCACGTCTCCTCCCAGTCCCGTCAGGCAAACCTCAGTGCCTCCTCCTACACGTGGTCTCCCCAAAGCCTATCAGGACTATGGTTTGCCTCCTCATAGTCCCCGTCCTGGTAACACTCTGCCCCGTGCCAAGCTTCACCCTCTGCCCTCCCTCCCCATTCCCACTCTTGCTGAACTGCCTGCCTTTGATGGAGAAACCTTACGATCGCTCCCAGTGTTCTCGTCCCACGTGAAGCAATTGCCGGACAAAAAAAGGGGGAGACCTAAGGGGGGGGTACTGTTACGCCGAGCGCTCTGGGTCCCTGCTCCTCCCCGGAGCGCTCGCGGCGTTCCTCTCTCTGCAGCGCCCCGGTCAGACCCGCTGACCGGGAGCGCTGCACTGACACTGCCGGCGGGGATGCGATTCGCATAGCGGGACGCGCCCCCTCGCGTATCACATCCCAAGTCACTCACCTGCCCCGGCCCCCGGCTGTCATGTCCTGGCGCGCGCGGCTCCGCTCCTTAGGGCGCGCGCGCCAGCTCTCTAAGATTTAAAGGGCCAGTGCACCAATGATTGGTGCCTGGCCCAATCAGCCTAATTAGCTTCCACCTGCTCCCTGGCTATATTACCTCACTTCCCCTGCACTTCCCTGCCGGATCTTGTTGCCTTGTGCCAGTGAAAGCGATTAGTGTTGTCCAAAGCCTGTGTTCCAGATCTTCTGCTATCCACATTGACTACGAACCTTGCCGCCTGCCCCGACCTTCTGCTACGTCTGACCTTGCCTCTGCCTAGTCCTTCTGTCCCACGCCTTCTCAGCAGTCAGCGAGGTTGAGCCGTTGCCGGTGGATACGACCTGGTTGCTACCGCCGCAGCAAGACCATCCCGCTTTGCGGCGGGCTCTGGTGAATACCAATAGCATCTTAGAACCGGTCCACCGACACGGTCCACGCCAATCCCTCGCTGACACAGAGGATCCACATCCAGCTAGCCGAATCGTGACAGTAGTGTATACCATAGGGAGGCTTGGAGTGCGTCAAACAGATACGGTATCAGATTTTGTCAGTGTAAGATTTAAATAAATGGATGAAAACTATGTTTAGTTAGAAAATAGTGATGAAAAAGGGCATGAATTCACGTGACAAGTTTAAAAACAAATCTATATTTAAAAGAGGGGTTTTGATGCGTGAACAGCCAATAAGGCGAAAGGAGGGTGTGGCTAAATATTAGTAGCCAATCAGCTGGCAGTACAGCGTAAGCTCTTGACGGGGATATACACAGAGGTCACCTGCTGAATAGCGACCAATCTGGAGTGGATTAGGTGTGATACGTAGAATTAAGGTGAGTGGTATGTTGGGATTGACCAATCGGATTGTAGGTCGGGATAATGACAGCTATTGAGGAAGGAGAATAGATAAATATAATGACAGAGGCTCAGAGAGACAATGTAGTCTTCCTCCAACTTAGGTTACATGTTCAATATACTCATTGAGACCTGACGGTTGTAAAGTTTGTAAGCGGAATATCCAGTAATTTTCCCGGCGGCGTAGACTCGTGAATCTTTGATTAGTGTCTTCTGTAATGTGTTCTATTGGTGTAATCTGGAAATCTGAAAAGCCGCAGTCATGCACCACCGCAGCATGCCTTGACACACTGTGGAGACTGTATCCATTTGTTACATTTGATCTATGTTTATTTAGTCGGCAGCGCAGAGCTTGAATGGTGCGTCCTATGTATTGGAGGGAACAGGAACATTCCAACAAGTAGATAATGAATGACGTATTGCAATTCATGAAAGTTTTAATGTTGAATGTCTCCTGGGTTATATTGGATTTAAATGTTTTTTTTTAGCATGGTTGATAGATTGGCAGCATTTGCATCTTGCAGTATTACAACGGTAGCTACCTGTTACCGGGGGCATAGACGGGAATATAGAAGTTGTAATTTTCAGATTTTTTAGGTGACTGGGGGCTAAGATATTTTTTAGGGATTTGTTTATCCGATAAGTAACGTGTGGGTTGGGTGTAATGATATCCTTTAAATACAGGTCTAGTTTGAGGGTATTCCAATGTTTTTTTTAAATCTTATTGATATTTTTGTGATCACTTGTGAAGGTAGTGATGAAATTACAGGTGAAACTGGTGTTTTCTCGGGAAGTGTTTTTTATTTCTGAAGGTAGTAGACAGGTCTGTTGATCTAGAGCTCTTGCTTTTTGATAACTATTTGAAATCAAAGATGTTGGGTAGCCTTTAGATTTAAATCTCTTGGTTAGAATTTTGCTTTGCGAGGTGTAATCTGACAGTTGTGTACAATTTCTCCTTATCCGTTTGTATTGACCATACGGGATATTATTTAACCATTTGTGAAAGTGAGAACTACTGTAATCCAAGTAGCTGTTGCTATCAACTGATTTGAAGTATGTTTTGGTATTGATGGAGTTATCCGGGTTATGAAAGACAATGACATCCAGGAATTCTGCGTTATTAGGGTAGATATTGTGGGTAAAATGGAGATTCCGAGTGTTATTGTTCAGATCCAGAATAAATGTGTTTAGAGAGTTAAGATCAGTATCCCAGATGATGAATATATCATCAATGAACCTTCTGTAAATGATGCAATGATGGAATAAAGGGTGTGTATAGACAGACTGCTGTTCAAAATGACTCATAAAAAGATTTGCCAGACTGGGTGTGAAACGCGTGCCCATCGCTGTGCCTTGTTTCTGTTTATAAATACGGTTATTAAATGAGAAGTAATTGTGATGAAGTATGAATTTAATACTATTTAAAATGAAACATTTTTGTACAGTTGGCATTGTGGGATCTGAGTCTAGGAAAAAAGATACAGCCTGTATGCCTTGGTCGTGATCTATTATTGTGTACAAAGATGTTATATCCATTGTTAGAAAACAATAGGAGTCTTTCCAGGGGATATTGATTATGGAATTTATAAAGTCGGCGGTGTCGCAGAGATAAGCAGGTGAGGTGGTGACAAGGGGCTGTAATAGGATGTCTACATACTGGGAAAGGTTGGAGGTAAGAGAATTTACACCTGAAATGATGGGGCGTCCTGGGGGGTTGGTTGCATTCTTATGTATTTTAGGCAAATAATAGAATAGAAACCCCTCTTTTAAATATAGATTTGTTTTTAAACTTGTCACGTGAATTCATGCCCTTTTTCATCACTATTTTCTAACTAAACATAGTTTTCATCCATTTATTTAAATCTTACACTGACAAAATCTGATACCGTATCTGTTTGACGCAATCCAAGCCTCCCTATGGGATACACTGCCCTGCGCCTCAAGCCTCTTTTCAGGACCATTTCCCAACAAGACAGATGCTACATACACTCCAAGAAGCATATTTTAGCATATATTTTAGCACATATGTGTATATACACCCTTTGTCATAATCTGCATATTTATAGTTTCTTTGTACTCTAATGTATTTTAATGCGTTATACGCTCTGTAATGGTAATGTTTCCCGATTCAGTTCCGGGGTGAACATACGCCCCCTAACCTTGAACATTGATTTGGCGCTTTTTTCACTGCTTATTTAAAGGTTCATGTTTATCATCTTCTATACATTTGCAATCTGAAGAAGGGATATGCTAATCCCGAAACGCGTCATTGCTTGCATGCATTTGGAAAATAGTTTTATTTATTAATTTTAAATAAACTACTTTTTAACCTTCACCACGACTTCCACTGAACCTCTGTGGACCAAGCAGTGCCGGACCTAAGGGCCTCCTTTTTTCCTCCACAATCCTAGTCAGCTGATGACAGGGAGCCTGTCTGCTTCAATTGGCGGAGGGACCAATCTGCAACTAATGCAACAGCTGGAGGCACCCTGATTGAAAAACCACAGGTGTTTTTGAATGGATGCAGCTCATTTATGTTTATGGGTGGGATGGCTGATGTGTGGGAGAGAGGAAAATGGAATTGTCAGATTTGTAGTCAAAAAAAGAAAAGTCAAACAGGAAATATCAGTTCACAAAAACTAGCCACAGTGTTATGGTGATCTCACAACATAGCCATTTAGCCTCAAAACAAGCGCAGATCCTTCCTAAGCATGTCCATTACTGTCTGCCAGGTACGTACTAAAATCACCTTATGGTTGATAAGCAATCCACACTCCTATTCACACTTCTGCAGAATTTTCACTTGGATTCCACACCAATTCAGCATAAAATCCTCAAAAGAGGAAGCGGAATTGGGGCGGATAAGCTGTTTGCTGTTCGCGCATGCTGGGAGCAGGGCAGCCATCAAGGGGGGTACAGCCAGTACAGCAGTAAGGGGCCCGGGCTGACAGAGGGCCCGGACCCCAGCTGCACCCCCTGCAGCAGCCAAGCACTGAAGCAGGAGACCGCTGGTAAAGCAGCCCAGGAGCAGACTCCTGTCCGGGCGCTGCCTGAGCCATAGAGAGGGCCTGTTGCTACCAGCGACATTTCTTCTGTACATCTACGCATGCGGGCCCTGTAAAATCAACGCAGGGGGCGCACTATTGGTGGGGCAGGAGCACATGGTTTGTGTTTCCCCTTACCCCACCACAGACCCCACCACAGCTCATATCTTGGAAGAGGAAGACTTTCAATGCCTGCAGCTGGGTCCCATTCATCAAAGTTAAGTAACTTTCTGGGGAGGGGTGTTGGGGGTGCAGGTTGGGATGAGTGGGAGAAAAAAAATACACTATCTCATGCAACAGCTGAGGAACCCTGGTTAAGAAACAATGAGATAGTGTTGATTTACCTCCATCTTATTGTTTCTCTACCGGGGTGCCTCCAGCTGTTGCAAAACTGTAGAACTACAACTCCCAGCATGCCTTTAGCTGACTGGGCATGCTGGCAGTTGTAGTTTTGCAACAGCTGAGGGAAACTGATTAAGAAACAATGAGATAGTGTCCATTTACCTCCATCTCATTGTTTTTCAACCAGGGTGCCTCCAGCCTGTGTAAAACTACAACTCACAGCATGCCCACACAGTCAGAGACCTTTATCTATATATCTATCTGTCTGTCTGTCTCTCATATCTATCTATCTATCTATCTATCTCATATCTATTTAACTAATTATTTATCTATCTTTCTAAGGCTGGGTTCACATCACTTTTTTCCCTATACGGGAGCGCATACGGCTGGGAGAGCTAAAAACGTGCGCTCCCGTATCCCTGCCGTATGCCGCCCGCATATAATTAATTTCAATGAGCTAACCGAAGTGAACTGGTCGGCTCATTTTTCACCATATGCTTTTTTCTACCTGACCTAAAACTGTAGTCAACCACGGTTTTAGGTCCGGTAGAAAACCACATACGGGGAAAAATGAGCCGACCGGTTCACTTCGGTCAGCTCATTGAAATGAATTACATACGGGCGGTATACGGCAGGGATACGGGAGTGCAAGTTTTTAGCTCCCTTAGCCGTATGCGGTCCCATATGGGGAAAAACGTGACGTGAACCCAGCCTTCTATCTATATATTTATCTATCTCCCCCTACTCGGGCCCCTACTCACTTAGACGCTGGGATTAACTGCAGGTCGTATCTATCTATCCCATATCTATCTCATATCTATCTATCTCATATCTATCTCATGTCTATCTATCTATCCCATATCTATCTCATATCTATCTATCTATCTATCTATCTATCTCATGTCTATCTATCTCATATCTATCTATCTCATATCTATCTATCAATCTCATATCTATCTATCTCATATCTATCTCATATCATGTCTATCTATCTATCTATCTCATATCTATCTATCTCATATCTATCTATCTATGAGGGCTAGTATGCTGAGGTAATTCTCCGGCCTATCGCCGCCCTTCCCAGTAACGATAGGTGCATGTAATAAAATGACTGAAGATCCACAAAGTAGTTGAACTTTAACTTGAAGAACTTTACTTAGATGATTGCGGTACATCCAATGAACAATAACAGTCTCAGGCAAACAGTCTCTATATATCTCAATGACTGACAATTGTTGCGGACCTTGAATGAAATTAAAGTCTCTGAATTTAGGGTAATTATTGCAGATCCGTCCGGATTTAGGGGATAGATAAGGTCCGGTGATCCTGCAGAGTGCTTAGGGATTGATACACTCGCGATCCTAGATATATCAGCCGTTGCCGCAAGGCTCAGGCCTAACTCACTGCAATAGACAGCTGCGCAGATCCTGCTCGTTTGACAGCCCGGGAACAAGCTAGTCATAGCCGGGACCCTGGGCTAATAGTGTGCGGCACCGATTGTTGTGCCGCACGCTATTAACCCTTCAGACGTGGCGACCAAAGTTGACCACCGCGTCTGAAAGTGAAAGTAAACGCTTCCCGGCAGCTCAGTCAAACTGATCGGGACATCGCGATAAAATCGTGATGTCCAGATCAGCTAGGACGCGAGCAGAGGTCCCCTTACCTTGCTCCGTCACGTCCGATCGGCGTTCGATTGCTCCAAGCCTGAGCTACAGGCATGAGCAATGGAGCCGCTATTTCGCTGATCCATACAAAGCTATGGCTTTGCAGAGATCAGCATAAGAGATCAGTGTGTGCAGTGTTATAGGTCCCTATGGGAGCTATAGCACTGCAAAAAAAATAAAGTGAAAAAAAAAGTTAACAATGGTCATTTAACCCCTTCCCTAATAAAAGTTTGAATCACCCCCCTTTTCCCATAAAAAAAAAAAAAAACGTGTAAATGAAAATAAAAATAAACATATGTGGTATCGCCACGAGTGGAAATGTCCGAACTATAAAAATATATTGTTAATTAAACTGCACGGTCAATGGCGTACGCGCAAAAATGGTCACTTTTTATATCATAAAAAAAGGAATAAAAAGCGATCAAAAAGTCCGATCAATGCTAAAATGGTACCAATACAAACTTCAGAACACGGCGCAAAAAATTAGCCCTCATACCTGCCCGTACGCGGGAAAAATAAAAAGTTATAGGGGTCAGAAGATGACAATTTTAAACGTATAAATTTTCCTGCATGTAGTTATGATTTTTTTCAGAAGTGCAACAAAATCAAACCTATATAAGTAGGGTATCATTTTAACCGTATGGACCTACAGCATAAAGATAAGGTGTCATGTTTACCAAAAAATGCACTGCGTAGAAACGTAAGCCCCCAAAAGCTACAAAATGAAATTTTTTCTTCAATTTTGTCGCACAATTAATTTTTTTCCGTTTCGCCGTGGATTTTTTGGTAAAATTACTAATGTCACTGAAAAGTAGAATTGGTGGCACAAAAAATTAGCCATCATATGGAATGTTATGGGCAAAATTTAAAGCGTTATGATTTTTAGAAGGTGATGAGGAAAAAATGAAAATGCAAAAACGGAAAAACACTGAGTCCTTAACCCTTTATGGACCCGGCCAATTTTCACTGTAGGACCCTGCTATTTGTTGCAGATCTGACCACTGTCACTTTAAGCATTAATAACTCTGGGATGCTTTTACCTTTCATTCTGATTCTGAGATAGTTTTTTTCGTGACATATTCTACTTTAACATAGTGGTAAAATTTTGTGGTAACTTGCATCCTTTCTTGGTGAAAAATCCCCAAATTTGATGAAAAATTTAAAAATTTTGCATTTTTCTAACTTTGAAGCTCTCTGCTTGTAAGGAAAATGGATATTCCAAATAAAAAAATGTTTTGATTCACATATACAATATGTCTACTTTATGTTTGCATCATAAAATTGACATGTTTTTACTTTCAGCAGCAATTTTCCAATTTTTCACATAATTTTCAAACTCACTATTTTTCAGGGACCAGTTCAGGTTTGAAGTGGATTTGAAGGGTCTTCATATTAGAAATAATCCACAAATGACCCTATTATAAAAACTGCACCCCCTAAAGTATTCATAATGACATTCAGTCAGTGTTTTAACCCTTTAGGTATTTCACAGGAATAGAAGTGAGGTAGAAAATTCACAATCTTCATTTTTTACACTCGCATGTTCTTGTAGACCAAATATTTGAAGGGGTAAAAGGAGAAAATTTATACTTATGTTTGTAGACCAATTTCTCATACCTCATATGTTTATGTAAATTGTTCGGCGGGCGCAGTAGAGGGCTCAGAAGCGAAGGAGCGACAAGGGGATTTTGGAGAGTACGTTTTTCTGAAATGGTTTCTTGGGGGCATGTTGCTTTTAGGAAGCCCCTATGGTGACAGAACAGCAAAAAAAAAACACATGCCATACCATTTTGGAAACTAGACCCCTTGAGGAACATAACAAGGAATTAAGTGAGCCTTAATACCCCACAGGTGTTTCACGACTTTTGCATATGTAAAAAAAAAAAATAATTTTTCACTAAAATGTGTGTTTCCCCCCAAATTTCACATTTTTGCAAGGGTTAATAGCAGAAAATACCCCCCAAAATTTGTAACCCCATCTCTTCTGAGTATGGAGGTACCCCATAAGTTGACCTGAAGTGCACTACGGGTGAACTACAATGATCAGAAGAGAAGGAGTCATATTTGGCTTTTTGAGAGCAAATTTTGGTCGGGGGGCATGTCGCATTTAGGAAGCCCCTATGGTGCCAGGACAGCAAAAAAAAAAACACATGGCATACCATTTTGGAAACTAGACCCCTTGAGGAACGTAACAAGGAATAAAGTGAGCCTTAAAGGGAACCAATCATCAGATTTTACCCTATATAATGCTTGGTAAAGCGTTATATAGGGTAAAATCTTTATTTTCACCATTCCCGGGGGATGCTCCTGCCCCCAGGGATGGTGAAGATATGAAGTTATAAACTAGTCACCGCCGCCGCCATAAGTAGTCACCTGGGCGGGGAGCTCTTCTCATCTACTTCCGTTCTTTGGCCTGCAGCGACGCCCCCTTCCCTTGATTGACGGGCCACGTCATCACTCTGCTCCGTCTGTTCAGTGAGCGGAACGATGACGCGGCCCATCAATCAAGCGGAGGGGGCGCCGCTCCCGGCTGAAGAACGGGAGTAGATGAGAAGAGCTCCCCACCCAGGTGACTACTTACGGCGGCGGCGGTGACTGGTTTATAACTTCATATCTTCATCATCCCTGGGGGCAGGATCTCCGCCCGGCGCACGGTGGGGACCGGAACTGCCCATGACGTAACTGTACGTCATGGGTCCTTAAGACCCAGGGTGTCGGGACGTAACATTACGTCATGGGTCCTGAACGGGTTAAAGGGGTATTCCAGGCAAAAACTTTTTTTATATATCAACTGGCTCTAGAAAGTTAAACAGATTTGTAAATTACTTCTATTAAAAAATCTTAATCCTTCCAATAGTTATTAGCTTCTGAAGTTGAGTTGCTGTTTTCTGTCTAACTGCTTTCTGATGACTCACGTCCCGGGAGCTGTCCAGCTCCTATGGGGATATTCTCCCATCATGCAAGGGATATTCTCCCATCATGCACAGCTCCTGTGACGTGACATCATCATTGAGCAGTTAGACAGAAAACTTCAGAAGCTAATAACTATTGGAAGGATTAAGATTTTTTAATAGAAGTAATTTACAAATCTGTTTAACTTTCCGGAGCCAGTTGATATATAAAAAAAATGTTTTTGCCTGGAATACCCCTTTAAGGGCTTAAATAACCTTAAAGGGCTTAAATAACCCTATGCCCCTACCCTTTCCATTAACACACTTTACTTCCTTATACTATTCACGGCACCTAGGGGGGGGGGGGGGGATTTTTGGGGCACTTAAGGTAGGGAACATGTGGGAAATGTGTTAAAAAAGTGCGGGGACTAATATGTTTGTTGTCTGGCAGATTCTGTGAAGACGAGTCATGGTTGGAAGAAGACTTCATGATGGTCAGAGCAAGACAGAGAAGGAAAGAGAAGAGAGTGACTCCAAGAAAACACCTTCTGTGAGTAGACATCAGTAGATGTAACTGCACTGTAATCACAGCGACTGCAGCACCAGGGTCACTACTATGAACAATATGATGATAATATGTATGGTGATAATATTCCTCCTTGTATACTGGTATTATTACTAATATTGATCTCAGTATACAGGATTTGGTCAGTAACAGTATGATGGTAATATTTATAGTGATATTTTCTCCTTCTTTCCTCTTTCAACTAAAGGGCTCTTGGGCACTGGGGGTAGACTTTGTCGTGGGCCATGGGAGGGGGCCCAAGCCTTGGGCTGTGTAAAATTTTTGATGGCAGCCCTGGTCCTAGCCACCGCCGATTGGTTCTTGTCCACTGGACAACCATTTTTGGACTGTCCCTTATCATGATTTTAATTGTTCTTATAATGAATTTTTATGTAGTGTCTGTGATTTTGTTATAATAAAATTTTGATCCATATAAACACATCTGTTTCTTTGGTAATTTACTCCATTGAAGTGTGATACTCCCTGAAGCAGTTTTTAATGCAGAGGCCGGGATGATCGGGCAAGTGTCACACTGAGTGGTGGTGTCCTTCCGTATCCCCCCTCCTGTCGCACACTCTGCATTTTTTCTGGCACCTATAACTTCAGTTCCTTGGGAACTCCATCCTGCTCTTTCCCAGTAGCCAAAGATTAGGGCCTTTAGAACTTCCTCTTGGAACTGACGGTATGTCCTTGTGTTGCCAGCATGCTGGGACAGTACAAAAGAGTTGTACATGGCAACCTGTATCAAGTAGACCGCAACTTTTTTTGTACCATACCTATGTATTCAGCATGGCCTGAGAACTTGATCAGAAAGATCACCCCCCCCCCCATATACCGATTGTAGTCCTGAATACAATCGGGCTTGAGGACCGTTGTTGTGGTACCTCGCACAGGGACAGGTGAGCTGCTGTTACCATGAATTGTGGTCAGCATAAGGACATCCCTCTTATCCTTATACCTGACCAGCAACAGGTTTTCAAGGGCCCCGGACTCACCCTTGGGCATAGGTGTCTGAACAAAATTTAGAGGGAGGCCTCTCTGGTTCTTCTGCACGGTCCCACAAGCGGACGGCATCTGGTGGAAAGGGATGTGAAGAGAGGCATGCTGGTATAAAAGTTATCAACATACACGTGGTAACCCTTATCCAGCAATAGGTGCCCAAGGTCCCAAACGATTTTCCCGCTAATACCCAGAGGGGGGGACGGGACATTCTGGGGGTTCAATACGGGAATCTCGTCCCTTATATACTCTAAGCTTGTAAGTGTACCCGGAGGTAATCTCACCAAATTTGTAGAGTTTCACGACATACCGCGCCCGCTTCGAGGGAATATACTGGCGAAAGATGAGTCTCCCCTTAAAACTGATAAGAGACTCATCTACAGAGAGCTCCCTGAGGGGTACGTAGGCCTCCAAAAATTTGGCCATGACCAGTCTCACTTTGTAAAGCTGGTCATAGGCGGGGGACATGCCGCATTATCAGTGTAAAGAAGACATTTCCGAATGGCCTCGAACCGCTTCCGTGTCATGACCATACTGTAAATCGGGGTCTGGCACAGGATGTCCCCGCTCCAGTATTGCCTGACACTGCTTCTTTTGACCAGGCCCATACGCAGCAAGGGGCCCCAAAATGTCCTCATTTCGGCTGCATCATTGGCGTACCATTCATTGGACCTAGCCAAAAACGAATCAGGGTGGTGGGCAATGAACTGTTGGGCGTACAAGATTGTTTGCTCCACCATTAGATTGGCAAAGCTGTCACTGAAAAAATAACTAAAATAGTCTATTTCAGTGTATGGTGTGTATGTGTGTGTGTGTGGGGGGGGGGGGGGGATGCCTCTGAATGATTTCTGCAGGCATCCCGGTCCGGTGCATTGCCATAGAATGAGATTTGCCATAGAATGAGATGGTCCGCCTCCATCACATCCTATTAGCTCACTCTTGTCACGTGACATATTTAAAGGTCACGCATCGATGCGCACAGCAGTCTCAGTTTGGCTATCACTGGGACAGGATCTCCTCTCCCTGTGATAGCTGAAGCTGCACGGAGCTCTCATGGCCTCTGTGGCCCAACAGAAGCTCACACATTTATGCAGCTCATACGGCTGGCTCATATTCATTTACTCTATTATTACATGTATTGTCGATCCACAGCTATGGGATCCCTATGCCCGATGGCGCTGTCATCAGTGTGCGTCCCCGCGAGCGCCTGTTACGCCGAGCGCTCCGGATCCCTGCTCCTCCCCAGAGTGCTCGCGGCGTTCTCCTCTCTGCAGCGCCCCGGTCAGACCCACTGGGAGCGCTGCACTGACACTGCCGGCGGGGATGCGATCCGCATAGCGGGACGCGCCCGCTCGCGGATCGCTTCCCAATCTACTTACCTGTCCCGGTCCCCGGCTGTCACGTCCTGGCGCGCGCGGCTCCGCTCTCTAGGGCGCGCGCGCCAGCTCTCTAAGATTTAAAGGGCCAGTGCACCGCTAATTGGTGCCTGGCCCAATCAGTGTAATTAGCTCACCTGCTCCAGGCCTATATTACCTCACTTCCCCTTCCCTGCATTGCCGGATCTTGTTGCCTTGTGCCTAGTGAAAGCGTTCCTGTGATTGCCTTACCAGTGTTACCAGACCTTCTGCCGTTACCCTTGACTACGAACCTTGCCGCCTGCCTTGACCTTCTGCTACATCTGACCTCGCCTCTGTCTAGTCCTCCTGTCCCACGCCACTCTCAGCAGTCAGCGAGGTTGAGCCGCTACCAGTGGTTACGACCTGGTTGTACCGCCGCAGCAAGACCATCCCGCTTTGCGGCGGGCTCTGGTGAACACCAGTAGCAACTTAGAACCGGTCCACCGGTACGGTCCTCGCCAATCCCTCGCTGACACAGAGGATCCACCTCCAGCCTGCCGAATCCTAAGAGCACCCCACGCCCGCAGCTCTACTCCCCATCCCCCGTTAACGCTCAGGGAGCGGGGAACAGAAAGTAGAGCATCGGGCGCAGGTAAAGTTATTTGTGTAGTGCTGCGCATGCGCAGTACTACTTTACCTGCGCCCGATGCTCTACTTTCTGATCCCCGCTCCCTGAGCTTTAACGGGGGACGGGGAGTAGAGCTGCGGGCGTGGGGCGCTCGCGGGGAGGCACACTGATGACAGCGCCATCGGGCATAGGGATCCCGATAGGGCTGTGGACCGCTCCCTGAGCATTAACAGGGGACGGGGAGTAGAGCTACAGGGGACGGGGAGTAGAGCTACGGGGGACGGGGAGTAGAGCTGCGGGGGACGGGGAGTAGAGCTGCGGGGGATGGGGAGTAGAGCTGCGGGGGACGGGGAGTATAGCTATGTGGACAGGGAGTAGAGCTATGGGGGACGGGGAGTAGAGCTGCGGGGGACGGGGAGTAGAGCTGCGGGGGACGGGGAGTAGAGCTACGGGGGATGGGGAGTAGAGCTACGGGGGACGGGGAGTAGAGCTGCGGGGGACGGGGAGTAGAGCTGCGGGCGTGGGGCGCTCGCGGGGATGCACACTGATGACAGCGCCATCGGGCATAGGGATCCCGATAGCGCTGTGGATCAACAGTACATGTAATAATAGAGTAAATGTATATGAGCCAGCCGTATGAGCTGCGTAAATGTGTGAGCTTCTGTCGGGCCACAGAGGCCATGAGAGCTCCGTGCTGCTTCAGCTATCACAGGGAGAGGAGATCCTCTCCCTGTGATAGCCAAACTGAGACTGCTGTGCGCATCGATGCGTGACGTTTAAATATGTCACGTGACAAGAGTGAGCCAATAGGATGTGATGGAGGCGGACCATCTCATTCTATGGCAAATCTCATTCTATGGCAATGCACCGGTCCCCCCCCCCACGGGTGTACAAGGACCCAGGACGTCGGGGCATACCTGTATGCCCTGAGTCCCTAAGTGGTTAATGCATTAGGGGAGATTTATCAAAACCTGTGTAGAGGAAGAGTGGTGCATTTGCCGATAGCAACCAATCAGGTCGCTTCTTAATTTTTTCAAAGGCCTTTTAAAAAAGGAAAGAAGCGATCTGATTGGTTGCTATGGGCAACTGCACCACTCTTCCTCTACATGGGAAGTGATCAATCTCCCCCTTTGAGTTATATATATATAGATATGTTATAATTGTGCAGCTCATAGCTACACGTGCATGGTTGTCGGCCTATTTGGCTTAGATACTGTATAAGTAACTGGTATTTTTCTACACAACATGAAATCTTCTATAGTTCTGTATTAATATAGCAATTGGATGTCACCATGAATAATCTGTATAATGTAGATACTAAGCCCAGTGCAGATACACATGATACTAAGGATGATATTATCTGTGTGTGGTGTGGCCACTGATGTCACACATGTGATGTAATAACTCTATAGAATCTTGGGGATAACAAAAACGGCTGCAGCCCTGACTTTGTTGAGGGAGTTGTATCACAGCAGTGATGGCGAGCAGTGGAAAGCGATCAGGAAAGCGCAAGTTTGACCAGGTGACCGAGGATACCACCAAACGGGCTAATCCATTCCAGCCAACACCGGCCAAAAGATCTCCGCCCGCTTTGGCTCCCAGACCAACCCCGGCTTTAACATCTCAGCCGGAGGACATGGAGGTGGAGGGGAGACAATTCCCTGAGGATATCGACATGTGTGATCTGGAGCCAAAGAGGAGGAAATTCTCCTATGATGCGGATGGATCCTGTATTATGGACGATATGAGCTGGATTTGGAAGAGGAGGAGATAGACTTCTCTAGGAACATCTATAACATCTATTGGGGGACTCTCTTGAGGTAAGAACTTTACTGCAATGATCTCCTCTTCTCATACTCTTCTACTATTGCTCAAATACTAAATATTTCTTTATTTCTCTGCTTTCTATGCAGTTTCCCAATAACATCTATAACATTTGAGACTCTCCTGAAGACTCATCTGTTGAGGAGACCTCAGTGTAGTAGATTAGCAGCACCCGGCCCATCTGATACAGCGCCTTCCAGCCTCTTCACAGAGAAGACATCCCTGGGCTCCGATCTCAGAACATTTTAAGATACAGCGCCTTCCAGCCTCGCCATAGAGAAGACATCACTGTGCTCTGATCTCAGAACTTTTGAAGATACAGCGCCCTCCAGCCTCTATGCAGAGATGACATCACTGTGCTGAAATCTCAGAACATCTTAAATTTTGAGATTTAATAGTAAACATATTTTTTTTTTTACCATATGTTATTGTGTTTTATTGCATTATTACTAAGTCTAATACTCGGGACAATGTATCATGGCATAGAAAAGTGACATATATTTGCACAAGGCTTGTTCGCAACCTTACCAACTTTTAAGTGCAGCTAGGGTTGCTACCTGGACCGGTATTTTACCTTCACAGCCGGTATTTTAGACTCCCTGCCAGTATGTGTTATATTAAAATACAGGCTATGCAATGGACAGTATTTATCTAAGCCCTCTGTGCTGTGAGGGAGAGGAGAGAGCTAACCCCGCCCCATCCCCATGCCAGCTGACCTCTGATTGGTGGAGACGTCCTCCAGCTGAGCTGTGATTGGTGGAGACTTCCCTCCCTCACACACAGGCCTGTCATCTGCCTGCACAGAGCTGAGCATAGTAGGGGGAGATTTATCAAAACCTGTCCAGAGGAAAAGTTGCTGAGTTGCCCATAGCAACCAATCAGAGGCCTCTTCAAAAATGAAAGAAACTATGGGCAACTCAGCAACTTTTCCTCTGGACAGGTTTTGATAAATCTCCCTACAATGACAGTACTACAACTCCCATTGTGGTGTGTCTGTTCAGCCTGTGCCTTCTCCATCCTTGAGCCTCAGGGGGGGTACAGACAGAGCACACTGGGAGTTGTAGTACTTGCATTTTTACAGTCCTCTATGACTCTGCAGCTTCTGTAGACATATGAGGCTCAGCCTTGGTGTCAGTTCACACATACATTTATGCTGCAAATTTTGCTGCCAATTGAATTCAATGGGCAGCAAAATCTGCAGCAGAAAATACACAGTTTTAACTGTCCCTTAGGATTCATTCACATGAGCAGATTTGTTTTCAAACTCGTACCGAGCTCTCCACAGCAGATTTTCTGCAGCAGAATTTCCTCTGTGGAAAATCCGCCACAGACCCTATTGACCCCATTCAAACTCACAGGTGGAAACACGGTATGAGTATGAAAACAAATCCGTGAAGGCATATTTTGCTGTATATTTTTCTGCATATTTTGCAGGTGTTTGATGACTTTTCGTTAAAGTCGGATGTGTAAATGAAAAAAACTTTATTTTCACTAAAGTGCCGATTTTTTCCCATATTTACCATTTTTACAAAGGGTAATGAGAGGAAATGCCCCCCCAATATTTTTAACTCCATCTCTTCTGAGTATGGAAATACCCCATGTTAGGATGTAAAATGCTCTGTGGGCGACCTACAATGCTCAGAAGAGAAGGAGTCACATTTGGCTTTTGGAAAGCAAATTTTGCTGAAATGGTTTTTGGGAGGCATGTCGCATTTAGGAAGCCCCTATGGTGCCAGAACAGCAAAAAAACAAACAAAAAAAA
Source organism: Hyla sarda (assembly GCF_029499605.1). Lineage (NCBI taxonomy): Eukaryota > Metazoa > Chordata > Amphibia > Anura > Hylidae > Hyla > Hyla sarda. The sequence continues at coordinate 111,993,223 of NC_079193.1, read as the reverse complement.
CATGGCATACTATTTTGGAAACTACACCCCTTAAGGAACGTAACAAGGGGGACAGTGAGCCTTAACACCTCACAGGTGTTTGATGACTTTTTGTTAAAGTTGGATGTGTAAATGAAAAAAAAAAATGTCTTCACTAAAATGCATTTTTTTTTAAATTTAACATTTTTACAATGGTTAATAGGAGAAAATTACCCTCAAAATTTGTAGCCCCATTTCTTCTGAGTATGGAAATACCCCATGTGGGGACGTCAAGTGCTCTACTGGCGCACTACAATGCTCAGAAGAGAAGGAGCGACAATGATCTTTTGGAGAGAAATTTGTTTGGAATGGAAATCGGGGCCATGTGCGTTTACAAAGCCCCCTGTGGTGCCAGATCAGTGGACCACCCCACATGTGACCCCATTTTGGAAACTACACACCTCACAGAATGTAATAAGGGTTGCAGTGAGCATTTACACCCCACTGGCATTTGACAGATCTTTGGAACAGTGGGCTGTGCAAATGAAAAATTAAATTTTTCATTTTCGCGGACCACTGTTCAAAAAATCTGTCAGAGACCAGTGGGGCGTAAATGCTCACTGTACCCCTTATTACATCATGTGGGGGGTTCCAAAATAGAGTAACATGTGTGTGTGTGGGGGGGGGGTCCATTGTTCTGGCACTATGGGGGCTTTGTAAACACATGTGGCCTTCAATTCCGGACAAATTTTCTCTTCAAAAGCCCAATGGTGCTCCTCTCTTCTGTGCTCTGAAGTGTACCCACAGAGCACCTTACACTCACATATGGGGTATTTCTATACTCAGAAGAAATGGGGTTACAAATTTTGGTGGTCTTTTTTCATATTTTCCCTTGTGGAAATAAAACATTTAGGGTAACACCTGCATTTTAGTGAAAAACATTTTTTTCTTCATTTTCCCATTCAACTTTATGTCAGATACGCTGTAAAATCAGCCACCCTGTGCGAATCACCAATTTAGTTCTCAAATGTACATAGTGCGCTCTCACTCCTGATCCTTGTTGTGCGTCCGCAGAGTATTTTACGTCAACATATGGGGTATTTCCGTAATTGCGTTACAAATTATGGGGGTCTTTTCTTCCTTTTACTGCTTGTGAAAATAAAAAGTATGGGGCAACACCAGCATGTTAGTGTAAATAAATAAAACATTTGACACTAACAGGCTGGTGTAGCCCCAACTTTTCCTTTTCATAAGGGGTAAAAGGAGAAAAAGCCCGCCAAAATTTGTAGTGCAATTTCTCCCGAGTACGGAAATACCCCATATGTGGCCCTAAACTGTTTCCTTGAAATACGACAGGGCTTCGAAGTGAGAGAGCTCCATGAGCATTTGAGGACTACATTAGGGATTGCAAAGGGGTGGACATAGGGGTATTCTACGCCAGTGATTCCCAAACAGGGTGCCTTCAGCTGTTGCTAAACTCCCAGCATGCCTGGACAGTCAGTGGCTGTCCGAAAATGCTGGGAGTTGTTGTTGGAGGCTCCATTTTGGAAACAGTGCCGTACAATACGTTTTTCATTATGTGTTAGTGTAGTGTAGTGTTTTTAGGGTACATTCGCACTGGCGGGTTTACGGTAAGTTTCCAGCTAGGAGTTTGCGCCACAGCTCAAACTTGAAGTAGAAAACTCACTGTAAACCCGCCCATGTGAATGTACCCTGTACTTTCACATGGGGGGGACAAACCTCCAGCTGTTTTAAAAACTACAACTCCCACCATGTAACTCCCACCTTCAGTTAGGTTCTGTTACCTAACTCAGTATTTTCCAACCAGTGTGCCTCCAGCTGTTGCAAAACTACAACTCCCAGCATGTACTGATCGCCGAAGGGCATGCTGGGAGATATAGTTATGCAACAGGTTGGGGTTAATTTTCGGTTTCCCCGTTCTGCCTACCCACAATAGGCGGGGCAGAACGGGGAAACGGCAGGGACCGGCATCGAAGCCCACATATCCATTGGCGGCGGCAATCAGCGGTGGTGATCGGCGGCAGAAGAGGATGGCGGTGCGGCTCCCTGGATCCTACGGAAGCCGGTGAGTTGCCTAGCAACATCTGGAGGGCTACAGTCTGAGACCACTATACAGTGGTCTCTATACTGTAGCCCTCCAGATGTTGCAAACTACAAATCCCAGCATGCCCAGACAGCAAACTGCTGTGTGGGCATTCTAGGAGTTGTGGTTTTGCAACATCTGGAGGGCTACAGTTTAGAGACCACTGTATAGTGGTCTCAGACTGTAGCTCTCCAGATGTTGCTAGGCAACTCACCGGCTTCCTTAGGATCCAGGTAGCCGCTGCCGCCACCGATGGGTAAATGGGCTTCGGCGCCGGTCCCTGCCGTTTCCCCATTCTGCCCCGCCTATTGTGGGTGGCCAGAATGGGGAAACCGAAAGTTAACCTCCCCGCCCCCGATCTGCTATTGGTCGTCGCTTCTTGACGACCAATAGCAGGGATAGGCGGGGTGGCACCCCTGCCACCTCACTCCTATCCCTTCAGGGGGATCGTGGGTGTCTTGGACAACCCAAATCCCCTTTATATTCTGGGTCACCATAGACCGCCGACATGGGGGGGTCTGATGGGCATTTGCACGGGGTGCCTGCCGATCGATATCAGCAGTCACCCCGGTCCAGTTCTCGTCCAGCTCGCCGCGGGGACCGAAATTCCCACAGGCGTACAGGTACGCCGTGGGTCCTTAAGTACCAGGGAGCGAAGGCGTACACCCTGGGTCCCTAAGGGGTTAAATCCTTTTGGGGAGGGACTTTTTTTTTAAAATCCCTTTTTTTAAACTTTTTTTTATTTTACACTTTTTAGTCCCTAAAGGGGACTATTTATAGCAATCATCAGTTGGCTAATACTGTTCAGTGCTATGCATATGCATGGCACTGATCAGTGTTTTCGGCGATCTTTTTCTCTGGTTTGCTAGATCTCAGACCAGAGGAGACGACGCCGGGGGATGAACAGAGGCAGGTTAGGGGATCCCCGTCTGCCATCTTGGTTGATCTGATCCCCACGGTGGTGTCGCGGGCGATCAGATCAGCAATTTAATGTGCCGGACAGCCGCAGATGCCGTGATTGATCACGGCATCTGAGGGGTTAATGGAGGACATCAGCGCGATCACTGATGACCGCCATTACTGGCGGGTCTGCGGATGCTGACAGCGGCCGGGACCCACCGTGCATCAAGTGAGCGCAGCTCCTCTGCTCACTTCATAGCCTTACCATAAATGTACGGTGCTGTTCGTGAATTTACTCGCTGCAGTGCCCTACATTTACAGCACATGTCCTTAAGGGGTTAAATAATGTATGTCTGTACATCAATTACAACTTTGACTTAACTATAACTAAATCAAATAACAATTGCTCTCAATAATCACACTGCTGTATATGAATTCTTTTTCAGGGACTCCAATGCCCACTTGATGGCAAGACTCTCTTTCCACTATGGCATAATTTTTCTCTGCTGGGGTCAGTTTCCTACTCAAGTACATTACTGGGTGTTCTTCCGCATTTACCACTTGTGACAGGACTACTCCCAAACCTGTATCAGACGCATCCGTCTGGACCAGAAACTGTTTGCTGAAATCGGGGGAAACAAGCACTGGCTGTTCAAACAGGGCATACTTAAGCTCTGAAAAGCCTTTTTTTCCTCTGGGGTCCTTTGTTAAGTCTGTCAATGGTGTAGCAATTGAGGCTAAGTTGGGCACGAACCGACGGTAGTACCCGGTTACCCGGTTATGCCAAGGAAGCCCTTCACCTGTTTCTTTGTAAATGGCCTGGGCCAGTTCTGTATTGCCTCAATCTTATTGATCTGGGGTTTTACCAATAATAAAACCAAGGTATTTTGCACATTTCTCAGGGTTTATGGTTAAGCTTGTATCACTGATGGCGTCTAACACAGCCTGTACCTTACAGAGGTGACTTTTCCAGTCAGATGAAAAAATGACCACATCGTTCAGGTAAGTAGCTGCATAATCACGATGTAGTCTCAAGATTAGATCCATCAGCCTCAGAAATGTAGCAATGGCCCCATGTAACTCAAATGGCATCATAACATACTGAAACAAACCTTCTGGAGTTGAAAATGCAGTCTTCTCTTTATCCTCCTCAGATAACGTTATCTGCCAATAACCCTTTGTAAAGTCAAGTGTTGTGATGTACCTTGCCTTCCCAAGCCTCTCAATAATTTCATCTACCCTGGGCAAGGGGTATGCATCGAATTTTGAGACCTCATTAAATTTTCTGAAGTCATTACAGAATCTCCACATTCCATTAGGCTTTGGGATGAGCACAATGGGACTTGACCATTCACTAGTAGACTCCTAATTCAAGCATGCGCTTGACCTCAGAGGACACTGCCTCCCTATGTGCTTCTGGAATCCTGTATGGCTTTAGGATTATTTTATTGTGAGGCCCAGTTTTAATATGGTGTTATTAGGTGAGTACGGCCCAGTAGGTCAGAAAACTTGCATCTATTTTCCTGCAGGAATTCCCTCACCTCCTGCTTCTTGTGCACTGACAATGTCTCACCTATTGTTGTTACTGGGGGAACTGGTTGCACTGCATCTTTAACCTCAATCTGGGAGGCCACCAAAGCCTCGTGTTCTTTCCATGGCTTGATCAGGTTTATATGGTAAACCTGGAAGGGTTTTTTCCTATCTGGTTGATGGACCCTGTAATTCACCTCACTTATCTTTTCTATAATCTCATAGGGACCCTGCCACTTTGCTAGGAACTTACTTTTGACGGTGGGCACTAAAACCAGGACCCTGTCCCCAGGATTGAAAGCCCTCACCCCCTTTTCCTCTCATTCCTCCCCGCCATCTCATCTACCTGACGGTTTCCATGTTTTCCCACATTTTGTCCTTAGGGAGACCATCTTATTTCTTCTCTCTTCTTTTTTCTCCCTTTCTAAGTGCCGACTTATTAAATATGAGCAGTGTGGTATAGTGACTTTTTATATGTGTATTGAAGAGCCCTGGGGCTCACCCCTGGCTCCTATCCGAACCTTGAAGTTTTTCTACGTTCTGTTGTTCTATGGACATCATTGTAACTTATAATTTCCCGTTATTTCTGTTGTTATCATGGACAGTGACGAAATGTTCTTGTTTCTACTATTCGAAAAATTTAAATAAAGATTTGATAAAAAAAAAAAAAGAAAGCCCTCACCCTCGCAGATCTGTTATAAATTTTGCTCTGGGCCTCTTGAGCTCTCAGCAGATGCTCTTTGACTATAGGCATCACCGTTGCTTTCCAGTCCTGCATCTGGGCCACATGTTCAATAATACTTTTATATGGGGTGGCCTCGGTCTCCCAGATTTCTTTGGCTACATCTAATAAACCCCTTGGGTGCCGACCATAGACTAACTCAAAGGGCGAAAACCCTGTAGACGCCATGAGATAGGGTAAAAGACAGCCCCAGTCCCGGCCATCCCTTTATACTACCTTTTTTAACATATGTTTTAGGGTTTTGTTAAACCTGTCTACTAACCCATCCGTTTGAAGGTGGTACACTGGGTACAGATGTGAGTGATTTTAAACAACTTGCATAGTTCTTTCATGACATTTGACATAAAGGGCGTACCTTGGTCAGTAAGGATTTCTTTAGGGATTCCTGTGCGAGAGAATATGTTAAACAATTCCCTAGTGATACTTTTGGAGGCCATGTTTCTTAACGCTACCGCCTCCGGGTACCATAATCCAATGCCACCAGTATGTATTGGTGTCCCCTAGCAGATTTGACAATGGGCCCCACCAGATCCATGGCAATTCTTTCAAAGGGTACTTCAATAATGGGAAGTGGCAACAAGGGGCTACGGAAGTGTGGTGTTGGGGCACTTAAATGGCATGTGGGGCATGACTCACAGTACCTTTTCACTTCTTCATACACCCCAGGCCAAAAAAATCTTTGGAGGACCCTCTCTTCTGTTTTGTTAGCCCCCAAATGCCCCTCAAACACATGGTTATGAGCTATGTCCAGCACCATGCGGCAGTATGCTTTAGGCACCAGAAGCTGTTACACAATTTCATTGTTAACTTTAATGATCCGATACACGAGATCCCCATTCATGGCAAAATCTGGAAATTTCTGGTCTGCTTCTGGTTCCTGTGGTATACCATTTACTACCGTAACATTTCCCAGAGTAGGGTCTCTCAATCAAGGGCGTACCTAGAGCGTTTGGCACCCGGGGCGGACCCTTTGTTTGGCACCCCCTCCCCTCCCCCAGGGGCGGACTGACAACACTCGGGGCCCCGGACCAAAAAAAAAGGCAAGGGCCCCTGCTAGGCTCTGCAGCTCGTCAATCTTCTGCCACGCTCCTATTCCACCCAAATCCCACACACACAATAAATTTAAATTTATATACTGTATTTATCGGCGTATAACACGCACCCCCATTTTAACAGGGAAATTTAAGTAAAAAAAATAAAATGTAAAATAAATGACTTGGACTAAATGCCACATCATCCCCCCAACTTCGTTTTCTTCTGCACCTGTTTGGTCCCGTCCCCTCCAGTGCCACATCATTCCTTCCCTTTAATCAGTCCCTGTGCCACATTTACCCCTCTCATCGCCACCCCCCATGTCTCATCATCCCCCCCCTTGTCTCATCATTTCCCCCTGTTATAGACCACCCCTAGCCATACAGACATTAAGCATTTAGTGCCTCCCCCACCATCATTTCCCCCTGTCTCATCATGTCCCCCATCATTCCCCCCTCATCCTCCCCCCACCCTGTCTCATCATGTCCCTCATCATTCCCCCACCCTGTCTCATCATGTCCCTCATCATTCCCCCACCCTGTCTCATCATCCCCCCACCCTGTCTCATCATGTCCCTCATCATTCCCCCCCTCATCATCCCCCAACCCTGTCTCATCATGTCCCCTATCATTCCCCCTCATCCCCCCACCCTGTCTCATCATGTCCCTCATCATTCCCCCTTCATCATCCCCCCACCCTGTCTCATCATTTCCATCATCATTCCCCCACCCTGTCTCATCATCCCCCCACCCTGTCTCATGATGTCCCTCATCATTCCCCACCTCATCATCCCCCAACCCTGTCTCATCATGTCCCCTATCATTCCCCCTCATCCCCCCACCCTGTCTCATCATGTCCCTCATCATTCCCCCCTCATCATTCCCCCACCCTGCCTCATCATCCCCCCCTCATCATTTCCCCCTGTCTCATCCCCCCATCATCCCGCCCTCATCATTTCCCCGTCTCATCATCCCCCCCTCATCATTTCCCCGTCTCATCATCCCCCCCATCATGTTCCTCCTATGGCATCCAGTGGTCTTCAACCTGCGGACCTCCAGATGTTGCAAAACTACAACTCCCAGCATGCCCGGGCATGCTGGGAGTTGTAGTTTTGCAACATCTGGAGGTCTGCAGGTTGAAGACCACTCTTCCCCTTTCCTTACTTGTCTGCGCTTCAGCTGTCTTGTGGGCTGCGGGGTCAGTGAAGCAGATGAGTGACGTCCTCTCCCGGGTTCTCTGTGCGGCATCAGGGATGTCACTTTTCGGCGGCGACTACAGGAAATGAAAAGTGCCGTCAGTGATGCCGCACAGAGAATCCGGCAGAGGACGTAACTTATCTGCTTCACTGACCCCGCAAGAAGCGCAGCCAGGTAAGGAAAATAAACAAAACAATAAAAAGCAGGAAAAGGGGGAATGATGAGGGAGGGGGGAGGTTCTACAGGTACTGGTGGATAGTGCAGGAGACGCTGATTAAAAGGTAGGGCATATCCGGACAAGGTAGGTGTCACGATGCCGGCTGGCAGGTAGTGGACCCTCTGTGCCAGAGAGGGATTGGCGTGGACCGTGCTAGTGGACCGGTTCTAAGCCACTACTGGTTTTCACCAGAGCCCGCCGCAAAGCGGGATGGTCTTGCTGCGGCGGTAGTGACCAGGTCGTATCCACTAGCAACGGCTCACCTCTCTGGCTGCTGAAGATAGGCGCGGTACAAGGGAGTAGGCAGAAGCAAGGTCGGACGTAGCAGAAGGTCGGGGCAGGCAGCAAGGATCGTAGTCAGGGGCAACGGCAGAAGGTCTGGAAACACTGGCAAGGGACACACAGGGAACGCTTTCACTGGCACTAAGGCAACAAGATCCGGCAAGGGAGTGCAAGGGAAGTGAGGTAATATAGGGAGTGCACAGGTGATAACTCTAATTGGAACCACTGCGCCAATCAGCGGCGCAGTGGCCCTTTAAATCGCAGAGACCCGGCGCGCGCGCGCCCTAGGGAGCGGGGCCGCGCGCGCCGGGACAGAACAGACGGGGAGCGAGTCAGGTAGGAGAGCCGGGGTGCGCATCGCGAGCGGGCGCTACCCGCATCGCGAATCGCATCCCGGCTAGCAGCAGGATCGCAGCGCCCCGGGTCAGAGGACGTGACCGGGGCGCTGCAGCGGAGGAGGTGAAGCGAGCGCTCCGGGGAGGAGCGGGAACCCGGAGCGCTCGGCGTAACAGTACCCCCCCCCTTGGGTCTCCCCCTCTTCTTGGAGCCTGAGAACCTGAGGAGCAGACTTTTGTCAAGGATGTTGTCCTCAGGTTCCCAGGATCTCTCTTCAGGACCACAACCCTCCCAGTCTACTAAAAAAAAATTTTTTCCTCTGACCTTTTTGGCAGCCAAAATCTCCTTGACCGAGAAGACGTCCGAGGAGCCGGAAACAGGAGTGGGAGGAACAGATTTGGGAGAAAAACGGTTGAGGATGAGTGGTTTGAGAAGAGAGACGTGAAAGGCATTAGGGATACGAAGAGAAGGAGGAAGAAGAAGTTTATAAGAGACAGGATTAATTTGACACAGAATTTTGAAAGGACCAAGATAGCGTGGTCCCAACTTGTAGCTAGGGACACGGAAGCGGACATATTTAGCGGAGAGCCATACCTTGTCTCCAGGGGAAAAAACGGGGGGAGCTCTTCTTTTCTTATCCGCGAACCTCTTCATGCGTGAAGAAGCCTGTAAGAGAGAATTTTGGGTCTCTCTCCATATAATGGAAAGGTCACGAGAAATTTCATCCACAGCGGGCAGACCAGAGGGCAAGGGGGTAGGGAGGGGGGGAAGAGGGTGACGGCCGTACACCACGAAAAATGGGGATTTGGAGGAAGATTCAGAGACCCTGAAGTTATACGAGAATTCGGCCCATGGAAGGAGATCTGCCCAGTCATCCTGGCGGGAGGAAACAAAATGTCGCAAATAATCACCCAGGATCTGGTTAATTCTTTCTACTTGTCCATTGGACTGGGGATGATATGCAGAGGAAAAATTTAATTTAATCTTGAGTTGTTTACAGAGAGCTCTCCAGAATTTAGACACGAATTGGACCCCTCTATCCGAGACAATCTGCGTAGGCAACCCGTGAAGACGAAAAATGTGTACAAAAAATTGTTTAGCCAACTGAGGCGCAGAAGGAAGACCAGGAAGAGGAATGAAATGTGCCATTTTGGAGAATCGATCAACGACCACCCAAATAACGGTGTTGCCACGGGAAGGGGGTAAATCAGTAATAAAATCCATACCAATCAGAGACCAAGGCTGTTCGGGGACAGGCAGAGGATGAAGAAAACCAGCGGGCTTCTGGCGAGGAGTCTTATCCCGGGCACAGATAGTGCAGGCTCGCACAAAGTCCCCAACATCCGTCTCCAGAGTTGGCCACCAATAGAAGCGGGAGATGAGTTGCACAGATTTCTTGATGCCCGCATGACCTGCGAGATGGGAGGAGTGACCCCATTTGAGGATTCCGAGGCGTTGGCGTGGAGAAACAAAGGTCTTTCCTGGAGGAGTCTGTCTGATGGAGGCAGGAGAAGTGGAGATCAGGCAGTCAGGTGGAATGATGTGTTGCGGAGGGAGATCAACTTCTGAGGCATCCGAGGAACGAGAGAGAGCATCGGCTCTAATGTTCTTATCGGCAGGACGAAAGTGAATCTCAAAATTAAATCGGGCAAAGAACAGAGACCACCGGGCCTGGCGAGGATTCAGCCGTTGGGCCGACTGGAGGTAGGAGAGGTTCTTGTGGTCGGTGTAGATAATAACAGGAAATCTTGATCCCTCCAGCAGATGCCTCCATTCCTCAAGTGCTAATTTAATGGCTAGAAGTTCTCGATCCCCGATGGAGTAGTTCCTCTCCGCTGGAGAGAAGGTCCTAGAGAAAAAACCACAAGTGACAGCATGCCCGGAAGGATTTTTTTGTAGAAGAACAGCTCCAGCTCCTACTGAGGAGGCATCAACCTCCAATAGGAAGGGTTTGGAAGGGTCAGGTCTGGAGAGCACGGGAGCCGAAGAAAAGGCAGACTTGAGTTGTTTAAAGGAGTCTTCTGCTTGAGGAGGCCAGGACTTGGGATCAGCATTTTTCTTGGTTAAAGCCACGATAGGAGCCACAATGGTAGAAAAATGTGGAATAAATTGCCTGTAATAATTGGCGAACCCCAAAAAGCGTTGGATAGCACGGAGTCCGGAGGGGCGTGGCCAATTTAAGACGGCAGAGAGTTTGTCTGGATCCATCTGTAGTCCCTGGCCAGAGACCAAATATCCTAAAAAAGGAAGAGATTGGCATTCAAACAGACATTTCTCAATTTTGGCATAGAGTTGGTTGTCACGAAGTCTCTGAAGAACCATACGGACATGCCGGCGGTGTTCCTCTAGATTGGCAGAAAAAATTAGGATATCGTCCAGATATACCACAACACAGGAGTATAATAGATCACGAAAAATTTCATTGACAAAGTCTTGGAAGACGGCAGGGGCATTGCACAGTCCAAAGGGCATGACCAGATACTCAAAGTGTCCATCTCTGGTGTTAAATGCCGTTTTCCACTCGTCCCCCTCTCTGATGCGGATGAGGTTATAGGCGCCTCTTAAGTCCAATTTAGTGAAGATGTGGGCACCTTGGAGGCGATCAAAGAGTTCAGAGATGAGGGGTAAGGGGTAGCGGTTCTTAACCGTGATTTTATTAAGACCGCGGTAGTCAATGCAAGGACGTAGGGAGCCATCTTTTTTGGAGACAAAGAAAAATCCGGCTCCGGCAGGAGAGGAGGATTTACGGATAAAGCCCCTTTTTAGATTCTCCTGGACGTATTCGGACATGGCAAGAGTCTCTGGGGCAGAGAGAGGATAAATTCTGCCCCGGGGTGGAGTAGTACCCGGGAGGAGGTCGATAGGGCAATCATAAGGCCTGTGAGGAGGTAGAGTCTCAGCTTGTTTTTTGCAGAAAACATCCGCGAAGTCCATATAGGCCTTGGGGAGACCGGTTACTGGAGGAACCACAGAGTTACGGCAAGGGTTACTGGGAAGCGGTTTTAGACAGTTCTTGGAACAAGAGGACCCCCAACTCTTGATCTCCCCAGTGGACCAATCCAGGGTTGGGGAATGAAGTTGAAGCCAGGGAAGTCCAAGGAGAATCTCCGAGGTGCAATTGGGGAGGACCAAAAGTTCAATCCTCTCATGATGAGATCCGATGCTCATAAGAAGGGGCTCCGTGCGGAAACGTATGGTACAGTCCAATCTTTCATTATTTACACAATTGATGTAGAGGGGTCTGGCGAGACTGGTCACTGGGATGTTGAACCTGTTGACGAGAGAGGCCAAAATAAAATTTCCTGCAGAACCAGAGTCCAAGAAGGCCACTGTAGAGAAGGAGAAGGCAGAAGCAGACATCCGCACAGGCACAGTAAGACGTGGAGAAGCAGAGTAGACATCAAGGACTGTCTCACCTTTGTGCGGAGTCAGCGTACGTCTTTCCAGGCGGGGAGGACGGATAGGACAATCCCTCAGGAAGTGTTCGGTACTAGCACAGTACAGGCAGAGGTTCTCCATACGGCGTCGTGTCCTCTCTTGAGGTGTCAGGCGAGACCGGTCGACCTGCATAGCCTCCACGGCGGGAGGCACAGGAACAGATTGCAGGGGACCAGAGGAGAGAGGAGCCGAGGAGACGAAACGCCTCGTGCGAACAGAGTCCATATCTTGGCGGAGTTCCTGACGCCTTTCAGAAAAACGCATGTCAATGCGAGTGGCTAGGTGAATAAGTTCATGTAGATTAGCAGGAATTTCTCGTGCGGCCAGAACATCTTTAATGTTGCTGGATAGGCCTTTTTTGAAGGTCGCGCAGAGGGCCTCATTATTCCAGGACAATTCTGAAGCAAGTGTACGGAATTGTACGGCATACTCGCCAACGGAAGAATTACCCTGGACCAGGTTCAACAGGGCAGTCTCAGCAGAAGAGGCTCGGGCAGGTTCCTCAAAGACACTTCGGATTTCCGAGAAGAAGGAGTGTACTGAGGCAGTGACGGGGTCATTGCGGTCCCAGAGCGGTGTGGCCCATGACAGGGCTTTTCCGGACAGAAGACTGACTACGAAAGCCACCTTAGACCTTTCAGTGGGACACAGGTCCGACATCATCTCCAGATGCAGGGAACATTGGGAAAGGAAGCCACGGCAAAACTTAGAGTCCCCATCAAACTTATCCGGCAAGGATAAGCGTATCCCAGGAGCGGCCACTCGCTGCGGAGGAGGTGCAGGAGCTGGCGGAGGAGATGACTGCTGAAGCTGTGGTAGCAACTGTTGTAGCATAACGGTCAGTTGAGACAGCTGTTGGCCTTGTTGCGCAATCTGTTGTGACTGCTGGGCGACCACCGTGGTGAGGTCAGCGACAACTGGCAGAGGAACTTCAGCGGGATCCATGGCCGGATCTACTGTCACGATGCCGGCTGGCAGGTAGTGGACCCTCTGTGCCAGAGAGGGATTGGCGTGGACCGTGCTAGTGGACCGGTTCTAAGCCACTACTGGTTTTCACCAGAGCCCGCCGCAAAGCGGGATGGTCTTGCTGCGGCGGTAGTGACCAGGTCGTATCCACTAGCAACGGCTCACCTCTCTGGCTGCTGAAGATAGGCGCGGTACAAGGGAGTAGGCAGAAGCAAGGTCGGACGTAGCAGAAGGTCGGGGCAGGCAGCAAGGATCGTAGTCAGGGGCAACGGCAGAAGGTCTGGAAACACTGGCAAGGGACACACAGGGAACGCTTTCACTGGCACTAAGGCAACAAGATCCGGCAAGGGAGTGCAAGGGAAGTGAGGTAATATAGGGAGTGCACAGGTGATAACTCTAATTGGAACCACTGCGCCAATCAGCGGCGCAGTGGCCCTTTAAATCGCAGAGACCCGGCGCGCGCGCGCCCTAGGGAGCGGGGCCGCGCGCGCCGGGACAGAACAGACGGGGAGCGAGTCAGGTAGGAGAGCCGGGGTGCGCATCGCGAGCGGGCGCTACCCGCATCGCGAATCGCATCCCGGCTAGCAGCAGGATCGCAGCGCCCCGGGTCAGAGGACGTGACCGGGGCGCTGCAGCGGAGGAGGTGAAGCGAGCGCTCCGGGGAGGAGCGGGAACCCGGAGCGCTCGGCGTAACAGTAGGGCTCATTTTAATCAGCGTCTCCCGCACTATACACCTGTACCTGTGGATAGTGTGGGAGAAAACAAGTGACAGCGGGGAGGAGATGCCGCTGGTCACTGATTTAAAGTGGCCGCGGCCGTGCTGTTAATACTTAACAAGCAGCCGCTGCTGCGGCCGCTTTAAATCAGTGACCAGAAGACTTATCGGCGTTTAACACGCAGGCAGACTTTTTGCCTTAAATTTAAGTTTTAAAAGTGCGTCTTATATGCCGATAAATACGGTATGTGAGAAACACTTTAAAGTAGGTAAATTTCAATGACCAATAATACTGGTATACAAGGAGTAAATATATACCACCACACAATAACTGAATAATACCGCCATACTGTACTGAATAAAACCACTATACAAAGACCAGTATACTATAAAGAATCTGTATACAATATAAGTGATTATATACAGGACCATATGGCGGTAGATATCAGCTATGCACAGGATGTGTACACCATATAAGTGATTACAGTTACATTTTGGGACTCACAATTACGTCTTTTCTGATCAGCAGCGTCCTCTTTCCTTTTCTTCTCTGTCCGGATAAGACCGCCATGTGGATCTCTTAACATCTGCAGGAAAAACATGTCTGACTCTGCATATATTCAGTGCCCTCCCCTCCTCTACACAATCTTTCCATCTATAGGCCCACAAACTGTCATAATGCCCTCCTTGGTGTCCTGCACAGTAAAAGGGAAGGTAGGTAGGTAGCCAGGTAACCCCCCCTTTTTTTTCCATAGGTATATGCAGAGTTACACCCCCCCTCTTTCCCATAGGTATATGCAGAGTTACAACCCCCTCTCTTTCCCATAGGTATATGCAGAGCTACGCTACACCCCATAGGTATATGCAGAGCTACACCCCCCCTCTTCCCAATAGGTATATACAGAGCACCCCCCCTCTCCCATAGGTATATACAGAGCACCCCCCCTCTCCCTCAAGTATATAAAGAGCACGCCCCTCTCCCTCCCTTTCCCATAGGTATATACAGAGCACCTCCCTTTCCCATAGGTATATACAGAGCACCCCCCTCTCCCTCCCTTTCCCATAGGTATATACAGAGCACCCCCCCTCTCCCTCCCTTTCCCATAGGTATATGCAGAGCACCCCCCTCTCCCCCCCTTTCCCATAGGTATATACAGAGCGCCCCCCTTTCCCATAGGTATATACAGAGCACCCCCTTTCCCATAGGTATATACAGAGCACCCCCCCTTTCCCATAGGTATATACAGAGCACCCCCCCTTTCCCTCCCTTTCCCATAGGTATATACAGAGCACCCCCCCTTTCCCATAGGTATATACAGAGCACCCCCCCTTTCCCTCCCTTTCCCATAGGTATATACAGAGCACCCCCCTTTCCCATAGGTATATACAGAGCACCCCCCTTTCCCATAGGTATATACAGAGCACCCCCCCTTTCCCTCAGGTATATACAGAGCACCCCCCCTTTCCCTCAGGTATATGCAGAGCACCCCCCCTTCCCTCCCTTTCCCCCTTTCCCATAGGTATATACAGAGCACTCCCCCCTCACCCTCCCTTTCCCTTTGGTATATACAGAGCACTCCCCCCTCTCCCATAGGTATATACAGAGCACTCCCCCCTCTCCCATAAGTATATACAGAGCACCCCCCCCACTCCCTCCCTTCCCCATAGGTTTATACAGAGAACCCCACCCCCCTTCACCATAGGTATAGGCAGGGTTAATAAAATAAAAAAAGGATGCTCACCTGATATCCCACGCAGCGATCTCCTAAGCTGCAGGGCCCGCATCTTCTCCCCTCCACAGTACAAGCGCCAGATGAGCGATGTCACCGGCGCCTGTACTGAGTGCTGCGTGGTGGCGGAGGTCACGTCTCCTCTGTGTGAGCTTCAGATGCGGCTCACACAGAGGGGACGCCTTCTCCTGTATGTGCGTGTATCGCGCATACAGGAGAATGTAGCGCTGTCTGCTGGGGATCTGGGACAAGTGTCCCAGATCCTCAGTAGTTGCGTCGGCGGGTCAGTTGCGCTCGACAGTAATCAGACCCGGAGCGAACACGCTCCGGGGACTGATTTTAAACGGGGTGCGGTATGCAAGATCACGGGGGTCCCCAGCGGCGGGACCCCTGCAATCAGGCATCTTATCCCCTATCCTTTGGATAGGGGATAAGATGTCTGAGCGCCGGAGTACCCCTTTAAACAAAAGAGCCCTAGCAGACTATGCTCTGCTAAAGCAGCATATAAACTTCTGGATTTCCTTTATCGTGCCTGACTGAGGAAACCAGGTGAGATATACACCCTATCCACCACTTTCCCGTACACTTTACCACAGCATGGTTATTGTGCAAAAGTAGCACAACATAAAACTGGTATAAAATTCAGTATCGCCATAACAAACAAAACCTCCAACACTGCAGAATTGCTGTTTTTATATATTTCCCCTTCCTAAAAATTTATAAAACTCAAAAATGGTTCGAAAAAGAAAAGGGCAAAACTTACAAGCTTATGAACTTCTGATTTAAAAACAAATGAAAAAAAGATGTCAACCAAAATTTACATAAAAAATAAAGTGCTATGTTTTACAAAGATTTCAGAATCACTTATATGTTTAACAGCATTCCAAGTTATTACCACATAATGAAACATATGCAGGATTTGAAAAATGAAGCTGCAACCTGAAGTCTAAAATTGGACATGTCCTCAAAGAGTTAAACAGATAACTGATGTTTGTGTGAAGCTCCTGGTCAGATCTGCTGCATTTGGCAGGATGAAGATTCCCTCAGTCTTTAGGATTTGCATGACACTCAGGTAAATCTTCCCGCACATTACTGCAAAGGCGACTAATCTATTACAATGGCTTAGCAGAGATTACTGCTAAATGGATGAAATCTGGCACTTGACATTAATTAGTCATGCCTTCCATAGCCAATAACCCACTAATTCTACCTACAACTTGGTAATAAAACATAGTGAAACATAATGAGACACATCAGAAAATAAACAGTTCAGTATAGAAATATTCGAGACATCAGGTCTAATGCTGGAGACGGCTGCTTTGGAGAGGGTTAGGGAAACTTTGGCTTATAATGCACAGAGCTATGCGATGAGAGTGGGGAGAGTGGCGCTTTGATCGGGCATTTAGGTGCCAAATTTGAAATCCATCCCATTAAGTATAAAGCCCACAGGGCTGTATTTGTGTGAGGGAGGAAGTAATTACCGCCTCCTGCATTTCCAGGTGGGGCTTATTGGGAACAGGTGGGAGACGTGTGTGTGCATAGAACTCCCCCCTCTCCTAAAGGGGCAGAGCACTTGACGTTTGTGGAAGTCCAGGGTCAGTATCTGGTTTGAATGCTGAAAGGTAATATACGTGCGGCATGCATCAGCTGCCGGTTGGCTCTGTCCGCAGCGGTGTCGGGGTCCGGGAGCAGCAGGCAGGTAAGTTATTACTGGAGGTGGTGCGGGCTCGGCACCTCGCACAGCCCGGCAGCTGCCTCATGGCGGGATTCCTGGCCGCCCGCCTCCAGTATACATGCATTAAGCAAACTCACCCTGCTCTGCAAATAACACTAACCTGCCCACTGCACATAGACAGACATATCAAGGTGTTCACAAGCGCTGCAGTCACCAGGAGTTACGCCTACGATCTGGGCTTTCCGCTCCACGATGCACTCTCAGCTTTCCACTCTTCCAGCGGTTGCTATGGCACGTACCTTAGTCTCTGTACGGCTCATGCTCTCGTGGCTTGCTCTGCTTGGGAGATTGGTGCTGCGCTTTCACTCTTACTAGTCATGCACGCACTGTAGCATTCCGCATACCAGTTAAATTATTTGGTTCGGTACATACGCTCAGAGCAAAATCCATAGCAGCCATACAACACACACATGCCCATAGCACTTGTAAGGCACGGACGTTCCCAGTAAAATACAATGCACGTACTCACTCAGCATTGTACACTGCACGCACATTCTTTAGTATCGTACACTGTATGCTCGTTTACAGTAACTATACTATAGCAAAAAAAAAAAAATATTAAAAAAAATTATGAAAAAAGGAAAGACAAAAAAAAAAAGATTATGGAAAAAAAAACAAATTTTTTTTTTTGTTCGCATGCTCATTGCATTCATGGTGTACGTACACTCATAGATTTATTCTGTTCATACACTTACAGCATTTGTGCCGCTCATAAGCTCATTGCAGTCAGGCTCTTAGTTTTCCTTTTATACACGTATAATAGGTACACGGTTCATACACTCATGGTATTTAAAGGGTACCTCTCATCAAAAAAACTTTTGATATATTATAGATTAATGTATGCAGAATAACTTTACAATTGCATGTTATTAAAAAATATGCTTCTTTCTATTTAATTTTCCACTTTGAAGAAATGACCACTAGGGGTCTCCCTACCAGTCCTGGCAGCAAGCATTTCAGACTCATGCTGGAGTCCTAAACACTACGAGCTGCTAGTCTGCTTTGTTCACAAAGGAGAACACTCAGAGCTGCCAGCCTGCTTTGTTCACAGCCTGTTTGGCTGTGAACAAAGCAGGCTGGCAGCTCTGAGTGTTTAGGACTCCAGCATGAGTCAGAAATGCTTGCTGACAGGACTGATCGGGAAAAATACAATAGAAAGAAGCATATTTTTCATTAACATGCTATTGGAAAGTTATTCAACATTCATTAATCTAAAATATATCAAAAGTTTATTTGATGAGAGGTACCCTTTAACCTCTTTAGGACATAGGACGTTCTGGAACGTCCCTGCTACCTGGGCTTTAATGCCCAAGGACGTTAGAGAACGTCCTGTTGTATTTCTGGTCTCTGCCGTGTGCCGGGCAGAGATCGGAACAGCATGTCTGCTGAAATCTTTCAGCAGGCATGCCGTGCAAATGCCGAGGGGGGTCCCAGGACCCCCGCATGTCGGCGAACGCAGAAAATCGCATGTCAATTCAGACATGCGATTTTCTCCTATTCCGGGCTGATCGGGTCTCTGGTGACCCGATCACCCGGAAAATAGGGATGCTCGGACCTGTGAGGGACAGGCCCCAGCATCCTGCAGGGTAGGAGTGAGGTCGCAATGCTGCGATCTCCTCCCATCCCCTGCCATTGGTCAGAACTGATTCTGACCAATGGCAGAGCAGGACGGTGGGTTGCCATGGAAACCCCCCATTCTGCCCACCCCTGAATGTCAGGCAGAACAGGGGGGGAGAACACGGAGGATGGTACCTGGAGGAGAAGACTCGTGGGGCCGGGCAATCATCGCAGATCATCAGGTAGGGAATCGACGGTGGGGGGGAGAAATGAAGCTGAAAGTAAAGTGATTTTTACTGTGGCAACCACTAGGAAGGCCGAACTGCAACCAACTCCCAGCATGCCCAGACAGCCAAAGGCTGTCTGGGCATGCGTGGAGTTATAGTTTTGCAACATCTGGAGGGTCACAGTTTGGGGACCACTGTTACAGTGGTGCCCAAACTGTAGCCCTCCAGATGTTGCCAAACTACAACTCTCAGCATGCCCAGACTGCCTAGGCATGCTGGGAGTTGTAGTTCTGTAACATCTGTCCCTTCAGATTTTGCAATTTTCATGACATTTTTGAAAATTGCTGCTCTACTTTGAAGCCCTCTAATTTTTTCAAAAAGTAAAAATATGTCCATTTTATGATGCCAACATAAAGTGGACATACTGAATTTGTGAATAAAAATAAAATGTATTTGGAATATCCATTTTCCTTACAAGCAGAGAGCTTCAAAGTTAGAAAAATGCTAAATTTTCAAAATTTTCATGAAATTTTGGAATTTTTCACAAAAAACAGGATGCAAGTAACGCCGAAAATTTACCACCAAAATAAAGTAGAATATGTCACGAAAAAACAATCTCAGAATCAGAATATTCGGTAAAAGCATTTTAGAGTTATTAATGCTTAAAGTGACGGTGGTCAGATGTGCAAAAAACGCTCTGGTCCTAAGGTGTAAAATGGCCTGGTCCTTAAGGGGTTAATGCAGTATGTAAGGTCATAGCTTGTGCTGGTTATTTGCCTGTAGTATTGTTCATACGCTCATCACTTTATGGCCATAGCTTTGTGCTGTTTATCTGCTGTTAGCATTTATATGGTTCATACGTTCATGACATTATATCATTCACACGCTCGTAGTCCCCACTGGCAGGGGTCTCGATGTTTACTCGCTCGTAGCGGTTAGCGGTTACCATACATAACCCCTTAACAGTTTAGGTTCACACGCTTGTAGCATCGCTAAACGTCATACGTAGCATTTACCTATACATAGGTAGCTTATACTGTATATATGCTCATAATATTATACTGTTTCACACTCTCGTTGCTGTCTACATGCTTACAGTTGATACTGTTCATACGCTCATTGCTTTCATGCAGTGCATACGCTTATAGTGTGCGGATTATTAACACTTATTATTGTACGATCATGGTATCCATACGATTCATACATTTTGGCTTATACTGGTCATACACACATTACTTTTATAATGTGCACACAGGTAGAGCATATTCACGTTTTGTAAACTCATGACGTGCTTATCGTCCGTATGTTCATGGTTTAATTCATTAGCTTATGGCACACTACTCATACGCTCATAGTAGTTATACAGTTTTATATGCCATAGCATTTATACGGTACATATACTTGTGGACGATACATTCATAGCATTCATACTTGGAAAACTCGTTTATTCTGCTCACCTCATGGTGGTTGTTCTCCAACACGCTTAGTGTTTTTATAAGGTCCACAAACCCTTGACTTTCATGCTGTTCATATGTTCTTGGCATGTACGTGGTCTTAAGTTCATTTCATACGATGTTACATTCATGACAGCCAAACGCTTCATACTGTATTACTGGTTCACACGCTCAAACTTCATACTGTTCATTTGCTAAGGGTATTTCATACTGGTTACGTCATTATACTGCCCATACTCAATTATACGGTTCATACGCTCATGGCAGTTACTTTGTTCACACGCTCATGGTTTTATTTGTCATACGCTCATGGTTCTTAAATTGGTCACACGCTCATGGCCTTCGTACACTCAGGGTTCACACACAGCTGTCTCATGCGTGTGTCATGCTGTCTCATGCGGTTGTGGCATGCGCTCGTAGCAGGTATTGAGCATTATACTACGTATAGTATTTATACCTCATAGAATTATACCGCATTCATTCGTAGCACTTAGGCTGCACATGCTAATAGGCATTATTGTAACACCGAGCGCTCCGGGCCCCGCTTCCCCTCCGGAGCGCTCGCGGCGTTACTCCTCTGCTTGTAGCGCTCCGGTCTGCGAGTCTGACTGGGAGCACTGCTCTATGTCCCTCGGCGGGGATGCAACCCCCACGGCGGGACGTGCCCGCCCGCGGGTCGCATCCCATGTCTCTTACCGGCCCCGTCCTTCTGCTCAGTCCCGGCGCGCGCGGCCCTGCTCTCTAGGGCACGCGTGCGCCGGGTCTCTCAGATTTAAAGGGCCAGTGCACCATTAATTGGTGCCTGGCCCAATTAGTTCCTAAGCACTTCCACTCCATAAAAACCCACTTCCCCTTCCTGTCCCTGCCGGATCGTGTTGCCTTGTGCCCTGAGAAAGCGTTTCTGTGTGTTCAATTGCCTGTGTATCCAGACCTTTGCCGTTGCCCCTGACTACAAACCATTGCTGCCTGCCCAGACCTTCTGCTACGTCCGACCTTGCTCTTGCCTTGCCCTTGTGTACCGCGCCTGTCTCAGCTGTCAGTGAGGTTGAGTCGCTATCGGGTGGAACGACCTGGGGGTTACCTGCCGCTGCAAGTCCATCCCGCTTTGCGGCGGGCTCTGGTGAAAACCAGTAACCCTTTAGATTCCGTTCCCCTGGTATGGCCCACGCCATCTCCTCACTGACACAGAGGATCCACCGCCCGTGTCCTCTCCACATACCAGTCCTGACAATCCTGACAATTATACTGTACGTATACTCATAGTAGTCATACTGCAAATTCACTTAGTGTTATATTGCACATACGCTCTTAGCGTTGATACCGTAAGTATACTCATAGCATTATACCGCTCATAGTATCATATCGCATATACGCCCATATACATGCTCATGTCGTTTATATTGCACATATAATTGTAGCAATACACTACACACACTCGCAGCATTTATTTCTGCTTATACGATTGTAGCAGTCATTCCGCTGACATGCCGTAGCATTCATTCTGTGTACTTGTAGCTTTTATTTTGTTATGTTCAGGGTGTCCTCAGGACTGCCATATTGGGCACTGTGGGGGTCTCCTCAGGACTCCGCCATATCGGGCACTGTAGGGATCTCCTCAGGACTCCGCCATATCGGGCACTGTGGGGGTCTCCTCAGGACTCCGCCATATCGGGCACTGTGGGGGTCTCCTCAGGACGCAGATTACCTCTCTATAGATTATACAGAATTTGTGACTAAAGGAGAATGAACGTCGGAATTGTTTGTCAGAATATTCTCCTCCAAAAATGTCACCAAAGGGGTTGACAGCCCTGGCTCTGCTCCCTCCATTTCCCCCCATTCTTCCTCACTTAAAGCCTCTTTGTTCCCGATGGCCGCTCTCATGGGGTCGCCCTCCGCCCGCAGCCAAGTCCTGCTCCGTCCATCCGCCTCATCTGGATCCCAAAACAAGTCGTCGCTGACTCATTTCAGAACAGCTGATTTTTGATGTGGTGTGGAGGTAATCTGACACGTTTTCAGATCTCATATAATCTCACTATTGCATTTCACTCTGACGTATTAGAAGTAAAATAAATAAATAAATAAAATAATGAAAAAATGGTTTACAAAGACCTGTCATGGTTCCAGGCACGATAATTTCTTTAAGACCTATATGTGTACAAGCTCGATGGTCTCACGGGAACCTGTGACTGGTACAGGCATGACTGTGTCACAAAGACCTGTCAGGTCTACAGGCATGATGGTTCATCTGGTCACGTCTGCAGGTAAGGCACGTTGCTCACGGGGATCTCTCATCTGCAACAGGTCATCACTCCCAAGTCCAGTTGGTCAGTACATTGGCTAGTTAGGTTCCTCTGTCGGTACAGTTTCAATCAGGTAAGGTGGCTTCGGGAACCTTGTCAGATGACATGACCCACATGGTCTATCATGTAGATAGGTATTTCTTGTCATTTACCTTTCAGTTTAGTTTTTGCCTCTTAAATAGCAGGGGATTGGTGCTTTTCAGACCTGCCATGAAGTTAGCCCTTTCGTGTCCATTTGAAGTAATGTCACAAGTAGGGATGGTAATAGGTATAGTTCAGTTAGTATATTTGGCAGGGCATGTTATCATTCTCAGGTCGTTTCTTTACAGATGGACGTTACTACCACAGTTTCCAAGGTATGGTTACCACCTCTAGTAGTCACTAGTTGGTTGGGGCTACTCTCTCAGCACACTAGGTATAGTCTACTTCGGGTATGTGAAGATTGATGTTGGGTGTAAGATGCGTTATTTCAGGAATTGTATTTATCCTAGCATGGTTGCTTTTTGCCCTCTATAGGCGTGCCCTCATTACGCGGTTATGGCACAACTCGGGTAAAATCTTTGTATAGGTATGTAGGATACGTTTCCTGTCACTAGTACATGGATGGAGCCTGAACACAAATGGCTATTGTGGAAAGTGCTGAATTAAAACATGTTCATTTAAAAAAAAAAATAATAATAATTTTGCCAAGTTACATATCATTTCTGTTGAAAAATCTGTTGCAGAGACCTTTTCAGTTTGCTATGTGTGTATTTGGCTACCCGATGAAATATTGCTTCTTTGTTTTGTCACTTTGTTCTCAGAATACCCTTAGGGTACGTTCACATGAGCGGATCCCCGGCGCGTATTGTGTTGTGGATCTGCAGCTGAAGGACCGCTGTATGCTGCCTCTACAGGTGCCTGCTCGGAGCGTCAATACGCTGCTACAAGCAGACACACTGAAGTGATGTGCGAGTCGATGCGCATGCACGGTGTACTCGCACACATCGCGGCAGCCCCCTTTCTCTATGAGCTAGACCGAGATCTGCCGCGATGTGCGAGTATACTATCCATGCGTACAGCAACTCACACATCGATCAGTGTTTCTGCTCGTAGCGGCGTATTGCCGCTTGGAGCAGGCACCTGTAAAGGCAGCAAACAGTGGTCCTTAATACGCACTGGGGATCCGCTCGTGTGACCGTACCCTAAGACTCAGAATCACTTTATTCACAAGCCACTAAGGGCCCTATTACACAGGGTGATTATTGGCTGAACAAGCTGATATCACCCTATGCAATAAGGCAAACAATTGTTTCGCTCTGACCTGTTATTAAACCACGCTCTTCAGATTTCTTGTCATTTACCTTTCAGTTTAGTTTTTGCCTCTTAAATAGCAGGGGATTGGTGCTTTTCAGACCTGCCATGAAGTTAGCCCTTTCGTGTCCATTTGAAGTAATGTCACAAGTAGGGATGGTAATAGGTATAGTTCAGTTAGTATATTTGGCAGGGCATGTTATCATTCTCAGGTCGTTTCTTTACAGATGGACGTTACTACCACAGTTTCCAAGGTATGGTTACCACCTCTAGTAGTCACTAGTTGGTTGGGGCTACTCTCTCAGCACACTAGGTATAGTCTACTTCGGGTATGTGAAGATTGATGTTGGGTGTAAGATGCGTTATTTCAGGAATTGTATTTATCCTAGCATGGTTGCTTTTTGCCCTCTATAGGCGTGCCCTCATTACGCGGTTATGGCACAACTCGGGTAAAATCTTTGTATAGGTATGTAGGATACGTTTCCTGTCACTAGTACATGGATGGAGCCTGAACACAAATGGCTATTGTGGAAAGTGCTGAATTAAAACATGTTCATTTAAAAAAAAAAATAATAATAATTTTGCCAAGTTACATATCATTTCTGTTGAAAAATCTGTTGCAGAGACCTTTTCAGTTTGCTATGTGTGTATTTGGCTACCCGATGAAATATTGCTTCTTTGTTTTGTCACTTTGTTCTCAGAATACCCTTAGGGTACGTTCACATGAGCGGATCCCCGGCGCGTATTGTGTTGTGGATCTGCAGCTGAAGGACCGCTGTATGCTGCCTCTACAGGTGCCTGCTCGGAGCGTCAATACGCTGCTACAAGCAGACACACTGAAGTGATGTGCGAGTCGATGCGCATGCACGGTGTACTCGCACACATCGCGGCAGCCCCCTTTCTCTATGAGCTAGACCGAGATCTGCCGCGATGTGCGAGTATACTATCCATGCGTACAGCAACTCACACATCGATCAGTGTTTCTGCTCGTAGCGGCGTATTGCCGCTTGGAGCAGGCACCTGTAAAGGCAGCAAACAGTGGTCCTTAATACGCACTGGGGATCCGCTCGTGTGACCGTACCCTAAGACTCAGAATCACTTTATTCACAAGCCACTAAGGGCCCTATTACACAGGGTGATTATTGGCTGAACAAGCTGATATCACCCTATGCAATAAGGCAAACAATTGTTTCGCTCTGACCTGTTATTAAACCACGCTCTTCAGATTTCTTGTCATTTACCTTTCAGTTTAGTTTTTGCCTCTTAAATAGCAGGGGATTGGTGCTTTTCAGACCTGCCATGAAGTTAGCCCTTTCGTGTCCATTTGAAGTAATGTCACAAGTAGGGATGGTAATAGGTATAGTTCAGTTAGTATATTTGGCAGGGCATGTTATCATTCTCAGGTCGTTTCTTTACAGATGGACGTTACTACCACAGTTTCCAAGGTATGGTTACCACCTCTAGTAGTCACTAGTTGGTTGGGGCTACTCTCTCAGCACACTAGGTATAGTCTACTTCGGGTATGTGAAGATTGATGTTGGGTGTAAGATGCGTTATTTCAGGAATTGTATTTATCCTAGCATGGTTGCTTTTTGCCCTCTATAGGCGTGCCCTCATTACGCGGTTATGGCACAACTCGGGTAAAATCTTTGTATAGGTATGTAGGATACGTTTCCTGTCACTAGTACATGGATGGAGCCTGAACACAAATGGCTATTGTGGAAAGTGCTGAATTAAAACATGTTCATTTAAAAAAAAAAATAATAATAATTTTGCCAAGTTACATATCATTTCTGTTGAAAAATCTGTTGCAGAGACCTTTTCAGTTTGCTATGTGTGTATTTGGCTACCCGATGAAATATTGCTTCTTTGTTTTGTCACTTTGTTCTCAGAATACCCTTAGGGTACGTTCACATGAGCGGATCCCCGGCGCGTATTGTGTTGTGGATCTGCAGCTGAAGGACCGCTGTATGCTGCCTCTACAGGTGCCTGCTCGGAGCGTCAATACGCTGCTACAAGCAGACACACTGAAGTGATGTGCGAGTCGATGCGCATGCACGGTGTACTCGCACACATCGCGGCAGCCCCCTTTCTCTATGAGCTAGACCGAGATCTGCCGCGATGTGCGAGTATACTATCCATGCGTACAGCAACTCACACATCGATCAGTGTTTCTGCTCGTAGCGGCGTATTGCCGCTTGGAGCAGGCACCTGTAAAGGCAGCAAACAGTGGTCCTTAATACGCACTGGGGATCCGCTCGTGTGACCGTACCCTAAGACTCAGAATCACTTTATTCACAAGCCACTAAGGGCCCTATTACACAGGGTGATTATTGGCTGAACAAGCTGATATCACCCTATGCAATAAGGCAAACAATTGTTTCGCTCTGACCTGTTATTAAACCACGCTCTTCAGATGTACATCTTTCCGTGAAATAGGCGATGTGCATCCAAATGATGGCACCAAACTGCCACACAAACTATTCAGCTATATTTCATGTGGCACTGCCCACATGGTGGTTTAGCCTTGTAATAAGCTTGTTAAATGAGAGCCAGTCTACATGACCGGAGTTAGATGAATCCCTTAACGACTGAGCCCTTTTTTGCAATTCTGACCACTATCACTTTATGCATTAATTACTCTGGGATGCTTTTACCGATTATTCTGATTCCGAGATGGTTTTGTTGTGAAATATTCTACTTTCTTGGTGAAAAATCCGAAAATGTCATGAAAATTTTGTCAATTTTTCATTTTTCTTACTTTTAAACTCTCTGCTTGTAAGGAAAATGGATATTCCAAATAAATTGTATATTGATTCACACATGCAATATTTCTATTTATATTTGTATCATAAAGTTGACATGTTTTTACTTTTCGAAGACATCAGAGGGCTTCAAAGTTCATCAGCAATTTTCCAATTTTACACAAAATTTTCAAAATCAGTTTTGAAGTGGGTTTGAAGGGTCTTCATATTAGAAATACCCCATTATAAAAACTGCACCCCCAAAGTATTCAAAATGACATTCAGAAAGTGTGTTAACCCTTTAGGTGTTTCATAGGAATAGCAGCAAAATGAAGGAGAAAATTCAAAATCTTCATTTTTTTACACTCGCATGTTCTTGTAGACCACGTTTTTGAAATTTTACAAGGGGTAAAAGGAGAAGAAGCCCCCCAAAATTTGCAACCCATTTCTCTCGAGTAAGGAAGTACCTCATAGGTGGATGTCAAGTGCTCTGTGGGTGCACTACAAGGCTCAGAATGGAAGGAGCGACAATGGGATTTTGGAGAGTACATTTTTCTGAAATGTTTTTTGGGGGGCATGTCACATTTAGGAAGCCCCTATGGTGCCAGAACAGCAAAAAAAAAAAAAAAAACATGGCATACTATTTTGGAAACTACACCCCTCAAGGAATGTAAAAGGGGTACAATGAGCCTTAAAGAAAAAGCCTCCCAAAATGTGTAACCCCATTTCTTCGGAGTATGGAAATACCCCATATTTGGATGTAAATTGCTCTGCGGGTGAACTACAATGCTCAGAAGAGAAGGAGCGCCATTGAGCGTTCGGTGAGAGAATTTGGTTGGAATAGAAGTTGGGGGCTATGTGCGTTTACAAAGCCCCCCGTGGTGCCAGAACAGTGGACCCCCCCCCCACATGTGACCTTATTTTGGAAACCACACCCCTCACAGAATTTAATAAGGGGTGCAGTGAACATTTACACCCCACTGGCATTTGACAAATCTTTGGAACAGTGGGCTGTGCAAATGAAAAATTTAATTTTTCATTTTCACGGACCACTGTTCCAAAAATCTGTCAGACACCTGTGGGGTGTAAATGCTCACTGTACCCCTAATTACATTACGTGAGGGGTCTAATTTCCAAAATGGGATCATAAGGGGTAAAATGAGAAAAAGCTCCCAAAATTTGTAACTCAATTTCTCCCGAGCACGGAGATACCCCATATGTGGCCCTAAACTGTTTCTTTGAAATACGACAGGGCTCCAAAGCGAGAGAGCGCCATGCGCATTTGAGGCCTAAATTGTGGATTTGAATTCGCCATAAAAATACCCCACAGCAGTGTTTCCCAAACAGGGTGTCTCCAGCTGTTGCAAAACTCCCAGCATGCCTGGACAGTCAGTGGCTGTCTGGCAATACTGGGAGTTGTTGTTTTTCCAACAGCTGGAGGCTCTGCTTTGTATTGGGGGGGACTGTGTAGGGGTATGAGTATATTATGAGTATATGTAGTGTTTTACTTTTTATTTGGTGTAGGTGTAGTGTAGTGTTTTTAGGGTACATTCACACGGGTGGAGGTTTACAGTGAGTTTGAGCTGCGGCTGAAAACTTGCCCCATCTCAAACTCGCAGCAGAAAACTTGCTGTAAACCCACCCGTGTGAATGTACCCTGTACATTCACATGGGGGGGGGGGGGGGGAGGCACCTCCAGCTGTTGCAAAACTACAACTCCCAGCATGCACTGACAGACCATACATGCTGGGAGTTGTAGTTATGCAACAGCTGGATTCACATTGGTTGCGAAACACTGAGCGTTTGTTAATTAACTCTGTGTTTCGCAACCAGTGTGCCTCCAGCTGTTGCAAAACTACAACTCCCAGCAGGTACAGTCTCTCAGTGCATGCTGGGAGTTGTATTTTTGCAACAGCTGGAGGCACACTGGTTGTGAAAAACTGAGTTAGGTAACACAGGTTTCACAACCAATGTGTCTCCAGCTGTTGCAAAACTGCAACAATCAGCATGCATTGACAGTCGAGGGGCATGCTTAGAGTTGTAGTTTTGCAACAGCTGGAGGCACACTGCTACAACTCCCAGCATGCCCATTGGTAGTCTGTGCATGCTGAAAGTTGTAGTTATGCAACAGCTGAATGCACACTTTTTCATAGAAAAAGGGAGTTGTAGTTGGAACTCCAGCTGTTGCAAAACTACAACACCCAGCATGCTCTTTGGATTTGCATGCTGCGAGTTGTTGCTAAGCAACAGTAGGAAGTGAACAGGCCTCACCTGCTGCTGTATCCTGCCGCCGGGACCGCCGCCACTGTATCCTACCGCCGGGACCGATCCTGCTGCTCCTGTCGCCGCCACCGCTCACAAGGGGACCCCCGCCGGACCAGGGCAAGGTAGGAGACCCCCGCCAGCACCGCTCTCCGCTCCGATCGCCGTCCCCAACAGGTCCGCGATTGTGAGGCGACACCCATGCCACCACACTCCTGCTGGATATGGGTGAATGGGGCTGTTTTTTTCGGACAGCCCCATTCACCCTTTTTTACCGGGTCACCTGAGACCCGATTGACCCGGAATAGCGGCGAATTGACCGGCGATTTGCCGCGATCGCTGACATGGGGGGGTCTCAGGACCCCCCTGGGTGATATGCCGGGATGGCTGCTGATAGATATCAGCAGTCATCCCGTTCCAATCACCAGAGAAGTGGTGATCCAGGAAAGCTGCGCCGTAAATGTACAGCACTGTGCGCTAAGTACTTCTTAGCAGCGCCGTACATTTACGGCGCATGTCCTTATGGGGTTAAAGGGGTACTCCAGTGGAATTTTTATTTTTAAATATCATCTGATGCCAGAAAGTTAAACAGATTTGTAAATTACTTCTATTGAAAAATATTAATCCTTCCAGTACTTATCAGTTGCTGCAAACTGCAGATTAAGTTCTTTTCAGTTTGAATTTCTTTTATGTCTAACCACAGTGCTCTCTGCTGACACTGTCCAGAGCAGGAGAAAATCCCTGTAGCAAACCTATCCTGCTCTGGACAGTTCCTTACATGGACAGAAGTGTCAGCAGAGAGCACCGTGGTCAAACAGAAAGGAAATTCGAAAAGAACTTCCTCTGTAGTTTACGCAGCTGAAAAGTACTGGAAGGATTAAGATTTTTTAATAGAAGTCATTTACAAATCTGTGTTTAACTTTCTGGCACCAGTTGATTTAAAAAAAAAAATTCCCTCTGTGGTCCAGCGTTGTTCTCTGTGGTTCAGTGCTCTGCTTATTGGTGGGCAGCCAGCACAGCAGGGCCACAGAGTCTGGCGAATGCACAAGGAGGATTTACATCCTTCAAGAACAGGTACATGGCCTTCATCCTCACCAGTCTAGGTGTAAAACTGGCATCCTGTTTAGTGAGGAGGAGTCAGAGACTAAGCGTGAACAGTGTTAGCGATCCAATGATTGCTTATAATAGTCCCCTATGGGGACTTAAACCCTTAAAGGGGTACTCCAGCGCTAAACATCTTATCCCCTATCAAAAGGATAGGGAGTAAGATGTTAGATCACAAGGATCCCGCCGTTGGGGACCCCCACGATCTCTCCAACAGAACCCCAGTTTTTCAGCTGCACAGAGCGAGGATCGCTCTGTGGCTGATGACAGGCGGTGCAGGGGATGGAGTATCGTGGTGTCACGGCTCCGCCCCCTCATGACGTCACAACCCGCCCCCCTCAATGCAAGTCTATGGGAGGGACGTGACAGCCACCACAACCCCTCCCATAGACCTGCATTGTGGGGGAGGGGCATGATGTCACGAGGGGCGGAGCTGTGATGTCACGATACTCCATCTCCTGCACCGCCCGTCATCAGGCACAGAACAATCCTCACTCTGTGCAGCTGAAAAACGGATCGTGGGATCCCCGAGAACTAACATCTTATCCCCTCTTCTTTTGATAGGGCATAAGATATTTAGTGCTGGGATACCCCTTTAAGGGCACAGGATGTACATCAGATACTCCCGCCATATGACTCAGCTCCTGAGCGTGCTTCACATACACTGGGTCTCGGTTGCTATCAGCAATTGGGACCCACGGCTAATGCTGGACATTGCCGATCGGGGCGATGTCCGGCATTAAAGGGGTACTCTGGTGGAAAACTTTTTCTTTTTTTTTAAAATCAACTGGTGCCAGAAAGTTTTTTTTTAAGTATTTGTTTAGTTTTGCATATTAACATACAAATATTACCAACCAGGTAAACAAAAACAACAGCCTCCCTTAGTACCATACATCCACTGCAGTATACAAAAATCGAGAAAACAGGGTATCCATCAGTGGTAAAAGACAGTACTTATCAGAGACCCAGCCGGAGAAGCCCAACACAAACGAATACCCATACACTCACACATGCACACTTCCCAGCCCCCCCACTCCTCCCCTCCAAAGACAGTAGCACACTATAGGAGACCTACTAGGACAAACTTTCCGGGGGATTAGCCGATGCATCAATGAGAAGTCAGGGGGTCCACACCTTATCAAATTTCTTAGGACACTTGCGGCTAATATAAAACATCTGGTACAACAGGACATTTCGGTTCACCAGGTTAAGCCATCTAGACAGGGGAGGGGGGGGGGGAGGTATCCTTCCAAAACATCACCACCACCTGCCGAGCACAGAATAAAAGAAAACGGATCAATAAGCGTCTATGAGAGGTAAAGACAACGTCATTGATGACACCCAGAAAGCACACCAAAGGCGTAAGTAAAAACGGAAATTCCAGATGGGTTGCCAAGAATTCCATAACCTCCCTCCAAAAAGAGGCGATGACAGGGCACTCCCAAACTGCATGCATAAAAGTACCAACTTCCGAAGAACAACGAAAACAGAGGTCAGACCGGGAAACACCTATACGCTTCAACTTAGCAGGAGTATAATACAACCTCAAAACATATCTAGATTGAATCAACATATCTCTACTACTAACAACTGTGGAGTAATATGAATTTTCAACCTCCTTCCACTGACACTCTAACAAACCCGGGACATCAGCCTCCCATTTAGGAAACGCCTGTGAGAAAGGGCAAGGCCCCAGTGACTGAAGGAGAGTATAAGAGTGAGTGAGGGGCTTAGAGAGGTCCGCAGTACCCAGGAGAAGCTCCACATCAGAGAATGCAGGAGTAAAGGTCAGGGAGCCAAACTGCACCTGAACCGCATGCCTCAGCGGAAGATACCTATAAAAGGCATTTCCAGGGATGCCATAGCGTTCCTTCATGTCTAGAAAGGACAGGAAAACCTGATCCTCTGCTAACAGGTGAAACACAAATTTGACTCCATGGGAACCCCAAAAGCCAGCCTCCTGTAACCCATGTAGGTGAGGTAAATGTACATTCCCCCACAAGGGTGCTCTAGGAGATACCAGGGGTTGTGGAAATCTACTCGACACCACGGACCACACTTTAGCTATGGTTAAGAGGGGAAGAAGAAAGGATTATTGAGAGTGATACCTGTAAAGAGAGTTAGTAAGAGATTCATACGAACCCATAAGCACTCCAGCCAAGGCAGTTGCCAAGTTCGACAGATCCAGGTCGATCCACCACGCTCCATAGAGCAATTGGGAGGCAAGAAAATAATCATACACACCTGGGGCAGCTCAGCCGCCACGCTTCTTAGGAGCCTGGAGAAGGGCCTGACCAAGTCTAGGATGTTAACCTTGCCAATAGAAGCATCCCAGAGCACTGCACAGCACATTAAAATATTTCTTGGGGGGAACCATCAGGGCCAAATGAAAAAGATATAAAAATTTGCGGTGGTAAATCATCTTGAAAATATTAATCCTGCCTGCCAGTGAGTGAGTGAGGACCAGGCAGTTAACCGCTCTTTAGTGGAACATAAGAGCGGATCTAAGTTTAGGGAAAGATAACCCGCCAAGGAAGCAGTGACCTCCACCCCCAGGTACCTAAACTGAGAGACTAGCTGCACCCCCAGCTGGAAGAGCCGAGGGGAGAGGAACCCCATGTGAAAGCGCCATCAATGAGGATTTTGCCCAGTTAACCCGCAAGCCCGAGATCGACCCAAACTGGTCCAAGAGGTCAATTAAGGACAAGAGAGAACTACACACATCAGCCAAATATACCAATGTGTCATCCGCATAAAGAGAAACTTTCTCTACAATAGACCCCCTAGGGATTCCACAGATAGTAGGGTCATTACGGATAGCCGCTGCCAAAGGCTCCACAGCAAGGGCAAAGAGAAATGGAGAAAGTGGGCAACCCTGTCTCGTCCCACGACACAAAGAAAAGGGAGCAGAAACATCCAGGTTAGTACAAATTTAACCCAAGCACAAAACCGAGGACCAAACCCAAAACCTCCCATAAAAAGGGCCACCCTACCGAGTCAAAGGCCTTATACACATCAAGACTTACTACCACTCCAGTAGGAAAACCCTCCCCCACCGCTGCAATATTCACGTTCACATCAGTGGCTCTACCCGGCATAAAGGCTGTTTGGTCAGGATGAATGATGAAAGATATCACACCTCGCAGGCGAGTTGCCAAGACTCTAGACAAAATTTTAATGTCAAGATTTAAAAGGGAGATAGGCCTGTAAGAATCAGGGAGCAACGGATCCTTCCCAGGCTTAGGCAGCACTACTATCAACTCCTTCCTCATAGAGTCTGGCAGAGATTCAACAGCAGCCACTGAATGGAACAATTGAAGGAGTATAGGGGCCAAACGCTCCTCATTCATCCTGCACCAATCGCCTACCATTCCATCCAGACCCAGGGTCTTCCCATGGGGAAGACCACGAATAGCCTGTCCCACCTCCTCAATGCCAAAAGGGCCATCTAACGCCTCTGCCTGAGCACTACTAAGCTTGGGGAGGGATAACTCCTGCAAAAAGCACACAATTTCTCTCCTGACAAGGCCTAGGAGGGGCTGTATACAATGAGGCGTAGAGTCCCAGAAGACAGGGTTGATTAACTGAGGGTCAGAAACCACAGAGCCATCCCCACCCCTAATACAAGAGATAGAGGCAGCAGGACGGCTCGCCCTCGCTAAATAGGCCAGTAGTTTCCCATTCTTATCCCCAAACTCAAAATGGGCAGCCTCCCTATCTGCCAATCTCAGCTGGACCCTATGCTTCTGAACCACAAACAAAGACCTCTGAGCCTTGGCCCACGCCCTCTCAGCATCAGGAGAGGGGTCCCTAATAAATGCTGCCTCTAGAACACCCACCTCCCGCTGCAGCTCACACTCCATAGTAGACCGAATCTTCCGCTGTCCCGCCACTCCAGCTATAAAAGCACTTCTAACCACAGCCTTATAAGCATCCCATTGGACAAAGGGATCAGGATGAGAAGCATTATGCTCCCAGTATTCAGTATGTGCAACCCCCAGAGCCTCAACCACAGGGTCAGCCTGAAACCAACCCGGGTGCATGCGCCAAATACGGGAAGGGGAGCCGGGACCTAAGTTAAGGACTAAATGTATTGCAGAGTGGTCAGAGATCCCCCTAGTCAGGGACGTGCACACATAGGAGTGAAAGGGGGCTGGAGCCCCTGCCCTTTTCCTCACCTGCCCCTCTAGTGCCCTCACAAAAGGAGCTACAGACTCAGGGTGACAGGTGAAGTAAAAAGGATCCATTGCTGGGGAGATTTGTATGTGGTTTAATGGAGGGTGCTGTGCCCTCCCTGCAGCAAGGGGGCGCCACTCACCCTGTCATTATCAGCCATTTCTCTGCTTCTCTCCACACGGAGGAGACAGGAGCAGAAGAGGCAGAGAGAAGCCCCACCCACTGTCTGCCCGGCCACAAACTCCAGCCTGTGCAGAGGGGGATGGAGCCCTTACTTACTGTAAGTAACTGAAAATATAAGTGAGTGATTGTATGTGTGTATATATATATGTGTGTGTGTATGTATACATATGTGTGTGTGTGTATATCTTTATGTATGTGCCTGTGCAGAGAGGGATGGCTGGGGCCTTAGTGTAAGTGAGTGTGTATATATGAGTGATTGTATGTCAGTGTGTCTGTATGATGTGTGTGTGTATGTGTATGTATATATATATATATATATATATATATATATATATACACACATCATACAGACACACTGACATATACACACACACACACACACACTTAGATTCACTTGCTCTCACACACACACACATATAATGTGAGCAAGTGAATGTATGTATATGTGTGTGTGTATATCTGTGAGTGATTGTATGTGTGTACCTGTATGTATGATGTGCCTGTTGGCTATATCTTTTAGTATATATTCCATGTTGTATGTATGTGTCAAAGTGTCTCTTTGTATGTGTGTATATTACCTATGTACTGTGTGTGTGTGTGTATAGGACCTATGTACTGTATGTGTGTGTGTGTATATGACCTATGTACTGTATGTGTGTGTGTGTATATGACCTATGTACTGTATGTGTGTATATGACCTATGTACTGTATGTGTGTATATGACCTATGTACTGTATGTGTGTATATGACCTATGTACTGTATGTGTGTATATGACCTATGTACTGTATGCGCCTTTATGTTATGTGCTTGTATGTATTGTATGAAGCACATTATTAGGGAATTAATAGAGGAATGGAAGCACAGTATACAGGGAATTTATGGAAGCACAGAATATATTTTATTTATATTGGAACATTATATTTTTATGTATTCTGGCACTGTGTATAGATCCTTAACCTGTTAAGGACCCAGGGCATAAACTTAAGCCCTGAGTCCTGGTCCTGCGATATAACGTGGGGTCACATGGTGACCCCGCATCATATCGCGGCGGGCCCGGCGTCATAGTGAAGCCGGGACCCGCCGCTAATAACGCGCGGCACTGATCGCGCTC
Organism: Hyla sarda; assembly: GCF_029499605.1. NCBI lineage: Eukaryota > Metazoa > Chordata > Amphibia > Anura > Hylidae > Hyla > Hyla sarda. Next base: position 111,957,930 of record NC_079193.1, on the reverse strand, counting down.
AAAGCTGAGCCGCGTGGCTAAAAACGAAAGTAAAAGTGCCCGGCTAGCTCAGGGAGCTGTTCGGGATCGCCGCAGTATAATGGCGGCATCCCGAACAGCTGTACTACAGGAGGAGGTCTTCTTACCTTCTCCTGCGCTGTCCGATCGCCGATTGAATGCTTCAAGCCTGAGATCCAGGCTTGAGCATTCAATCGCCGAAAACACTGATTGATGCATTCCTATGGAAATGGATCAATCAGTGTAAAAGATCAGTACATGCAATGTTATAGCCCCCCCTGGGGGCTATAATATGGCATAAGAAAAGTGTAAAAATCACCCGGCATTTCCAAGAATGAAAAAAAACACAGTGTAAATAAAAATAAACATATGTGGTATCGCGCGTGCATAAATGTCCGAATTATAAAAATATATCACTTTTTAAACCGCACATTAAATGGCGTACGCGCAAAAAAATTCCAAGTGATCAAAAAGTCTGATCAGAACAAAAATGGTACCGCTAAAAACTTCAGATCACGGCGCAAAAAATTAGCCCTCATACCGGCCCGTACTGAGAAAAATAAAAGTTATAGGGCTCAGAAAATGACAATTTTAACTGTATAAATTTTCCTGCACGTAGTTTTGATTTTTTTCTGAAGTGGTACAAAATCAAACCTATACAAATAGGGGATCATTTTAACCGTATGGACCTACAGAATAAAGATAAGTTGTCATTTTTGCCGAAAAATGTACTGCGTAAAAACGGAAGCCCCCAAAACGTAAAAAAATGTGTTTTTTCATCAATTTTGTCGCACATAGATTTTTTTTCCCGTTTCACCGTAGATTTTTGGGTAAAATGACTGTCATTACAAATTAGAATTAGTGACGCAAAAAATAAGCCATCATAGAATTTTAGGTGAAAATTTTAAAGAGTTATGATTTTTTAAAGTTAAGGAGGAAAAATTGAAAATTAAAAAACGGAAAAAGCTTGGGTCCTTAAAGGGTTAATGGTGGCACAGTATAGTTAAATAATAGTGGCACAGTATATAGTTCATTAATGGTGGCACAGTATATAATGAATTAATAGATGAATGGTGGCACAGTATATAGATCATTAAGGGGGGTAAGGTATATAATTAAAGGGAAACTGACAGGCTGTTTACTCGCACTAAACCCAATACACTAGGTTACAGTGCAGGTGAACATGAGAAAGATAATGTTATACTTACTAAATGTGGAGCAGCCGTTTTCTAGGTATTTCCCCACATTGCTAGTATGTGAAGTCAGTCTTGTGCGCAATGGAGGCGGAGCTTCCCTGCCTCCCTCCTGTATGCTGTGCTATGCCTGGACGTCTTTGTATATTTATAATTCTTTTTTTGCCAACTTGTATATTGCAGCATGTAAGTATATATTAGTGTGGTGTCCATCTTTTCAGTGTAAGAACCAGAGCTGTGTGGAGATTCCTGCATAAGGTGGGTGCTGGGTGATTGAGGATGGGTGCTGTGTGATTTATGATTGGTGCTGGGTGATTGGGGATGGGTGCTGGGTGATTGGGGATGGGTGCTGGGTGATTTGGGATGGGTGCGGGTGATTGGTGATTGGGGATGGGTGCTGGGTGATTGGGGATGGCTGCTGTGTGATTGGGGATGGGTGCTGGGTGATTGGGGATGGGTGCTGGGTGAGGCCAGATACAGTGCACGTTCTGTCATATAGAGCTCAGGTGGGGGCATATAGGGGGAGATTTATTAAAACCTTTGCAGAGGAAAAGCCTTCTGCAAAATGAAAGCAGCGATCTGATTGGTTGCTATGAGCGACTGCACCGCTCTTTCTCTGCACAGGTTTTGATGAATCTCCTCTATAATACAGTATATTATAGGGCAGCTGTCACATGTTTTCTGTAAATAAGACTGACAGCACAGCCAAAGTGTATATACACATGGCAGACCTCAGAGAAACTGTTCTTGACTCGATTTTACCAAAGCACCGACTTTTATGGGACTAGGAATGTCAAGGGGGCCTGGCCGGAGGTCTACTGTGACCCTGGGCCGCAGCCCATTAAGTCTGGCAGATGTTTTTTTAAATGTTGAAAAGTGCCCTCTTTTTTTACTTGAGCCTCTGCCCTCTAAAATGTCTGTGCACGTCCCTGCCCCTAGTGGTATAGAAAACATCTCTTACTGCCTGGAGGAGATCCTCAGATGCCAGAGCAAGATCAATGCGAGAGACGGTCTTATGGGCTGCAGAGTAGAAGGAAAAGGAAGATGCAGTCGGATACTTCCATCTCCAGAGGTCGGTCAGGCCCAACGCCGTACAGCAAGTATTAAAGGAGAGAGAGCCCGGGTCAGTAGCGGTGGTGCGGTCAAGCATAGGATCAGGAACCACATTAAAGTCTCCTACAAAAAGGACAGGGTCAGAAGGAAAAGACAACAGTTTGTTAGTAATCAGCTCCAACACAGAAACCTGAAACGGGGGTGGCACATACACAGAGACAAGGACAAAGCAGAAGGAACCTAGGAAGCAGTGCAAGATAACGTACCTACCAAAGTGATCGCAGGCTATCTGAGAAACAACCAACGGCAAAGATTTAGTAATTTACACTGACACCCCCCTAGCATAAGTACAGAAGGGGGAGTGATAGCCACGTGCTATCCATGCACGCTTCAGGGCAAGAACCTTCTGACCTGTAATGTGAGTTTCCTGTAAGCAGATAGCATGAGGAGATTGACGTTTCATAAAGTCTAAACACAAGGACCTCTTAAACTTGGAGTTAAAACCACAGACATTCCAGCTAACAACTTTTAGGGTCCCCATCACTAAAGACAACCATAGAGACAAACAGGAGGGAGCAGTGGAGGACCAGGACCCGGGACCACACACAACCCACAGAAAAACAGACAGGGCACAGACACAAAACAAATGCAACAAAGCATAACCATAACATTCCCAACAAATCCCTGTCTAGCAATAAACAGCAATGAAACCAATGACCTCCAAACCAGTGGACAATAAGGCGCTGAGGGACCAGGCGATAGGTAGAATAATCAGTTTATTCCCAACATGCCAACATTGTTCTACCTATCGCTTGGTCCCTCAGCGCCTTATTGTCCACTGGTTTGGAGGTCGTTGGTTTCATTGCATTTATTGTGGAGTGGCAGCAGAGGGATCCACATATACGCCTTTCTCCAAGTTGTGCTGGCCTTTGCACAACTCATATTGGTAAGCACCTTTACCATCTATGCTTCCATTATCATCGTTTATCTGCACCATGGAGCGCTCCTTTTTGTCGTTTTTGTAGCACTAAACAGGACATAGCAAAACATCTATTCCCTAACACAGTGCAGACCTATACCCTGAATACAACTACTACCGGTGTAAAAAAAAAACAATTAACCTAAGCGAAAGGTACAAGAATTCTCCCACCACCCCATTTCCACTTAACTCTACCAGTAACTAAAAGTATAACCCGGGATCCCTAGGGAAGCCGGAACCTACGGAGGCCCTAGATACCTATCTCCCTAACGGCTAGCTAAAGAAAAAAAAAAGCTGGAGAGCAGCCACAAGCAGGATATTCCAGGACAGTTCAATCCGGAGGGTGGGCAGGAGGGGCCGCATCCACCCAATGAAGCGGAGAGGTGAAGAACTTAGCCGAGGCCCCATCCACCACTCTCAGACGAGCAAGATACAGCATTGAGTAGCGATAGCCCTTGGCACGCATCTTCGAGCGGACTTCAGTGAACTTCACCCGCTGCTTACGGAGCTCCACAGAGAAGTCAGGGTAGAAGGACACTCTGCTTCCCTCGCAAATGACCTCTCCCTTAAGGCGTACAGCACGGAGAACAGCATCCCTGTCTTTAAAGTGCAGGAGTTTCGCAAGGAAGGGATGAGGAGGACCCCCAGGAGGAGGAGGTGGAGCCGGGACTCTGTGAGCTCGTTCCACAGAGAAGTAAGGAGAGAAGGTGTCCACAGGAAGGATCTCCTTCAGCCATGTTTCAAGGAATAGCACGGGGTCAGTCCCTTCCACCTTCTCAGGAAGGCCCACAGGTGAATATTATTGCATCTCAAGCTGTTCTCCATATCATCCATATGGATCATTACTCCAAGAACCTGGCGTTACAGAGAGTCCACCCTATCAGGCAGGGGATGAACAGTGTCCTCCAACGTAGAGACCCTGTGCTCTACCTTCACAGTGCGCTCCCGCAACTTCTGGGTCTCATGTCACAAGATAATGAACTCCTGACTTTAGTCACTATTACGGATTGACAGGAGGTGAAAGCGGCCAGCAGTTCTGCAAACCGATGGCCCATAGCTGTAGCATCATAGACCAGCCTTTCAGGAGAAGGGGGCTGTGGGGAAGCCGAAGACCCCCCAGAGTATGACAGAGGCAGGTCAGAGGAGGCACCCGCAGGCTGATCTTGAGGTTGAGCAAATTGGCTCAGCAAATTCGCCGCCTGCGCAGAGACTGTAGTAGCAAGCATGGTCGGAAATTCAGGATCTCGCTGTGAGGGGCCACAGGACTGGGAGAACCCCTCATCAGAAGAGGCCTCCTCCTCTGAGGCCGGACGCAAGGCATCAACATACGTCTTGGGCTTCTTGTGCCTCTGGCTACCACGTGGGCCACCCATGGTTATCAAGGCCACACAGTGAGCAGGCAGAAAAGCGCCAGCAGCACAGTCCACAAAGAGCAGGCAGAAAAACACCAGATATATTTGTCAGGCAGCGAGTGCAGGGCAGAAACCAGACCTTCCACAGGAGACAGGGGGGAGCACGACAAGTCCCAGCAGGCGCTCAGCAGACAGCAACCTGAGGGTGAGACAGTCCACAGCAGATGGCCTAGGCACCACAAGTCCCAGCAAGGCAAGGTCACAATATTGCAGGCAGATATGCAGCAGGAACATGTAGCAGATGACAGGTGATAGCAATAGGGTCAGGCAGTCCACAGGACATAGAAGGAGCACCACAAGTCCCAGCTTGGCAGAGGACAGTAGGCAGTGGAGGGCCCCTCAGCATACGGGCAGGTAGGGTCAGATAGGGCAGCACCACACAGTCCAGCAGGGCTAGTTAGGGGGCAGAGGTACTCACTCATAGGCCCCACAGTAAGCAAGAGCCAGCAGCAGCCAGGAAATGCAGAGGGCTCCGGCCCAGCTCACAGATGACGTCAGCCCCCTCTCTCTCCGGCGGGAGCAGCTGCGCACAGGCCCTGCCCACGAAGGCAAAAGATGGCACCCGTCCTTTTCAAGAGGCCCAACAGTTCCAGGGCAGCTGGGGGCCAAAGGAAGCCGCACGGCATTCCACCGCTACACAGGATGACCCCCGGGACCTCCGACAGCAGGCACCACAGCTCCGAGGCTCCCCTCCGCACCTCCGCTTCACACGTCGAGCTGCAGCCACCAGTGATTGCCGGCCCCGCACAGCCTCTCCCCGCCATTCAGACCACGAAGGGACCCCAGGCAGTGAAAAAACATCCAGACAGGGTAATTAAACAGGGTATATAGCGGTGGGGCAGCAGGAGCTCTCAAGCTCTGCGTCCGCTCACACCGGCATCAGGCCACGCCCCACCCTGGTGCCAGAAAGTTAAACAGATTTGTAAATTACTTCTATTAAAAAATATTAATCCTTCCAGTACATATTAGCTTCTGAATACTACAGAGGAAATTCTTTTCTTTTTGGAACACAGAGCTCTCTGCTGACATCATGACCACAGTGCTCTCTGCTGATATCTCTGTCTATTTTAGGAACTGTCCAGAGCAGCATATGTTTTCTATGGGGATTTTTTCCTACTCTGGACAGTTCTTAAAATGGACAGAGGTCTCAGCAGAGAGGACTGTGGTCATGATGTCAGCAGAGAGCTCTGTGTTCCAAAAAGAAAATAATTTTCTCTGTAGTATTCAGCAACTAATAAGTACTGGAAGGATTAAGATTTTTTAATAGAAGTAATTTACAAATCTGTTTAACTTTCTGGCAGCAGTTGATTTAAAAAAATAAAAACAAAAAGTTTTCGACCGGAGTACCCCTTTAACCCCTTAGACACTGCGATCAAAGTTGATTGTGGCATCTGAATGTGGGACATATCTGTGCTGATTAACTGTGGGTGCTGATCGGGATCATTGCAATGAAATCCACCGTGGGGTCCCGATCAGCTGTTAGGAAATGCAAAGGTCTCCTATCTGGCTCTGTACCCTCCATCTGTACAGGAAGCCATGGCAGCCAGCACTAAAGAAGCACCAAAAACACTGATCAGTGCTGTTCTATGGCACATAGGCCATAGGGAATAAGCCCCTACACTAATAAATGTTTGAACCCCCCCCCCCCCTTCTTTCTGTTCTTTTAAATACAGTGGGGATCAAAAGTTTGGGCACCCCAGGTAAAAATTTGTATTAATGTGCCTAAAGAAGCCAAGGAAAGATGGAAAAATCTCCAAAAGGCATCAAATTACAGATTAGACATTCTTATAATATGTCAACAAAAGTTAGATTTTATTTCCATCATTTACACTTTCAAAATAACAGAAAACAAAAAAAAATGGCGTCTGCAAAAGTTTGGGCACCCTGCAGAGTTAATATCTTGTACTTCCCCTTTGGCAAGTATCACAGCATGTAAACGCTGTTTGAAGCCAGCCAAGAGTCTTTCAATTCTTGTTTGAGGTATCTTTGCCCATTCTTTCTTACAAAAGTCTTCCAGTTCTTTGCGATTTCTGGGCTGTCTGTCACGCACTGCTCTTTTAAGGTCTATCCATAGATTTTCAATTATGTTGAGGTCAGGAGATTGTGAAGGCCATGGCAAAACCTTCAGTTTATGCCTCTTGATGTAATCCCCCGTGGATTTCGAGGTGTGTTTAGGATCATTATCCATTTGTAGAAGCCATCCTCTCTTTAACTTCAGCTTTTTCACAGATGGCATCAAGTTAGCATCCAAAATTTGCAGAAATTTTATTTCATCCATTTTTCCTTCTACTCGTTCCCTGTGCCACTGGCTGCAATACAACCCCAAAGCATGATTGATTCACCCCCATGCTTAACAGTTGGACAGAGGTTCTTTTCATACAATTCTGTTCCCCTTCTTCTCCAAATGTACTTTTGCTCATTCAATTTTAACCTCATTGGTCCACAGAACTTGTTTCCAAAATGCATCAGGCTTTTCTATATGTTCATTTGCAAAGTTCAAATGCTGATTTTTGTGGTGAGGACGTAGAAGAGGTTTTCTTCTGATGACTCTTCCATGAAGACCATATTTGTAGAAGCATCTCTTTATAGTGGAATAGTGTACCACAACTCCAGTGTCTGCAAGATCTTTCTGGAGGGATTGTGCAGTCAAACGTGGGTTTTGAATTGGTTTTCTCACAATCCTGCGAGCTGTTCTGTCTGATATTTTTCTTGGTCTTCCAGATCTTGCTTTAACTTCCACTGTTCCTGATGATTGCCATTTCTTAATTACATTCCGAACAGAGGATATTGACATCTGAAAACATTTTGCTATCTTCTTATAGCCTTCTCCAGCTTTGTGAGTGTCAACAATTCTGCTTAGAAGAACCCATGGTGCTGATTGTTGGGGCAAGGTCAGATGAGTCTGGGCATTTAAAACCTTTGAGATTGACATCCCCTGGTCTTCCCAGATAATGATTGAGAACAATCCATGGCACTGGCAGGTCTCAGCTTTGCAAAGGGGCAGTGCATGCTATAAATTCTGCAGGGTACCCAAACTTTTGCAGATGCCATTTTTTGTTTTCTGTTATTTTGAAAGTGTAAATGATGGAAATAAAATCTAACTTTTGTTGACATATTATAAGAATGTCTAATCTGTAATTTGATGCCTTTTGGAGATTTTTCTATCTTTCCTTGACTTCTTTATGCACATTAATACAAATTTTTAGCTGGGGTGCCCAAACTTTTGATCCACAGTGTAAAATAATGTAAACAAAAATTAACATATGGAATATTGGCACATGCGTAAATGTCAAAGCTATGAACCCCTTAGGGACTCAGTCCATTTTCACCTTAAAGGGGTACTCCGGTGGAAAACTTTTTTTTTTTTAAATCAATTGGTGCCAGAAAGTTAAACAGATTTGTAAATGACTTTTAATAAAAAAATCTTAATCCTTCCAATACATTTTATGGGCTGTATTCTACAGAGGAAATGCTTTTCTTTTAGATTTCTCTGATGTCATGACCACAGTGCTCTCTGCTGACTGACCTCTGCTGTCCATTTTAGGAACTGTCCAGAGCAGCATATGTTTGCTATGGGGATTTTCTCCTGCTCTGGACAGTTCCAAAAACGGACAGCAGAGGTCAGCAGAGAGCACTGTGGTCATGACATCAGAGAAATCCAAAAAGAAAAGCATTTCCTCTGTAGTATAAAGCCCATAAAATGTATTGGAAGGATTAAGATTTTTTAATAGAAGTCATTTACAAATCTGTTTAACTTTCTGGCACCAGTTGATTTAGAAAAAAAAAAAGTTTTTTCCACGGGAGTACCCCTTTAACCCCTTAAGGACACAGCCCATTTTCACCTCTAGGACGCAGCCCTTTTTTGCACATCTGACCACTGTCACTTTAAACATTAATAACTCTGGAATGCTTTTACTTATCAATCTGATTCCGAGATTGTTTTTTCGTGACATATTCTACTTTAACATAGTGGTAAATTTTTGTGGTAACTTGCATCCTTTCTTGGTGAAAAATCCCAAAATTTGATGAAAAAATTGAAAATTTTGCATTTTTCTAACTTTGAAGCTCTCTGTTTGTAAGGAAAATTGATATTCCAAATATTATTTTTTTTGGATTCACATATACAATATGTCTACTTTATATTTTAATCATAAAATTGACATGTTTTTACTTTTGGAAGACACCAGAGGGCTTCAAAGTTCAGCAGCAATTTTACAATTTTTCACAAAATTTTCAAACTCGCTATTTTTCATGGACCAGTTCAGGTTTGAAGTGGATTTGAAGGGTCTTCATATTAGAAATACCCCATAAATGACCCCATTACAAAAACTGCACCCCCCAAAGTATTCAAAATGACATTCAGTAAGTGTTTTAACCCTTTAGGTGTTTCACGGTAAAAGCAGCAAAGTGAAGGAGAAAATTCAAAATCTTCATTTTTTACACTTGCATGTTCTTGTAGACCCAATTTTTGAATTTTTACAAGGGGTAAAAGGATAAAATTTATACTTAAATTTGTAGCCCAATTTCTCTCGAGTAAGCACATACCTCATATGTCTATGTAAATTGTTCGGCGGGCGCAGTAGAGGGCTCAGAAGCGAAGGAGCGACAAGGGGATTTTGGAGAGTACGTTTTTCTGAAATGGTTTTTTGGGGGCATGTTGCATTTAGGAAGCCCCTATGGTGCCAAAACAGCAAATAAAAAAAACATGGCATACCATTTTGGAAACTAGACCCCTTGAGGAACGTAAAAAGGAATTAAGTGAGCCTTAATACCCCACAGGTGTTTCATGACTTTTGCATATGTAAAAAAAAAAAAAATAATTTCACTAAAATGTGTGTTTCCCCCCAAATTTCACATTTTTGCAAGGGTTAATAGCAGAAAATACCCCCCAAAATTTGTAACCCCATCTCTTCTGAGTATGGAGGTACCCCATAAGTTGACCTGAAGTGCATTACGGGCGAACTACAATGCTCAGAAGAGAAGGAGTCATATTTGGCTTTTTGAGAGCAAATTTTGCTCGGGGGGCATGTCGCATTTAGGAAGCCCCTATGGTGCCAGGACAGCAAAAAAAAACGACATGGCATACCATTTTGGAAACTAGACTCCTTGAGGAACGTAACAAGGGATAAAGTGAACCTTAATACCCCACAGGTGTTTCACGACTTTTGCATATGTAAAAAAAATAATTTTTTTTTTACCAAAAATGCTTGGTTTAGCAAAAATTTAACATTTTTAAAAAAGGTAATAGCAGAAAATACCCCCCAACATTTGAAGCCCAATTTCTCCCGATTCAGAAGACACCCAATATGGGGATGAAAAGTGCTCTGCTGGCGCACTACAGGTCTCAGAAGAGAAGGAGTCTCATTTGGCTTTTTGGAAGCAAATTTTGCTCTGGGGGCATGCCGCATTTAGGAAGCACCTATGGTGCCAGGACAGAAAAAAAAAACACATGGCATATCATTTTGGAAACTAGACCCCTTGGGGAACGTAACAAGGGGTAAAGTGAACCTTAATACCCCACAGGTGTTTCACGACTTTTGCATATGTAAAAAAAAAAATATTTTTTTTACACTAAAATGCTTGTTTTCCCCCAAATTTTACATTTTTACAAGGGATAATAGCAGAAAATACCCCCCAAAATTTGTAACCCCATCTCTTCTGAGTATGGAAATACCCAATAAGTGGACGTGAAGTGCACTGGGGGCGAACTACAATGCTCAGAAGAGAAGGAGCATCATTGAGCTTTTGGAGAGAGAATTTGGCCATGTGCATTTCCAAAGCCCCCCGTGGTGCCAGAACAGTGGACCCCCCACATGTGACCCCATTTTTAAAACTACACCCCTCACGGAAGGTAATAAGGGGTGCAGGGAGAATTTACACCCCACTGGCATTTGACGTATCTTTGGAACAGTGGGCTGTGTAAATTAAAAATTTTATTTTTCATTTTCACAGACCCCTGTTTCAAAGATCTGTCAGACACCTGTGGGGTGTAAATGCTCACTGTACCCCTTGTTACATTCCGTGAGGGGTGTAGTTTCCAAAATGGGGTCACATGTGGGTATTTATTGTTTTGCACTTATGTCAGAACCACTGTAAAATCAGCCACCCCTGTGCAAATCACCAATTTAGACCTCAAATTTACATGGTGCACTCTCCCTTCTGAGCCTTGTTGTGCGTCCCCAGAACACTTTGCGCCCACATATGGGGTATCTCCGTCCTCAGGAGAAAATGCGTTACAAACTTTGGAGGCTTTTTTTCTTTTACCGCTTGTGAAATTTTAAAGTATGGGGCAACACCAGTATGTTAGTGTACAAAAATGTTTTTTTTTTTTACACTAACATGCTGGTGTAGACCCCAACTTTACCTTTTCATAAGGGGTAAAAGGAGAAAAAGCCCCCCAAAATTTGTTAGGCAATTTCTCCCGAGTACGGCGATACCCCATATGTGGCCCTAAACTGTTGCCTTGAAATACGCCAGGGCTCCAAAGTGAGAGCGCCATGTGCATTTGAGGCCCAAATTAGGGATTTGCATAGGGGTGGACATAGGGGTATTCTAAGCCAGTGATTCCCAAACAGGGTGCCTCCAGCTGTTGCTAAACTCCGAGCATGCTTGGACAGTCAATGGCTGTCCGGAAATGCTGGGAGTTTTTGTTTTGCAACAGCTGGAGGTTCCGTTTTGGAAACACTGCTGTAGGATACGTTTTTCATTTTTATTGGGGGGGGAAGGGGGTGGTGGGGGGGGGGGGGGGGCAGTGTACGTGTGTATATGTAGTGTTTTACTCTTTATTTTATGTTAGTGTAGTGTAGTGTTTTTAGGTTACATTCACACTGACGGCGGATTACACTGAGTCTCCCGCTAGGAGTTTGAGCTGCGGCTGCTGCAGCTCAAACCTGAAGCAGTAATAGAACCTATTACCTAACTCGGTATTTCCCAACCAGTGTGCCTCCAGCTGTTGCAGAACTACAACTCTCAGCATGTACTGATTGCCAAAGAGAATGCTGGGAGATGTAGTTATGCAACAGCTGGATGCACGCAAGTACAACTCCCAGCATGCCGAGACAGCCATTTGCTGTTCCTGAATGCTGGGAGTTGTAGTTTTGCAAGATTTAGAGGGGTTCAGGCTGGAGATCACTGACAGTGGTCTCTAAACTGTGGCCCTCCAGATGTTGCAAAACTACAAATCTCAGCATGCTAAGACAGCAAACTGCTGTCTGAGCATGCTGGGAGTTGTAGTTTTGTAATATCTGGAGGGCTACAGTTTAGAGACCACTGTCAGTGATCTCTAGCCTGAACCCCTCTAAATCTTGCAAAACTACAACTCCCAGCATGCCAACACAGCAAACAGCTGTCAAGGCATGGTGGGAGTTGTAGTTTTGCAACATCTGGAGGGCGACAGTTTAGAGACCACTCTCTAAACTGTCGCCCTGCAGATGTTGCTAGGCAACAGACTCTGCACACGCGGCGTCATACTTACCTCCACCGCCGCCGTGATCACAGCCGCCGCCGCCGCCGGGTAAGTGATCGCCGCCGCCGCCGCTACTGCACGGTTCCCCCCGCTGTGCCCGGACACCGATGGGCGGGCATAGCGCGGGGAACCGAACTTTAACCCCCCCGCCCCCAGTCTTCTATTGGTCGGCCGCTCCGCCGATCAATAGCAGGGATAGGAGGGGTGGCAACCCTGCCACCTCACTCCTATCTCTTCAAGGGGGATCGAGGGTGTCTTGGACACCCCCGATCCCCCTTATTTTATCGCGGCGCCGCGATTGATGGGCAGGGGGAGAGCGCTCCCCCTGCAAACACCATAGATGCCGTGATCAGACTGATCACGGCATCTATGGGGTTAATGCTGCCGGGACCGGGGCGATCGCGGCCCCGGCAGCTGCGGTGGGACTCCGGCTGTGATTGACAGCTGAGTGCCACCCGCGATCTCCTGCGCTGCCCGCGGCAGAGCAGGAGATCGCTTGGACGTATGCATACGTCCATTTGCGCGAACGTGTAATTCGCCTGGACGTATGCATACGTCCAATAGCGGGAAGGGGTTAAGGACTCAGCCCTTTTTTGCACTTCTGACCACTCTCACTTTACGCATTAATAACTCTGAGATGCGTTTATCTTTTATTCTGATTCCGAAATCTTTTTTTCGTGACATATTCTACTTTAACATACTGGTAAATTTTTGTCATTACTTGCATCCTTTCATTTTTTTACACTCGCATGTTCTTGTAGAGCCATTTTTTTTATTTTTACAAGGGGTAAATGGAGAGAAATCCCCCCAAAATTTGTAACCCAATTTTTCTCGAAAAAGGAAATGCCTCATATGTAGATGTAAAGTGCTCTGTGGGTGTACTAGAGGGCTCAGAAGGGAAGGAGCGACAATGGGATTTTGGAGAGTGAATTTTGCTGAAATGGTTTTTGGGGGGCATGTCGCATTTAGGAAGCCCCTATGGTGCCAGAACAGCCCAAAAAAAAAAACACATGGCATACTACTTTGGAAACTACACCCCTCAAGGAACGTAACAAGGGGTACAGTGAGCCTTATAACCCCACAGGTTTTTGATGACTTTTCGTTAAAGTGTGATGTGTAAATGAAAAAAAAAATGTTTTCACTAAAATGCAGTTTTTTCCCCAAATTTTAACTTTATACTAGGGGTAACAGAAGAAATGGGGTTACAATTTTTGGGGGGCACTTTCTCCTGAGTATGGAAATACCCCATGTGTGGACGTCATGTGCTCTGCTGGTGCACTACAATGCTCAGAAGAGAAGGAGTCACATTTGGCTTTTGGAAAGCAAATTTTGCTGAAATGGTTTTTGGGGGCATGTTGCATTAAGGAAGCCCCTATGGTGCAAAAACAGCAAAAAAAAAAAACACATGGCATACTATTTTGGAAACTACACCCCTTACGGAACGTAACAAGAGGTACAGTGAGCCTTAACACCCCACTGGTGTTTGACTTGTGTCTTTTTGTTAAAGTCAGATGTGTAAATAAAATAAAAAATTCTCACTAAAATGCAGTTTTTCCCCAAAATTTTTACATTTTTACAAGGGGAAATAGGAGAAAATGCCCCCCATAATTTGTAACTCTATTACAAATACCCCATGTGTGGACGTCAAGTGTTCTGCTGGTGCACTACAATGCTCAGAAGAGAAGGATTCACATTTGGCTTTTGGAAAGCAAATTTAGCTGAAATGGTTATTGGGGGGCATGTTGCATTTAATAGTCAAACCAAGACGCTTTATTGTAATTGAAAGAAAAAATACAGCAACGTTAAAGCATCATTAAAGGGTAGCTCCCACCATCCTATTTTTTTTTTGCTAGCCTGTTCCCCCCCCCGCTACGGCACTAGCCCGTTCCCTCCTCCCCCCCCCTGCCCCGCATACCCCGTTCCCTCATTACACTTGCAGTTACTGCAGAGTCCTGCAGCGGGCGTGCAGGGACAGCGGCGGCAACGAGGCGGCAGCGATGTGCGGGAGGAGTGGCCTCCCAGCCAGTGGCCGGGGAGCCTATGCGCTCGCTCCCGCCTGTCTGATTGACAGGCAGGGAGCGAGTGCAGCCTAACTGAAAAAGGACTGATTGCCACTCCAAAATCAGTCCTTTTTCAGTGGCCGGTTTTTAAATGTAAATTAAACCTTTTTAATGTAAGTACTACAACATATCAAAAAATAAAGTTGGCGACAGTGCCCATATAAAAGAACAGAAATAAATCCCCGTGAGGAGACACAAAAACAATAAAATACAGTAAAAAACTGCCAGTCAGCATAATATGGTGTGAAATCGATGGGTGCATGCAGTAATTTTTCCGCCACGATGTCCCGTCACTGTATAACTCCCTTAATGAATTACGGGCATATACGGGTGCAAACGGCAGTTACAAAACCCCATAGGCTGCAATGCAATTTAGTCACGGCCATCAGGGGTTTTGTAACGGCCCGGGTTTTGCAGCTGTAGTGACGGAACATGTGACGGAAGTTTGTAAACAGAGAAATTCATAGTGTGAAAGGAGCCTAAGCCACATATTTATGACTGCAAATACTGTCACATCAATTCCTGATGACATGACCGGATCAATTAGGATAACAGGTTTTTGTGGAGGATTGTTTGTTTACTTCATGTGACTAATCTTAGAATGTGGGCATTGGGCAACTAATAGTACCTGCAGATATGAAGATGTCCTAAGAACAGTTATGTTGTATGCACTATGGATTAAATGCCATTAATATGATAGCATGCAGTAAGAGACTGAGAATGTAGTCTGCCAGAGAGAGGATTTATACATTGATGTTTTGGAGTGTGCTAAAACGCGCTAAAAACGAACTCTCAATAATATACTAATAATGAGTGTGACTACAAAACTAACACTACTAATTCTAAATACATGCAAATTTATAAAGTAACTGACAAGGATTCTTGCGATGGAGATGGAACACACGATTGTATAAGAATGTGACTGTAACACATTGGTGTTGAAAATTGGATGTTTACTCAGGCAAGTGTGCACATATGGTTGGTGTGAACAGGCGGCTAGTATTTAATATGGCTACTAAGATGGCGGCCTGAAAAAGATGCATATATGTATAAATACAGTTCTTTTCACTTTCTTTTTTGGTATATGGTTTTTAGAAGAAGTATTAAAAGTGAGGTTTTAAAGTCTCAGATCCTGTATTCAGTGCCATATACAGTCATAACGGTAAATGTTGGCACCCCTAAAATTTTTCAAGAAGATGAAGTATTTCTCACAGAAAAGGATTGCAGTAACACAGGTTTATTCCCTTTGTGTGTATTGGAACTAAACCAAAAAGGGGGGGGGGGGGGGGGGGGGAAAGCAAATTGGACATAATGTCACTAAACTCCAAAAATGTCCTGGACAAAATTATTGGCATCCTTAACTTAATATTTGGTTGCACACCCTTTGGAAAAAATAAGTGAAATCAGTGTCTTCCTATAACCATCAATAAGCTTCTTACACCTCTCAGCCGGAATGTTGGACCACTCTACCTTTACAAACTGCTCCAAGTCTCTCTTATTGGAAGGCACCTTTTCCCAACAGTAATTTTAAGATCTCTCCACAGGTGTTCAATGGGATTTAGATCTGGACTCATTGCTGCGACTTCAGAACTCTCCATCGCTTTGTTGCCATCCATTTCTGGGTGATTTTTGACATATGTTTGGGGTCATTGTCCTGCTGGAATACCCGAGATCTCGGATGCAAACCCAGCTTTCTGACACTGGGCTGTACAGTGCGACCCAAAATCCGTTGGTAATCCTCAGATTTCATGATGCCTTGCACACATTCAAGGCACCCAGTGCCAGAGGCAGCAAAACAACCCCAAAACATCATTGACCCTCCCCTATATTTCACTGTAGGTACTGTGTTCTTTCCTTTGTAGGCCTCATTCGGTTTTCGGTAAACAGTAGAATGATGTGCTTTACCAAAAAGCTCTATCTTGGTCTCATCTGTCCACAAGACGTTTTCCCAGAAGGATTTTGGTTACTCAAGTTCATTTTGGCAAAATGTCGTCTTGCTTTTTTATGTCCCTGTGTCAGCAGTGGGGTCCTCCTGGGTCTCCTTCATAGCGTTTCATTTCATTTAAATGTCGACGGATAGTTCGCGCTGACACTGATGCTCCCTGAGCCTGCAGGACAGCTTGAATATCTTTAGAACTTGTTTGGGGCTGCTTATCCACCATCCGGACTATCCTGCATTGACACCTTTTAATCCATTTTTCTCTTACATCCATGCCCAGGGAGATTAGCTACAGTGCCATGGGTTGCAAACTTCTTGATAATGTTGTGCACTGTGGACAAAGGCAAATACGCGCAGTACTGGAGGCCGTATCTCCAGAAGGATATAGATACTCTAGAGAGAGTTCAAAGAAGAGCTACTAAACTAGTACATGGATTGCAGGATAAAACGTACCAGGAAAGGTTAAAGGACCTTAACATGTATAGCTTGGAAGAAAGAAGAGACAGAGGGGATATGATAGAGACTTTTAAATACATAAAGGGAATCAACATGGTAAAGGAGGAGAGCATATTTAAAAGAAGAAAAACTACCACAAGAGGACATAGTTTTAAATTAGAGGGGCAAAGGTTTAAAAGTAATATCAGGAAGTATTACTTTACTGAGAGAGTAGTGGATGCATGGAATAGCCTTCCTGCAGAAGTGGTCGCTGCAAATACAGTGAAGGAGTTTAAACATGCATGGGATAAGCATAAGGCTATCCTTCATATAAGATAGGGCCCGGGACTATTTATAGTATTCAGATTATTGGGCAGACTAGATGGGCCAAATGGTTCTTATCTGCCGACACATTCTATGTTTCTATAAATCTAGATCTCTGGAGATGGACTTGTTACCTTGATATTGTTGATATTTTCCACAATTTTGGTTCTCAAGTCCTCAGACAGTTCTCCTCCTTCTTTCTGTTGTCCATGCTTAGTGTGGCACATACAGACACACAATGCAAAACTAAGTGAACTTCTCTCCTTTTTATCTGCTTTCACATTGCCCACTACTGTTACTTGCCCCAGGTGAGTTTAAAGGAGCATCACATGCTTGAAACAATCTTATTTGTCCACAATTTTGAAAGGGTACCAATAATTTTGTCCAGCCCATTTTTGGAGTCTGGTGACATTATTGTTACGCCAAGCACCCCTGGTCCCTGCTCCTCCCCGGAGCGCTTGCGGCGTTCTTCTGTCTGCAGCGCCCCTGTAAGACCCGCTGACCGGGAGCACTGCACTGTTACTGCCGGCGGGGATGCGATCCGCGTAGTGGGACGCACCCGCCCGCGGTTCGCATGCCAATCGTCTCACCTGTCCCGTTCCCCTGCTGTCATGTCCCGGCGCGCGCGCCCCCGCTCTCTAGGGCGCGCGCGCGCCGGCTCTCTGAAATTTAAAGGGCCAGTGCACCACTAATTGGTGCCTGGTCCAATCAGTTGTAATCACTCCCATAAAAACCCACTTCCCCTTCCTGTCCTTGCCGGATCTTGTTGCCCTAGTGCCCTGAGAAAGCGTTTTGTGTATTCCAAGCCTGTGTATCCAGACCCTTGCCGTTGCCCCTGACTACGAACCATTGCTTCCTGCCCTGACCTTCTGCTACGTCTGACCTTGCTCTTGCCCTGTCCCTGTGTACCGTGCCTGTCTCAGCTGTCAGTGGGGTTGAGTCGCTATCGGGTGGAACGACCTGGGGGCTACCTGCCGCTGCAAGTCCATCCCACTTTGCGGCGGGCTCAGGTGAAAACTAGTAACCCCTTAGATTCCATTCCCCTGGTACGGCCCACGCCATCACCTCACTGACACAGAGGATCGCTTCCAGTGTCCTCTCTGCATACCAGTCCGGATCCTGACAGTAGATCCGGCCATGGATCCAGCTGAAGTCCCGCTGCCTAGTGTCGCTGACCTAACCACCGTGGTCGCCCAGCAATCACAGCAGAACGCGCAACAAGGACAGCAGCTGACTCAACTGACCGTTATGCTGCAACAGCTTCTGCCGCAACTACAGCAACCATCTCCTCCGCCAGCTCCTGCATCTCCTCCGCAGCGAGTGGCTGCTCCCAGTTTCCGCCTGTCTCTTCCAGACAAGTTTGATGGGGACTCTAAACTGTGCCGTGGATTCTTGTCCCAGTGTTCCCTACATCTGGAGATGATGTCGGACCAATTCCCTACTGAACGGTCTAAGGTGGCTTTCGTAGTCAGTCTCCTGTCTGGAAAGGCCTTGTCATGGGCCACACCGCTATGGGACCGCAACGATCCAGCCACCGCTACTATCCAGTCCTTCTTCTCTGAAGTACGTAGTGTTTTTGAGGAGCCAGCCCTGGCTTCCTCAGCTGAGACTGCTTTGCTGAACCTTGTCCAAGGGAGTTCTTCTGTGGGTGAATACGCCATCCAGTTCCGCACCCTCGCCTCAGTGCTATCCTGGAATAATGAGGCCCTCTGCGCGACCTTCAAGAAAGGCTTATCCAGTAACATCAGATGTCCTGGCCGCACGAGAAATTCCTGCTAATCTGTCAGAACTCATCCATTTGGCCACCCGCATCGACATGTGGAAAGACACCAGGAACTTCATCAGGAAAAGGATCTTGTTCGCACCAGGCGGTTTTTCTCCCAGGCTCCTCTCTTCCAACGTCCTTTGCAATCTGTTCCTGTGCCTTTCGCCGAGGAGGCTATGCAAGTGGATCGGTCTCGCCTGACCCTACAAGAGAGGACTCGCCGCCGAAACGAGAATTTGTGCCTGTACTGTGCTAGTACCGATCATTTCCTAAAAGACTGTCCTATCCGCCCTTCGCGTCAGGAGATGCACGCACCTAGTTCACAAGGGTGAAACGACGCTTGGTGTGAATTCTGCCTCTCCGCGTCTGACTGTACCTGTGCGGATTTCCCCTTCCGCCAACTCCTCCTTCTCAGCAGTGGCCTTCTTGGACTCAGGTTCTGCAGGAAACTTTATCTTGGCCTCTTTTGTTAATAGGTTCAGTATTCCAGTAACCCATCTTGTCAAGCCGCTCTTTATCTCTTCAGTAAACGGAGAGAAATTGGACTGCACTGTGCGCTACCGCACTGAACCCCTGCCCATGAGCATTGGACTTCACCATGAAAAAATTGAATTTTTCGTTCTGCCTAACTGCACCTCTGAAGTTCTTCTCGGCTTGCCGTGGCTCCAGCGTCATGCTCCTACCCTCGACTGGACCACCGGGGAGATCAAAAGTTGGGGTCCTTCTTGTCACAAGCGATGTCTCACATCTGCTTCCACTAGTCAAACCCCTGAGGCTTCTTCTTTACCAGGCCTTCCCAAGGCTTACCAGGACTATTCAGATGTATTCTACAAAAAGCAAGCAGAGGTCTTACCTCCACATAGACCTTATGATTGTCCCCTTAACCTTCTTCCTGGTACCACTCCGCCCCGTGGCAGGATTTACCCTCTGTCAGCCCCAGAGACTCAAGCAATGACGGAGTATATCCAGGAGAACCTAAAGAGAGGTTTTATTCGGAAATCCTCATCCCCTGCTGGAGCGGGGTTCTTCTTTGTTTCTAAAAAGGATGAATCCTTACGCCCATGTATTGACTACCGCGGTTTAAACAAGATTACCATCAAAAACCGCTATCCCCTGCCTTTGATCTCCGAACTCTTTGACCGTCTACGCGGAGCAAGTATCTTCACCAAACTGGACTTAAGGGGCGCGTATAATCTTATTCGCATCCGTAAAGGTGATGAGTGGAAAACCGCTTTCAATACCAGAGATGTCAGGATTCGGCAGGCTGGAGGTGGATCCTCTGTGTCAGAGAGGGATTGGTGTGGACCGTGTCGGTGGATCGGTTCTAAGTTGCTACTGGTTTTCACCAGAGCCCGCCGCAAAGCGGGATGGTCTTGCAGAGGCGGTAGCAACCAGATCGTATCCACCGGCAACGGCTCAACCTCTCTGACTGCTGAGATAGGCGCGGTACAAGGGATTAGACAAGAGCAGGGTCGGACGTAGCAGAAGGTCAGGGCAGGCAGCAAGGATCGTAGTCAGGGGCAACGGCAAGAGGTCTGGAACACTGGCTAGGGATACACAAGGAACGCTTTCACTGACACAATGGCAACAAGATCCGGCCAGGAAGTGCAGGGGAAGTGAGGTAATATGGACAAGGGAGCAGGTGGAAGCTAATTAGACTGATTGGGCCAGGCACCAATCACTGGTGCACTGGCCCTTTAAATCTTAGAGAGCTGGCGCGCGCGCGCCCTAGAGAGCGGAGCCGCGCGCGCCAGAACATGACAGCCGGGGACCGGGACGGGTAAGTGGCTTGGGATGCGATTCGCGAACGGGCGCGTCCCACTATGTGAATCGCATCCCCATCGCGAATGTCAGTGCAGCGCTCCCGGTCAGTGGGTCTGACCGGGGCGCTGCATAGAGGAGAACGCCGCGAGCGCTCCGGGGAGGAGCAGGGACCCGGAGCGCTCGGCTTAACAAGAGATGGACATTTTGAATATCTACCGTATATACTCGAGTATAAGCCGACCCGAGTATAAGCCGAGACCCCTAATTTCAACCCAAAATCCCAGGAAAAGTTATTGACTCGAGTATAAGCCTAGGGTGGGAAATACCTCATCCCCCCCTGTCATCATCCAGACCCGTCATTAACATCCTCATCATCATCCCCTTGTCATCATCCCACACATCCCCCCTTCATCATCCCCTTATCATCCCACACATCCCCCCTTCATCATCCCCTTGTCATCATCCCACACATCCCCCCTTCATCATCCCCTTATCATCCCACACATCCCCCCTTCATCATCCCCTTGTCATCATCCCACACATCCCCCCTTCATCATCCCCTTATCATCCCGCACATCCCCCCTTCATCATCCCCTTATCATCCCACACATCCCCCCTTCATCATCCCCTTGTAATCATCCCACACCCCCCCCTTCATCATCCCCACCCCCCTTCATCATCCTCTTCTCATCATTCGCCCTCAGTGGTCTTCAACCTGCGGACCTCCAGAGGTTTCAAAACTACAACTCCCAGCAAGCCCGGGCAGCCATCGGCTGTCCGGGCTTGCTGGGAGTTGTAGTTTTGAAACCTCCGGAGGTCCGCAGGTTGAAGACCACTGCGGCCTTCAACATCATCCAGCCCCCTCTCACCCCCTTTAGTTCTGAGTACTCACCTCCGCTCGGCGCTGGTCCGGTCCTGCAGGGCTGTCCGGTGAGGAGGTGGTCCGGTGAGGAGGTGGTCCGGGCTGCTATCTTCACCGGGGGCGCCTCTTCTCCGCGCTTCCGGCCCGGAATAGAGGCGTTGCCTTGACAATGACGCAGAAGTACGTTGGCAATGAACGCACCTCTGCGTCGTTGTCACGGCAACGTGACTATTCTGAGGCCGGGCCCGAAGCGCTTAGAAGAGGCGCCCCCGGTGAAGATAGCAGCCCGGAACCACTATCCCACCGGACCACCTCCTCTCCGGACAGCCCTGCAGGACCGGACCAGCGCAGAGCGGAGGTGAGTACTCAGAACTAAAGGGGGTGAGAGGGGGCTGGATGATGTTGAAGGCCGCAGTGGTCTTCAACCTGCGGACCTCCGGAGGTTTCAAAACTACAACTCCCAGCAAGCCCGGACAGCCGATGGCTGCCCGGGCTTGCTGGGAGTTGTAGTTTTGAAACCTCTGGAGGTCCGCAGGTTGAAGACCACTGCGGGTGGGGGAGTTCACTCGAGTATAAGCCGAGGGGGGTGTTTTCAGCACGAAAAATCGTGCTGAAAAACTCGGCTTATACTCGAGTATATACGGTAGTTATGCCCTTTGGGCTCTGCAATGCCCCTGCAGTCTTCCAGGACTTTGTTAATGAGATCTTTCGGGACTTATTGTATACCTATGTTGTGGTCTACTTGGATGACATCTTGATTTTTTCCTCTAACTTAGAGGAACACCGTCATCATGTCCGTCAAGTGATCCAAAGACTCCGTGAAAACCACCTGTACGCTAAATTTGAAAAATGTCTCTTTGAATGCAACAGTCTTCCTTTCCTAGGTTACCTAGTCTCTGGCCAAGGGCTTCAAATGGATCCAGATAAACTGTCGGCGGTTTTGGATTGGCCACGCCCTTCTGGACTCCCAACTCGCCAACTATTATTGACAGTTTATTCCCCACTTCTCCACCATTGTGGCCCCTATTGTGGCTCTGACTAGGAAGAATGCTAATCCAAAGTCGTGGCCCCCACAAGCGGATGAGGCCTTCAAATGTCTAAAAGCTGCCTTCGCCTCTGTACCAGTTTTGTCCAGACCTGATCCGTTGAAACCATTCTTCCTGGCTGTAGATGCTTCCTCAGTCGGAGCCTGAGCCATACTTCTGCAAAAAAACGCTACCGGACTTAACATTACTTGTGGTTTTTCCTCAAAGACTTTCTCTCCGGCAGAAAATAACTACTCTATTGGAGATCGTGAACTCCTGGCCATCAAGTTTGCACTTGAGGAGTGGAGACATCTTTTGGAGGGTTCCAAAAGAACATTGTCATTTACTTTGAACACAAGAATTTGTCTTACCTCCAGTCCGCTCAGCGCCTGAATCCTCGCCAGGCTAGATGGTCGTTGTTTTTTGCCTGCTTCAACTTCGAGATACACTTCCGTCCCGCTGACAAGAATGTCAGAGCTGACGCCCTTTCTCGTTCCTCTGATGCCTCCGAATCTGAAGCCCCTCTGCAGCATATTATACCACCTGAGTGCCTGGTCTCCTCTGCTCCAGCCTCACTGGGGCAAACCCCCCTGGAAAGACTTTTGTTCCTCCACACCTTCGCCTCAGGATCCTCAAATGGGGGCATTCTTCTCACCTGGCTGGTCATGCTGGCATTAAAAAGTCCATTCAGCTAATCTCCCGTCTGTACTGGTGGCCTACACTGGAGGGTGACGTTTCTGATTTTGTTTGGGCTTGTACTGTTTGTGCCCGGGATAAAACTCCTCGCCAGAAGCCTGCTGGACTCCTCCATCCTTTGCCCGTCCCTGAGCAACCATGGTCCCAAATTGTCATGGCTTTCATTACAGATCTTCCCGTATCCCATGGCAACACCATCATCTGGGTGGTCGTTGATCGTTTTTCCAAAATTGCTCACTTCATTCCGCTTCCAGGCCTTCCTTCTGCGCCACAGTTGGCAAAGCAATTTTTTCTGCAGGTTTTTCGTCTTCACGGGCTTCCCACACATATCGTCTCGGATAGAGGCGTTCAATTTGTGTCAAAATTTTGGAGAGCTCTCTGTAATCAATTAAAGATCAAATTACATTTCTCGTCCTCCTATCACCCCCAATCCATTGGACAAGTGGAAAGAGTTAACCAGATTCTTGGTGACTACTTGCAACATTTTGTCTCCTCCCGCCAAGATGATTGGGTCGACCTTCTGCCCTGGGCTGAATTCTTGTACAATTTCAAAAATTCTGAATCCTCCGCCAAATCCCCATTCTTTGTGGTGTACGGCCATCACCCTCTGCCACCCCTCCCCATTCCCACTTCTTCTGAAGTTCCTGCCGTGGATGAAGTAACCCGGGACTTCTCCGCTATCTGGAAGGAGACTCAAAAGTCGCTCCTACTGGCCTCGTCTTGAATGAAGAGACATGCAGATAAAAAGAGAAGAACCCCTCCTGTCTTTCTCCCTGGGGACAAAGTGTGGCTCTCTGCCAAATACATATGCTTTCGTGTCCCTAGCTACAAGTTGGGTCCTCGCTACCTCGGTCCTTTTTAAATCAAGAATCAAATTAATTCTGTCTCTTACAAACTTCATCTTCCTTCTTCTCTTCGCATTCCTAACTCTTTCCATG
Organism: Hyla sarda; assembly: GCF_029499605.1. Lineage (NCBI taxonomy): Eukaryota > Metazoa > Chordata > Amphibia > Anura > Hylidae > Hyla > Hyla sarda. The sequence continues at coordinate 111,934,023 of NC_079193.1, read as the reverse complement.
TGTCTCTTCTCAAACCTCTTGTGCTTAACTGCTTTTCTCCCAAGGTTGCTGTTCCCGCTCCTGTTTCTGGCTCCTCTGATGTCTTCGCTGTCAAAGAGATCCTTGCCTCCAAGATCGTCCGAGGTAAAAGATTTTTTTTAATTGAGTGGGAGAATTGTGGCCCTGAAGAGAGGTCCTGGGAACCTGAGGCCAACATTTTTGACATGGAGCTTGTCCGCAGATTCCTGGGCTCCAAAAAGAGGGGGAGACCTAAGGGGGGGTACTGTTATGCCGAGCACCCGGGTTCCTGCTCCTCCCCGGAGCGCTCGCGTCGTTCTTCTGTCTGCAGCGCCCCGGTCAGACCCGCTGACCGGGAGCGCTGCACTGTTACTGCCGGAGGGGATGCGATCCGCGTAGCGGGACGCGCCGGCCCACGGGTTGCATCCCAATCGTCTCACCTGTCCCGTTTCCCTGCTGTCATGTCCCGGCACACACGGTCCCGCTCTCTAGGGCGCGCGCGCGCCGGCTCTCTGGAATTTAAAGGGCCAGTGCACCACTAATTGGTGCCTGGTCTAATCAGTTGTAATCACTTCCATTCCATATAAAAACCCACTTCCCCTTCCTGTCCTTGCCTGATCTTGTTGCCCTAGTGCCCTGAGAAAGCGTTTTGTGTATTCCAAGCCTGTGTATCCAGACCCTTGCCGTTGCCCCTGACTACGAACCATTGCTGCCTGCCCTGACCTTCTGCTACGTCTGACCTTGCTCTTGCCTTGTCCCTGTGTACCGTGCCTGTCTCAGCTGTCAGTGGGGTTGAGTCGCTATCGGGTGGAACGACCTGGGGGTTACCTGCCGCTGCAAGTCCATCCCGCTTTGCGGCGGGCTCTGGTGAAAACCAGTAACCCCTTAGATTCTGTTCCTCTGGTACGGCCCACGCCATCACCTCACTGACACAGAGGATCCACCTCCAGTGTCCTCTCTGCATACCAGTCCGGATCCTGACAATTATGTCCAATTTTCTTTTTTTCCTCCCCTTTTTGGTTTAGTTCCAATACACACAAAGGAAATAAACATGTGTATAGCAAAACATGTGTTACTGCAATCCTTTTCTGTGAGAAATACTTAATTTACTTCAATACAAATTTCAGGGGTGCCAACATTTACGGCTATGACTGTATGTGTGTATTGGCGCTGTGTATGAGTATATAGAGGCTGTGTACGCATATGGGGCTGTGTATGTGTATTTCCTTAAGGATGCAGGGTGTAAATGTACGTCCTGTCCCCCCTCCAGTTCTATGCTTCATAACCGGTTGGTTCTGCCTGCTATCACCAGAGCTGGGACACGTGGCTAATGCCAGAGTTCACCATTCAGGGTGATGTCCAGCATTAACCACATTAGATGCCACAATCAGAGTTCATTGCAGCATCTAAAAGTATGAAAATAGGTTGCCAGATAGCCCAGTGGAGCTGATCAGGACCGTGGCAAAATTGTGGTGTCCCAATCAGCTCAGCAGAGGGTACCCATCTGCCTCCGGCTCGTCTGATCTGTGCTCCATTAGTGCAGAATGCTTTAACAGCCTGTAGTAAGGTAGCACCGATAACGCTGATCAATTCTATGCTATGGCAGAGCATTGGTAAGTATATGCAATCTAGAAATTACCTGGGGGCAGGGAGGGGTTGAAGGGGGCCCAGGCCTTGACCTGTGTAAGGGGCCCCAAAATTCCTGATGGTAACCCTGGCTATAAGAAGAAGATATCCATGGTTCCCAAACTATATTAAACCTCTCAACAGTATCTTCCCGAATTGCTGAGAGTTTCTCATTAAGCATGATGGCATTAATACGAGCCATAACTGGTGGCAGGGCCAACGTAGGCTGCTTCCATTGTGAGGCAATGTAGATGCGAGCGGCCAGTAAGATATGCTGTACTAGGCTAAATATGCGATATGGCATCCTACTAGGCCTGTGACCCAACAGACAGAACACAGGAGTGGCAGGTACCAAGCAAGGGAGAATATCAGCCAACATTCCCAGTAATTCAGTAATTGTCGCCAAAACGACACTGCCACCGAGCAACCCCCCCCCCCCCCCACGTATTGTACATCCAGCCCCTAGATCCACAAGCTCTAAAGCAAAAGGGAGACACTGAAGAATAGATAGAATGCAGTCTCGTCGGGACCAGGTACGTTCTATGTAACACCTTGATAGAGGTTTCCGCCAGGGACACCTGCCAACTACCCCGGCTAATGGAATCACAGCAGGCATGCCATTGGGAGAAGGAGAGTGTTGAGTGAAGATCATCCTCCAGATGAAGACGAGCAGCCAAGATAGAAGTCAGAAGTTTAGAGTCTACATTAAGAAGAGAGATAGGACGGTAATTAGCAGGAAAAAGAAGCTCCTTATGAGACTTAGGAAGGACAGTAATGAGAGCATCAAGAAAATCAGGAGACAAAGAAGGTGCAGCAAAGAGAGAATTGAGAAATGTAGTCAAGGGAGGAAGAAGACGGGAGTAAAAACGCTTATAGTAAGAAGCGGAGAGGCCATCTGGGCCGAGAGACTTGCCTGTCTTCAAACGGTCAATTGCACTAGATACCTCCTCCTCAGTTATCAGTGCATTCAACATTTCCCTGTCTAGAGAGAGGAGAGAGAAGGCAAAGGCACAGCAGAGAGGAAATCTCGCAGTATAACCTCGCTATTAGGGGGAGAGGTATACAAGGTGGAGTAAAAATTGTGAAACGCATCATAGATGTGGTCCGGGTGGGAGGTACGAAGACCAGGAAGCAGCTGGACACAATGAACTCTATTGAAGGATATAGTGTGTTTAAGCATAGAAGCTAGTAAACGATCAGGCTTATTGGCAAACCGATAATATGTCGCCCCCGTCCAACGGAGAGCTTTCTCAACTCTAACAGAGAGAAGAGCATCCAGCTGAGCCCTTGTATTGGTTAACGATTTAAACAAATATAAGGAGGGGGCCCGTTGGTGAGCTAGAGTCAACCTATCCAGCCTAGCCTCCAGGGCTCTCTGCACTGCAGACCTGTCACGCTTTATGCCCATGGCCAGAGAAATAATCCGGCCGCGGATATAAGCCTTATGTTCAAGCCAAACCCACTGTGATTCCGTAGAGGGGTCACCGTTAGAAGTAAAATAACCTGTTAAATCCCCTCTAGCTGCGTTCTAACTCTGGGCATTGTCAATAAAGATTCATTGAGGCGCCATCGAAAAGGCGTAGAGGTCTGTGGAGCAAAATCAAAAACAGTTAGTACAAGATCGTGGTCCAACCAAGACACTGGGACATGTCTGGAAAACAGCAATGAAGGTAACAACTGTGTGTTGGTCAGAACCCAATCAATCCTCGCATAATGATGATGGACAGGAGAAAAATAAGTATAACCTCGAGATGTACTGTTATGTTCCCTCCAAGTATCAGCTAGGTGATAGTCTGCAAACAAAGCATGTATCAGTCGATGCTGTGTCCCCGTCCTGCGAAACAACACAGTGTTGGACCGATCCAATTTACCATTTACTACGAAATTAAAGTCACCGGCTCAAAGTAAAGTATCGTAGGAGAGGGAGCCCAGCATAGAGCACATAGAGGCAAAAAAAGGAACAAGATGATCTGTGGGGGCATACGTATTCACAGTGCACATACATTTATCATAATAATCCCCAAGATGATCAAATACCTGCCCTCCGGACCGACAAAAGTCAAGGTCACCGTAAACTGAAAAGAGTTATGCAATAATACAAGCACACCTCTGCTTTTAGATACAAAGGAAGACATGTAAAATCTGGAATAGGACCTATGAGAATATTTAGGTCTACTCTCCAGAGTAAAATGTAATTCCTATATACACAATACATCAAGTTGGTAACGTAAGTAAACACAGAATGCTTTCCCCCATTTGCCAGGAGAGTAAAACCCCCGGACATTATGGGAAACAATCCTACACATTACAAAAGAGCAGGTAGAGCGGCGGCAAAGAGGGGAAAGCAATCCCAGGGGGAAACCAAATTTAAAAAAAAAAAGTCACCTGAAGGGCAGAAAACATGACATCAATACAGAAAAAGCAATGACTGGCCGTGCAAACAGAAGCAAAATAATAAAAAACAAAACAATACACATAAAAAACAAAGAACAAAAAAACAACCAAAATCCAGGAAAGATGGCGCACACAGCAAGGCAAGCCATCATACTTCCAGTCCTCCAATATTGGGCATCAGGACACAGTAGTCCACTCCGTATATTGCCCATTAGAAACAAGCTACCACCCTCTAAGGTTAAGCTATAGAAAGTGACAGTAGAGTCAGGTATCAAAAAAAAGAAAAAGGGGGAGAGGGAAAAAGGAGGGAAAGGAAGCAGGGGGAAAAAGCCAAGCAGAAGGGGATGAAACTAGGGGACAAGGAGGGGAGCCAAAGGTGAAAGAACAAGCAGAGGAGGACTTCTGGTTCCGGCGTGCGAATGTGAAGGAGTGTGGAGACGGAGCTCCGGCCAGACCGCAACTAAATTACCTCCCCGACTTACTAACCTTGCTCAATCCGGGATCTACCGGTACCCACGGTCCTCTGAGTGCTTGCCGCATCAGATGGAACGGTTTGTGAACCGCGGCGGGGACGACCAGACACAGCGCACAGGAACCTTGCTTCAGATGCCGGGGGAGATAGGAGGAGGAAAGATGGCGACGGTTCGCGTCACTCTGGAGGACGGCGCGCAACACCTTCCCACCTCCCAGATAAGTGCAACTGATATTATGTCACTGGGTGCTGAGGGTCCGCCGGTGCAGGGCCTCCCTGTGTCTTTTCAAACCCTAGCAGTGCAGATGGCAGCGGAGGTGGCGAAAATCCTCCTTCCTGACATTAAAGCGCAGATTGATACAGCTATAGCTGCAGCGCTGACAGGCATACAGAGTGATGTCTCTTTACATACCAGCCAGATCTCTGAGTTGGAAGAAAGGTTAAGCATAGTGGAGGAAGAAATTATGTCTACTAAGCAGAAGTTACAGCAGTCTCTCAAAATGACAAAGTCGCTGCAGGACAAAACGGACGATTTGGAAAATCGTTCAAGGAGAAGCAACCTAAGGTTGGTGGGACTGCCTGAATCCATACCGCCTCATTAACTACATGTTATTTGTGCAGAGGAATTGCCGCAGGCGTTGGGAATCAACAACCGATGCTTGGTAGAGCGAGCCCACAGGTTGGGACCACAGAAAGTCCACACTGCCACTTCGCCGAAGGGGGCAGAAACTCGCCCAAGGCAGGTGATCACAAAATATCTCAATTATGCGGAGAAAGCCCTAATCTTAACTACCTACAAGAACATGACAACTCCTCTGACTATTCGTGGTCACCGTGTGCTCCTGTTTAATGACTTCTCGGCTGAGGTGTCTAAAAGGCGTAAAGCATTCTCTCCCATATGCTCTCAGTTAGTGGCCCAACAGACGAAGTTTGTCTTGCAGTATCCGGCAATCCTTTGCATCTTCAAATCTGATGGTTCTACTGAAGTATTCACTACACCTGAGGACACACAAGCATCTTTGAGAGTCCGGACGGCTGGCGTGGCGGTCACTGGGACGGAACAGAACAAACGCAGACGCCATAAGAGCCCCCCGCCCGCTCTAGAAGTTATGGAGTGACTTATGCTGGAGATTCAAGGGATGCTTCCTGGCTGATCTCCAAGAGGTCAGTTCTGCTGGCCCATTTTGAAGGTGATGACTGCCTTTTCCTTTCTTTTCCGCGGTAGATTTTTCCGTATGGCGGGAATTGTTCTACTCTGTTTTTTCTTTCTCCTTTTTATTTGACTGTTGGGAGGTTCTCTCCTGCGGACTGTGTTATTTTGTTTTATAATGGATTTCATTATTGCAGGAGAAAGTCCAGATTTTTTTACAGTGTTGTGCGGTGTTTGTCCCTGGAACGATGTTCAGGGGTCTGAGGTATTGGAATATGCCTTACCTATAACGGCGCCCTCTTTTTCCTGGTTCTGCATACCCCTATTTCTGTGTGTCTTGTCCCTTTTGTTTCTGTCAATCTCTTGTCCCCCTGCGTATTTCTGTCTATCAGCAGTTCCCCTATTCCTTGTGTTCGTGTCGCTGTGTATACCCTGTTGTTGGTAGAGGTCTGTCTCCTATGTGTTTGAGTACGCTGAGGTCGCTATTAAGCACTAGTGGTTGGGGATGTGGGCTCCCCAGTTTTGTTTGCTAAAAAAGTGGAGTCTGGATGGAAGCTTGCTCACTGAGGGTTCTGGAGCTTTTCAGATTTTTTGTTTTTTTTCTGTTGGGGGCTTCTGAGGAAGGCGGGTGGGGGGTAATTACTGTTTATAGCTCTCACAATGATATGCCAGATTTGCTACATCCCAGTACTGAGTGCTCATTTGCCGAGTTGTTCTCTTGTCCAGCTTTATATTTATATATAGCCTTACTTGATATCCATTTTTCCATGAGCATATAGTATGAAAATATTTACTTGAAATGTAAATGGTTTATGGTCTCCTGGCAAACGCTCCATGGTACTCGGACACTTACAGAGATTAAAGGCCGATGTAGCGTTGCTCCAGGAGACACATCTGTTGCAGGAAGACTTTGCCAGGCTCAAAAAGATGTGGGTTGGAGAGGTCATTGGTTCACCGGCTAATGGTAGAAAGGGGGGAGTGGTGATATTATTACATAAAAAGCTTGCACAATCTGTTCGCTCCCATTTGGAAGACGGAAGGGGCTTGCTACAGTACCTACTTCTGGAAGAGGGAGAAACTTTACTGGGAATTTACAATGTTTATGGGCCGCATGCGAATAAAACGGAATTCTTTAACGATTTAACTAATCGGATACGGGGTGACCAGAAGACGGACATAGTAGTAGGGGGAGATTTCAACTCAGTTTTGAATGTACTAGAAGACAGGAGGAGAGATACCCAGACACTTATGCCCCTTTCGGAGTCTCATATGACCTCTCTCCCTCTCGTCAACTTATTTGACGTATGGAGACATCACCATCCAACTGAGAGGGAGTACACACATTATTCCCATTCCCATAGGTCATGGTCTCGATTGGATTATATATTGGTTTCGCAGCCTCTCCTATCTAAGATAACTGTTGCCCGCATCCATGATATGGTGATATCAGACCATGTGCCTGTGGGGGTGGAAGTAATCCCTACATACCTACCTGGATCAGATAGAGTGTGGCGGTTCCCGTCTTTTCTAGCTGGGGAAGAATCCTTTGCGCAGCTATTGGGCCACTGGTGGGAGGAGTATCTCCAGGACAACGGGGTGCATGCAGATGACCCATGCCTTTTATGGGAGGCGGGTAAGGCGGTTCTGAGGGGAAAGATAATAGCCCATTTTGCATTTAACAAGAAAAGGGCGAGGGATAGGTACAACGCTTTGACTGAGGTCCTTAGACGTAGCTATACCGATTTTAAGGTGTCTCCTTCTGCACAGACTAGACGGGCCTGGATACAAGCCCAGAGAGACTTTGACACAGCTCGGGCAGCGGTAGAGAAGTTTTATGGTGATATGTTCAAAGCAGAATTTTATAGATATGGTAATAAAGCTGGAAAGCTCTTAGCAAATATGGCTAGGGGACAGAGATCTGTAGCCCCAATTAGACCCCTCTTTGATCATTTGGGGGTACTCCGTAAATGCCCCAGGGAGGTGGTGGGAGTTTTTCAAAAATTCTATGAAACCCTATATAGTAACCAACCCTGTGATGAGAAGGCTGCCAGGTTATTTCTAGACAAACTTACTTTACCTTCGTTAACGGAAGAGGACAGGTCCTTGCTCAAAGCCCCTATCTCACTGGATGAAATCACGTCCGGGATCCAAAAACTAAAAAGTCAGAAAGCTCCGGGACTGGATGGGTATTCCGGTGAGTTTTTCAAATTATTAAAGGACAAAGTAAGTCCTACGCTTCAGGCAGTTTATACAAACATCTTGAACACCGGAGACTTAATGCCTTCGGGTACCCTAGCCCATATTAAAGTTTTGCATAAACTGGGTAAGGATCCCTCCCTTCCGGAGGGATACCGCCCAATTTCTTTAATAAATGTAGACGTCAAATTACTATCAAAATTACTGGCCAACAGGTTGTCTCTGTTGTTACCAAAATTAATTGGGATGCAACAAGTGGGTTTTGTTAAGGGTAGGGCAGCAGTTTCCAACCTGCGTACAGTGTTGGCGGTACAAATTGCGGTATCCTCCAGAGCATATTCCAGCCAGATCCCAGCATTGTTGGCGCTCGATGCTGAAAAAGCTTTCAATAATGTTAACTGGGTCTGGCTGGATATGGTCCTAACGAGAGCCGGTGCAGTGCCGTGGATTATAATTTGCCATAGATTGTGATGGAGTTACTCAGCAGTTTTCCCTGCTCGAGCGCTCCGCCTCCATCACATTCTATAGGCTGACACTCGCACACCACCCCCCCAACCATTGGTTACTGCGGGGGCTGGGGGGGGGGGTGTGCGAGTGTCACGTGACATATTTAATACTTACACATCGCAGCTCACGGCAGTCTCACTTGGGCTATCACAGGGAGAGCTTAGATTGTAGTTTAGCTTAGATAAGTCAGCGAAGGGACTACAATTCCCAGCATGCCCAGACAGCTAAAGGCACCCCAGGCATGCTGGGAGTTGTAGTTTAGCTTAGATTAGACAGCGAAGGGACCACAACTCCCAGGATGCCCACACAGCTGAAGGCTGCCCAGGCATGCTGGGAGTTGTAATTTAGCTGATGGGACCACAACTCCCAGCATGCCCAGACAGCTGAATGCTGCCCGGGTATGCTGAGAGTTGTAGTGCAGTGAAGGGACCACAACTCCCAGCATGCCCAGACAGCTGAAAGCTGCCCGGGCATGCTGAGAGTTGTAGTTTAGCTTAGATTAGGCAGCGAAAGGACTACAACTCCTAGCATGCCCAGACAGCTAAAGGCTGCCCAGTCATGCTGGGAGTTGTAGTTTAGGGCTACAACTCCCAGCATGCCCAGACAGCTAAAGGCTACCCAGGCATGCTGGGAGTTGTAGTTTAGGGCTACAACTCCCAGCATGCCCAGACAGCTAAAGGCTGCCCAGGCATGCTGGGAGTTGTAGTTTAGGGCTACAACACCCAGCATGCCCAGACAGGTAAAGGCTGCCCAGGCATGCTAGGAGTTGTAGTTTAGCTTAGATTAGACAGCGAAGGGACCACAACTCCCAGCATGCCCAGACAGCTAAAGGCAGCCCAGGTATGCTGGGAGTTGTAGTTTAGCTTAGATTAGACAGCGAAGGGACCACAACTCCCAGCATGCCCACACAGTTGAAGGCTGCCCAGGCATGCTGGGAGTTGTAATTTAGCTGATGGGACCACAACTCCCAGCATGCCCAGACAGCTGAAGGCTGCCCGGGTATGCTGAGAGTTGTAGTGCAGTGAAGGGACCAGAACTCCCAGCATGCCCAGACAGCTGAAAGCTGCCCGGGCATGCTGGGAGTTGTAGTGCAGTGAAGTCACCACAACTCCCAGCATGCCCAGACAGCTAAAGGCTGCCCAGGCATGCTGTCAGTTGTAGTTTTACACAGGTATAAAGTAGTTAATGTAGTGTTAGCGCGATTTTAGCGTAGTTAGCGTAGCGTTAGCTCAATTTTAGCGTAGCTTTAGTTTAGTGTTAGCGCGGTTTTACAGTTTTTAGCGTAGCATAGTGTTAGCGCAGTTGTAGCGTATTTAGCATAGCGTAGTGTTAGCGCATTTGTAGCGTAGCTTAGTGTTAGCGCAGTTTTAGTGTATTTAACGTAGCTTAGTGTTAGCGCAGTTGTAGCGTATTTAGCATAGCGTAGTGTTAGCGCAGTTTCGTGTATTTAACGTAGTGTTAGCGCAGTTTTAGTGTATTTAGTGTAGTGTTAGCGCAGTTTTCGTGTATTTAGCATAGTCTTAGCGCAGTTTTCATGTATTTAGCGTAGTGTAAACCCAGTTTTAGCGTAGTTAGCGTAGCTTAGTTTTAACGCAGTTTTATTGTATTTAGTGTAGTGTAGCATTAGCACAGTTTTTGCGTATTTAGCGTAGCGTATTGTTAGCGTGGTCTTAGAGTAGTGAGCGCAGCATAGTCTCAGAGTAGTTAGCGTAGTGTAGTGTTAGTCCAGTTCTAGCATAGTTGGCGTAGTTGTACACGGGTGTAGTGTAGCTAACTTAGTTTTACAGGCAGATGAAGTGTAGTTTACAGAGTTTAGCGTGGGGTGTAGCTTAGCTTAGTCATAAAGTGAAGGGGCTACAACTCCCAGCATGCCCAGACAGCCAAAGGCTGTCCGGGCAGGATGGAAGTTGTAGTTTTGCAAAAGTAGCAGAGGCAGTTGCGCTCTGCTACATTAATGTAGTATACAGCCACCTGTATAGATGGCTGGATACGGTGATCACAAGGCCACTTACCCACCTCCGTTCCTGCTCCGTCACTGGACTATTAGCAATGCAGGAAGATGACGGAGCTCGAACGGGGGTGGTAGGTTAGGCTCTCCAGGTACTAACCCATTTTTTTTGTGTTTGTCTTCTCGTTTCAGATACGTGAATGCAGAGGACTACATCGGAATCGGTGGACTACAACGATGACCTGCATTTTTTTCTTTTCTTTTAATAAAATGGTTAACGAGGGCTGTGGGGGAGTGTTTTTCCTAATAAAAATGTTTTAACTTGTGTTTGCTTTTTTTTCTTTATTACTTTACAGGCTTAGTAGTGGAAGCCGTCTTGTAGACGGAGTCCATAACTAAGTCGGGGCTTAGCGTTAGCCCCAAAAACAGCTAGTGCTAACCCCGAATTATTACCCCGCTACCCAACGCCACAGGGGTACAGGGAAGAGCCGATACCAACAGGCCCAGAGTGCCAAATATGGCACTCTTGTGCCTAGGCGGTAACAGGCTGGCGTTATTTAGGCTGAGTAGGGCCAGTAACAATGGACCCCGCCCACCCTGGTAACGTCAGGCTGTTGCTGTTTGGTTGGTATTTGGTTGGTATTTGGTTGAAAATGAAAAGACGGGGAACCACACACATTTTGTTTTTCATTTATAAAAAAAAAAAAAAAAAACGTGGTTCCCGTCTATTCAAAGAAAAAAAGCACACACAAGTTAAAACATTTTTATTAGGAAAAACACTCCCCCACAGCCCTCGTTAACCATTTTATTAAAAGAAAAGAAAAAAATGCAGGTCATCGTTGTAGTCCACCGATTCCGATGTAGTCCTCCGCATTCACGTATCTGAAACGAGATGACAAACACAAAAAAAATGGGTTAGTACCTGGAGAGCCTAACTTACCACCCCCGTTCGAGCTCCGTCATCTTCCTGCATTGCTAATAGTCCAGTAACGGAGCAGGAACGGAGGTGGGTAAGTGGCCTTGTGATCACCGTATCCAGCCATCTATACAGGTGGCTGTATACTACATTAATGTAGCAGAGCGCAACTGCCTCTGCTACTTTTGCAAAACTACAACTTCCATCCTGCCCGGACAGCCTTTGGCTGTCTGGGCATGCTGGGAGTTGTAGCCCCTTCACTTTATGACTAAGCTAAGCTACACCCCACGCTAAACTCTGTAAACTACACTTCATCTGCCTGTAAAACTAAGTTAGCTACACTACACCCATGTACAACTACGCCAACTATGCTAGAACTGGACTAACACTACACTACGCTAACTACTCTGAGACTATGCTGCGCTCACTACTCTAAGACCACGCTAACAATACGCTACGCTAAATACGCTAAAACTGTGCTAATGCTACACTACACTAAATACATTATAACTGCGTTAAAACTAAGCTACGCTAAATACGCAAAAAATGCGTTTACACTACGTTAAATACACGAAAACTGCGCTAACACTAGGCTAAATACACTAAAACTGAGCTAACACTACGTTAAATACACTAAAACTGCGCTAACACTGCGCTATGCTAAATACGCTACATCTGTGCTAACACTAAGCTACGTTAAATACACTAAAACTGCGCTAACACTAAGCTACGCTACAACTGAACTAACACTACGCTATGCTAAATACGCTACAACTGCGCTAACACTATGCTAAGCTAAAAACTGTAAAACCGCGCTAACACTAAACTAAAGCTACGCTAAAATTGAGCTAACGCTACGCTAACTACGCTAAAATCACGCTAACACTACGCTAACTACTTTATACCTGTGTAAAACTACAACTCCCAGCATGCCTGGGCAGCCTTTAGCTGTCTGGGCATGCTGGGAGTTGTGGTGACTTCACTGCACTACAACTCCCAACATGCCCGGGCAGCTTTCAGCTGTCTGGGCATGCTGGGAGTTCTAGTCCCTTCACTGCACTACAACTCTCAGTATACCCGGGCAGCCTTCAGCTGTCTGGGCATGCTGGGAGTTGTGGTCCCATCAGCTAAATTACAACTCCCAGTATGCCTGGGCAGCCTTCAGCTGTGTGGGCATGCTGGGAGTTGTGGTCCCTTCGCTGTCTAATCTAAGCTAAACTACAACTCCTAGCATGCCTGGGCAGCCTTTAGCTGTCTGGGCATGCTGGGTGTTGTAGTCCTAAACTACAACTCCCAGCATGTCTGGGCAGCCTTTAGCTGTCTGGGCATGCTGGGAGTTGTAGTCCTAAACTACAACTCCCAGCATGTCTGGGCAGCCTTTAGCTGTCTGGACATGCTGGGAGTTGTTGTCCTGAACTACAACTCCCATGCTGGGAGTTGTGGTGCCTAAACTATGCTAAATTACAACCTACCTACGCTATTTGCGTAGTGCTGCGCATGCGCAGTACTACTTTAGCTGCGCACGCATGCGCAGCACTACTTTAGCTGCGCCCGCTGCTCTACTTTCTGTTCCCCATTCCCTGAGAGTTAACAGAGGACGGGGAGTAGAGCAGCGGGCGGCGAGGCAAGCGGTTGTCAGCTCTATCGGGCATAGGGATCCCGATCGCACTGGCAACCGATCGCGCTGGCGGGAGTCAAGTGGATGATAGCGCTATCGGGCATAGGGATCCCGATAGCACTGGCGATCGAGCGCGCTGGCGGGTGCCAATAAAATGGGTCACAGAGGCTATGAGAGCTCCGTGCAGCTTCGGGCTATCACAGGGAGAGATCCTCTCCCTGTGATAGCCCAAGTGAGACTGCCGTGAGCTGCGATGTGTAAGTATTAAATATGTCACTTGACACTCGCACACCCCCCCCCCCCCCCAGCCCCCCGCAGTAACCAATGGTTGGGTGGGGGTGGTGGTGTGCGAGTGTCAGCCTATAGAATGTGATGGAGGCGGAGCGCTCGAGCAGGGAAAACTGCTGAGTCACTCCATCACAATCTATGGCAGATTACAATCCACGGCACTGCACTGGTATACTGGGACAGTTTCGGGTATTTCTGAGGGCCCTTTATGCGAATCCCATGGCCAGAATCCACCTACCGGGGTATTTGTCCCAACCGTTTGCTTTACACAGAGGGACGAGGCAGGGATGCCCGTTGTCGCCCCTCCTCTTTAACCTAGCATTAGAACCCCTGGCACAATTCTTTTTACAACTTGATACTTTTAAAGGCATAATGGTGGGGGAGCATGAAATAAAAATTAGTTGTTTTGCAGACGACACTCTGCTATACTTGGAAAATCAGATTGCACAGCTTAAACCTGTGCTAGCACTCTTAGAACACTTTGGTACCTTTTCGAGGGTACAAAATCAACGCCTCTAAATGTCAGCTGTTGTTCCTGGGACCGAGTGGTCACTTGGGGCTCTCCGATACATCGATTCAAGTAGCCAGAAACTATATCACATATCTGGGGATTAAAATAGGGTGCTTCCCTATGTCTGTATATCATTTAAACTATCCTCCCCTCATTGCCAAAATCGAAAGGGATCTGGACAGATGGAAATCGATGCCATTGTCTCTGATGGGTAGAGTGCAATTGATTAAAATGATGTGCTTCCCGAAGCTTCTCTACCCATTGCAGACAATCCCATTGCTCTTACGTCATGACTACGTCAAAAGGATTCACTCTAGTTTCTCTAAATTTGTCTGGGCGGGTAGGAGACTGAGAGTGGCTTATGATATTTTATGTTTGGGCAAGGAGATGGGAGGACTGAAGTTGCCTCACGTACGTTTCTATAACCTGGCAGCGCTTTTCCGACACGTCCGTGACTGGTCCCTGAACACAGGATATTTCTCCAATACTGTACTTGATAAAGATCTCTGTCCCATAGGCTCCCTTCCAACATTGCTCCACCTCTCTTACAAGGATGTCCCTGGGGTAATCCGCCAAAATACTCTGTACCGCTATACCATAGCAACATGGAAAGCGGTCCGTAAGCTTTATGGCTTGACTTGGCGCTTGTCGAGATTTTTGGGGCTGTGGCATGTCCCTACCCTAAAACATTGCGCAACTAATCTGAACCGTAAAATGTGGGAGAACAAAAACATCCTCTCGTTTAATGACTTTTTGTCAACCCAGGATGGCTCCTTGTTGAGGTGGGGGGACTTTAGTGAAAAATACGCTCTGCCCGCCTCCCATCAGTGGCTCTATAATCAATTCTGCTCGTTCTTTCATAGCCTGAATAGGAGTTATGCCACCGCAGAAAGGAGAAGTCCATTTGATAGTATATTGGGTAGGTCCGTCAGCAGCTGCTACCTTTCATTCATCTACGCAAACATCAGGGATGTAGCGTTAAAGGGAGCAGCTGCCAAATCGCTGACCAAATGGTCGACCCATATTGATAATCCTGATTTACAGATCTTGTCTAGAGAAGGTCTGGCGGCAGCATTTTGTGCTACCCCAAATGCTCAACTCAGAGAAATGCAATGGAGAATTATGCATAAGGCTACATACGCATTTAAATGGAAAGGCCATCCACCCCCCTCCCCATATCTCACCCACTGCCCTAAGTGTAAGCTAATTGATGCAGATTTATGGAACTGTTTATGGGAGTGTACGGAAGTACAGCAACTTTGGGAGGGAATGAGACACTATATCTGTGACGTCTGGGACCACGACTTCCCGCTCACACCTGAACTTTACCTGTTCCATCTTCTTCCTCCGACGGCTTCTGACCCACCTGACAGAGGTAAATTGCACAGGGGTATTCATCTAGTGTTCCTGGTGACGAAACAGTGTCTCTTACGACATTGGCTTGTACCAACTGTCCTGACCATGACAGAGGTTCTCAATGAAGTACATTTGGTACTACATAAGGAGTTACTGCTAGCGATTAGAAATTCGGAACTACATGCCAAATCCTTTTTTGCTAAATGGCGTAGATACTTACAGCATTTGCCTGATGAAAGTGAAAGGTTCAGGATTGTAACAAACTTTAAATAATCGTCGTGGTACTCTATAGAACGGCTAAAGGGCTCATTAGGAAATCTGGAACTACTCGCAGCATAAGTGACTACTCAATTAGCGCATTAGCATCTTGGCTGTTATTGGGGACACAGGCCGTGACATACAGATTTAGCACCTGGTCACTTAGCTGATTGATAGGAGGATAACACCCAAAGCCTGGCAGGGTCTGACTGGGATGTAGACACGTGAGGAAACTGAAATTGTTGTGAGAGATTGGGTTGGGTCATGTTATATGTTATGTTTTATGGTAACGGTTCCTTGCATTGATGATATACTGCAACTCACTGTCTAGAAGTTAAAGGACGGAAGTTGAGTGCTCTTACATGTCTCTACATTTCTGTAATATTGTAATTCTATTTTATGACATGTCCTATACAGCATTGCTACTGATGTATGTTGTCTGATGCACTTTGCTTCTATGAATAAAATGTTTTGAAAAAAAAAAAAGAAGCAGAGGGGAGGTAAAAGGTGAGAGAAAAGCAGACAACGAAGGGCAGCGAAGAGAGAGAAGAGAAAATAGAATAGGCAAGGGGAAAACAAAGAAAAGGTTAAAGGGGTATTCCGGGAATTTTTTTTATTTGACTATGCTACAGGAGCTGTAAAGTTAGTGTAGTTCATAATATAGTGTCTGTGCCTGTGTGTGACGGTTTTCTCACAATTCTTCTGTGATTTTCACCTCACTATTTATTTTTACCAGCATACAAAATGACTGTTGTCTCGGATTTTTCCCAGCTTGCAATGCGGCTGAGACCTGACTCACTAGTCAGCTGATGACAGGGAGCCTGTCTGCTTCAATGGGTGGAGGGATCAATCTGCAACTAATGCAACAGCTGGAGGCACCCTGATTGAAAACCACAGGTCTGCAGCTCATTTATGTTTCAATAGGTGGGGTGGCTGATGTGTGGGAAGGAGGAAAACAGTCAAACAGGAAATAAAAGTTCACAAAAAGCTAGCCACAGTGTTATGGTAATCTCATGACTTAGCCATTTAGCCCCAAGACAAGCACAGATACTTCCTAAGCATGTCCATTACTGCCTGCCAGGTACGTACTAAAATCACCTTATGGTGGATAACCCCTTTAAGAGGGCACGTAGGCCTCCGAACAAGAATCAGCCAAAAAGGCAAAAAACGCCCAAAAAGTTAAAAATGGCCAAGAGTAAGCTGTGCTAGAGGGGGCAATGAGAAAACAACAGAGTCCCCAGCAGGCTGGAAGTTCCGGGATACCAGAAATTCTTGAAGAAAGTACGACAGATGCTGTATCATGGCGGTAAGACTTCCACCCTGAATGAACGTGCAGGCCGGGTGTCCCGAGGTGCAGGGGTCCAGGTGCGTCTCGGTCTTGAGGCCCTCTGAGGCAGGGGCAGGGATGGATCAGATGCTAGGGAAATGTTCTCCTGTAGAAGAGCCTTCTTAGAGTCTTGCAGATTGCGGACTGTGTGGGATCGTCCATTAATCCGGAAGATTAACGAAAATGGGAAGCCCCAGTGGTATTTAACTTGCGCCCTCTGGAGAGCCAGCGTGGCCGGGCATAGTTCCCTTCTAGGAGCCAAAGTTGTGGGGGCTAGATTAGAGTATAAATGAACTTAGGGGGGCACCCCAGGGAGAGAAGGCATGTCTCTAGCAGCTGCCAGCAGAGTGTCACGTACCTCCGGATAGTGTAATTTCAAAATGATGTCCCTCGGGAGATCAGGGTTCCGAGGTGCAGCCAGGGCCCGGTGAATGCGGTCAAACTGCAGCAGCTCCAGTTCAAGTTGAGGCGCCATCTCGTTGAAAAGGTCGGAGACCGTTTTGGCAAAGTCGGTCACCGACTCCGGTAAGCCCCGGACTAGCAGGTTCGCCCTGCGTGACCGATTTTCCAGGTCCTCCAGCTTTAATTCTAAAGAGTTTCTCGCCTGTCCTCATCAGCCACGTCGTCAAGTTCGTCGATCTTAGCCTCATTATCGGAGACGCATTGAGCAAGTTCTTGGATCTGTGAGGTAAAGTCCGAGACAGCCTTAGCCAAGGCGGTATGAAAGAGTTTTGATATTTCGGAACATCGCTGCCAGCGAAAGGTCTGCGGAGTCCTGTAGGTCGTCTCCATCAGAGAGGCCTGCAGGCGAGGTGGAGCGTGATGTCGCCATCTTGGATCTGGTCCCTGTGCTAAACAACTCCCGAATAGACTGCGTGCCCGGTTCGAGCCACGCCTGTGGGATCAGGGCATGCTATGGAGCAAGTCAGTAGGTTTGTAGCGCTTATGGAGCCGGCAATGGTGCTATAGATGGCTAAATAGACACGGGCAGCACGAAGCTCACAGCAGACGTGTCTTCCTCAGTGAGCCGCGTGCATGCGCCCCTGGGGCATGTCGCATTTAGGAAGCCCCTATGTTGCCAGAACAGCAAAAACAAAAAAATTCCGGACAAATGTTCTCTCCAAAAGCCCAATGGTGCTCCTTCTCTTCTGAGCATTGTAGTTTGCCTGCAGAGCACTTTACATCCACATATGGGGCATGTTCTTAAGCAGTAGAAATGGGGTTACACATTTTAGGGGGCTTTTTTCCCTTGTGAAAATGAAAAATTTAGGGTAACACCAGCATTTTAGTGAAAAAATGTTTTTAATTATTTTCCCATCCAACTTTAACGAAAATTGTCAAACACCTGTGGGGTGTTAAGGCTCACTATACCCCTTGTTACAGGGGGGGGGTGTAGATTCCAAAATGGGATCACATGTGGATATTTTTTTTTTTTTTGCGTTTATGTCAGAACAGCTATGCAAATCACCAATTTAGGCCTCATAGTGCGCTCTCAATTCTGAGCCCTGTTGTGCACCAGCAGAGCCTTTTATGTCCACATATGGGGTATTTTCGTACTCAAGAGAAATTGCATTACAAATTTTGGGGGTCTTTTTTCCTTTTACTTTTCCTTTTACTAAAGTATGGGGCAACACCAGCATGTTATTGTAAAAAAAATTTTTTTTTACAATAACATGCAAGTGTAGACCCCAACTTTACCTTTTCATAAGGGGTAAAAGGTGAAAAAGCCCCCCAAAATTTGTTAGGCAGTACGGAAATACCCCATATGTGGTACTACATTGTTGCCTTGAAATACGACAGGGCTCCAAAGTGAGGGAGCGCCATGCGCATTTGAGGACTAAATTAGGGATTTCCATAGGGATGGACCCGGATGCAAGAATTACACTTGCTTCCGATACCAAAATTACCCTATGGCAGTGTTTCCCAAACAGGGTGCCTCCAGCTGTTGCAAAACTTCCAGGATGCCTGGACAGTCAATGGCTGTCCGGCAATACTGGGAGTTGTTGGAGGCTTCGTTTTGGAAACAGTGCCGTACCAGACGTTTTTCATTTTTATTGGAGGGGGTAATTGTGTAGGGGTATGTGTATATGTAGTGTTTTAGTTTTAATTTTGTGTAGGTGTAGTGTAGTGTAGTGTAGTGTTTTTAGGGTACATTCACACTGGCGGAGGTTTACAGCGAGTTTCCCGCTGGGAGTTTGAGCTGTAGCAGAAAATTTGCTGCATCTCAAACTTGCAGCGAGAAACTCACTGTAAACCCGCCCGAGTGATTGTACCCTGTACATTCACACGGGGACATACCTCCAGCTGTTGCTAAACTACAACTCCCAAAATGATCTTTGGTTGTCGTGCATGCTAGGGGTTGTAGTTATGCAACAGCTGGAGGCACACTGGTTGCAAAACACTTAGAGCTTGTTACTTAACTCAGTGTTTCGCAACCAGTGGGCCTCCAGCTGTTGCAAAACTACAACTCCCAGCATGTATGGTCTATCAGGGTAGTTGTAGTTTGCAACAGCTGGAGGTACACTGGTTGTGAAACACTGAGTTAGGTAACAAACTCAGTGTTTTGCAACCAGTGTGCCTTCAGCTGTTGCAAAACAACAACTCTCAGCATGCACTTACAGCTAAAGGGCATGCTGGGACTTGTAGTTATGCAACAGCTGGAGGCACACTACTGCAACTCCCAGCATGCCCTTTGGCTGTCCGTGCATGCTGGGGGTTGTAGTTATGCAACAGCTGGAGGCACAAAAATGTGCATCCAGCTGTTGCATAACTACAACCCCCAGCATGCACAAACTACCAAAGGGCATGCTGGGAATTGTAGTTGTGCCTTCTGCTGTTGCATAACAACAACTCCCAGCATGCCCTTGTGTCCATGCTGGGAGTTGTTGCTTAGCAACAGCAGGAGGCCAGCCTTTCCTCCTGCTGCTGCGCAGTGAAGATCCGCCTGCCACCGCTGCCTTCGCTGCTGGGGCCCCGTTCCCGCCACAGATGCCTCCGGAACAGGGGCGGAGCGGGTGCCGTTAGGGACACCCCCACAGCAGGCGTCCTCATTCGTTGGGCCGGTACCTAGCATCCTTTTTTATCATCCTTGTGCATGGGTAACCTGGTAACAGATGGGTAATATATAAATGGTAGTCCCTACTCGGGAGCCGCTAGGTCTGGTATGTGTGTCCCAAGGGCAAATGCTGGGTCCGGTTGGAGGTTCCCAATGAGGGGCCCAGGAGGGAGGATAATGTACTGTTCCCGTGGCATCCAGGCATGTGAGCTGTCCGTATGCCACTCAGTGACATACGGACAGCTCACACCCCTGGATGCCGCGGGAACAGGACATTATCATCCCTCCTGGGCCCCTCATTGGGAACCTCTGACCGGACCCAGCATTTATCTTTGGGACACACATACCAGACCTAGCGGCTCCCGAGTGGGGACTACCATTTATTTATAACCCATCTGTTACCGGGTTACCCATGCACAAGACCTAGTGGCTCCTGTGTGGGTATTACCATCCATCAAGGATCCATCAGTTACCAGTTTATCCACATACAAGATTATGCACCACTAACAGACCTGCCCAGACCTCTGTCACCTATATTACACAACAATTGAAGAATACCTAATGTATGCACTCTTTCAAGCTTCTATACATGTGATGATACATAACAACCAGGTGTAGGGTCACCAGTAACCCCTCCAACTATTCCTGACTAATCCCTGAGGAGCTACCTGTAGTAATACAGAGTAGCGAAACGCGTTGGATTGTTGTGGCTTCACCTATATATGCAAATGTATGCCCTAACTATGCTGTACAGACAACTGTTAATGTATGATATCTGAATACTGTTGTATACCCCTGGTTAATTTCCACGGTTCTTTCTATGTTTGTATCTACCACATGTTTGGTTATTCTGTAATCTATCTGTGCGATTTTATATAAACCCCTGACCTAGGGGCCATTCTCCTGCTGTAGCCAACCGATGCATCATCAGATGTGTATCCCCCCATAGCCAAGGGTCTACTAGGAGGTTCCGGTGTAGGTCCACGTCACTAGGACAGGGGACCTACAGTATCGTTAGGCAGGAAATACAGATAGGGATATGACTAGTTGTCCCCATCTGATCTGTTCTTCTTAAGTAATATTTTGTGTATATTATGTAAGGTATTTAATTTGTCTTGAACCACTTTCACTACTATTATAGTGCTGTAAATAAATATATTGCATTTGAAATATGTTGTTCTTGATTTCTATGTCATTCAGGAGTCAGAGAAAGCTTTGGTTATTCAAGCATGCTGGGAGTTGTAGTTTTGCAACAGCTGGAGCTGCAGTGTTGGTAAAGCAAAGTGTTAGAGCAGTGTTGCCTTTAGCTGTTGAAAAATTACACTTCCCAGCACATGCCCACACATCCTTTGTAGTTTTGCAAGAGCTGGAGACACATAGCTGGAGAATACACAGCTCTAAAACTGAGTTTTACAAAGGTGCAAAAAATAACAAAGAGGCAGTGCAGCTCAATCTACCATCTACTCCGAGGTTAACTGGTAGGTCTAAAAAAAAAAAAAAAGACCCAGTAATCAACAGGAGGAAATATATAATAAGAAATAATTATATAACCAGTCCTCAAAAAGTAGTGAAAAAAGGGGAGAGAAAAGGAAAGAATAAATACAGAAAGAAAAGTGATAGTGATTTAGAATTGAAATATAAAGTGATATGAGAGTAAAAATAAAAAAGAAAAATAAAGGGGAGTATGAAAGTTCACAATATCAAAGAAAAGTGGATAAGTGCAAAGTGATGATCAGAAAGATTAGGGGTAATAAAAATATTAATAGTTATTAAACATCAAAAAATACCAAAAAATATGTGAATAATAAGAATGCCTGCAAAAGATGATAATTTTAAACAATCATATGCATTTATTAAAAATAATAATTATTAATGCCTGGGCAGCGCCCTTGCTCAGGCATGCGATCTAAATAATAAAAAAATAATTTAAAGAATGCCAACTCTCTCAAAATGAAAATTTAAAAATTGTCCTTTATAGCCAAAAAACGTATAAAGTTGTGTGAATAGCAATAGTATTGAATATAATATCCAGCGATCGGAGAGTCTGTGTACTCCAGTGATACTCCAATATGAAACACAGTCACCTTAAACTGTGGTAAATGTTTCAATATTTCATTCAGAAGATATAATGTAATTGCTCACTGTTATCCACTTGTGTCCCACAACAGGTATTTGTAGAATAGCAGTATTAATAGCAAGATATAGTTACAGTTGCTTATATGAAGTCAGGCACAGTACCTTATGGTTTATTCCCGTGATGATCGGCAGCTGAATGTCTCCAGAGTTGCAGGCTCCGGGGACTGTAGGAGCCCAGTGCCCGCACGGACCGAATCAATCACTACCCTGGTATTGGTAAGGAGGTACTTCTCGTGCCGTGATTGGGAAGATGTGATGATCCCGATTGCGTTGATGTAGAGCGCTGGGTTATATATCGTAGCCAAGCAGGAGTATCGTGCTTTGCACAGCTCAGTGGCCGGTCTGTGGAGAAATCGGCAGCGGCTGCCCGGCGTCCTCGTGGCGTGTGAATAGCGCGCTAATTCACAGAGGTCCACTAGTCCGGGTCCTACAGCGCACATGCAATGCTCCCACAGGCTTCTAGCAGATGTCCTGTTCCCAGGTTGAGAGCCTCTATATCTTGAGAGTAACTATATCTTGCTATTAATACTGCTATTCTACAAATACCTGTTGTGGGACACAAGTGGATAACAGTGAGCAATTACATTATATCTTCTGAATGAAATATTGAAAAATTTACCACAGTTTAAGGTGACTGTGTTTCATATTGGAGTATCACTGGAGTACACAGACTCTCCGATCGCTGGATATTATATTCAATACTATTGCTATTCACACAACTTTATACGTTTTTTGGCTATAAAGGACAATTTTTAAATTTTCATTTTGAGAGAGTTGGCATTCTTTAAATTATTTTTTTATTATTTAGATCGCATGCCTGAGCAAGGGCCCTGCCCAGGCATTAATAATTATTATTTTTAATAAATGCATATGATTGTTTAAAATTATCATCTTTTGCAGGCATTCTTATTATTCACATATTTTTTGGTATTTTTTGATGTTTAATAACTATTAATATTTTTATTACCCCTAATCTTTCTGATCATCACTTTGCACTTATCCACTTTTCTTTGATATTGTGAACTTTCATACTCACCTTTATTTTTCTTTTTTCTTTTTACTCTCATATCACTTTATATTTCAATTCTAAATCACTATCACTTTTCTTTCTGTATTTATTCTGTCCTTTTCTTTCCCCTTTTTTCACTACTTTTTAGGACTGGTTATATAATTATTTCTTATTATATATTTCCTCCTGTTGAGTTTTACAAAGATTGTATCCCCAGCTGTTGCAAACTACAACTACCATCATAGGAGTTGTAGTTTAGGAACAGCTGAAGGCTGCAGAGGTGATCTCCTATACTGCATACCAACACACTTTACAGCCAGTATTCAGTATGCAGCAAAATACAGAGTAGTCTGTCTACATCAGGGTCTCAAACTCAAATTATTTGGGGGCCACTGGAGGTAGAGGTTGGGTGAGGCTGGGCCACATGCGCCCCTCACATATAATGCCCCCCTCACATATAATACCCCCATCATGCCCCCCTCACATATGATGCCCCCATCATGCACCCCTCACATATAATGCCCCCATCATGCGCCCCTCATATATAATGTCCCCTGTGCTGTGCCCCTCACATATAATTCCCCCTGTGCTGTACCCCTCACATATATTGCTCCTGTCATGTACCTCTCACATATAATTAACTCTGTCCTGTCCTCTCAGAGGGCATCATATGTGAGTGGCACAGCACAGGGGGCCCCACCTGTCATCTGCTCTTCCCATATAATGCCCTGTGCTTTGCCGCTCACATTAAATATTCCCTTTTTGTCTGCCCCCCAACTTTTTAAATCCTCCCCTCCTCCTCCTGTACGATATAGTGCCCCCTGGGCCCTGAGCATACTCGTCTTACTTACAGTATGTGAGCCACGGGAGCGGGATCTCCAGACACCAGCGCGAACATGTGTCGTCATCGTGCCATGCTGCCATGGATCGCGTCCCGACCGCTCATACGCTGTGTACTCACAGCGTGTGAGGAAGGTTAGTGAATGGAGCTTCTGCTCCACCATGCTAGAGTACGGGCCCCCCCTTGCTATGCCACTGTGCAGCGGGCTGCAACATTTTGTTCCGATGGGCCACAAATGGCCCGTGCGCGGAATGTTTGACACCCCTGGTCTACATAAATATAAATGACCCCTAATGGCGGCTATTTTCATTTTTTAGTAAAATTTTAATTTTTTTTTAATTATAAATGTATATTTAAAAAAGTCCTCTTAGTAGTACTACAAAATATAAAAAGCTTTTCATAATGACAGTGCCTCTTTAAAATAAAATGTTTAATAAACCGCATGGTAAATGGCATAAATGTAAAAAAAATACCAAAGTCCAAAATTGCGGTCACTTCATATACCATATATATTTTTGGTCACTTCATATACCATAAACAATCGTACCTATCATAGTGCAGAAAATAAAAAGTGATATGTTACTCAGTACCTAATCCTGATCATGTACAGTCATGGCCATAAATGTTGGCACCCCTGAAAATTTTCAAGAAAATGAAGTATTTCTCACAGAAAAGGATTGCAGTAAGGGTGGGTTCACACTACGTTTTGTCCCATACGGGAGCGCATACGGCAAAGGGGAGCTAAAAGCTCGCACTCCCGTATGTGACCGTATGCGCTCCCGTATGTCATTCATTTCAATGAGCCGACCGGAGTGAAACGTTCGGTCCGGTCGGCTCATTTTTGCGCCGTATGCGCTTTTACAACCGGACCTAAAACCGTGGTTGACCACAGTTTTAGGTCCGGTTGTAAAAGCGCATACGGCGCAAAAATGAGCCGACCGGACCGAACGTTTCACTCCGGTCGGCTCATTGAAATGAATGACATACGGGAGCGCATTGCGCTTTTAGCTCCCCCCTGCCGTATGCGCTCCCGTATGGGACAAAACGTAGTGTGAACCCAGCCTAACACATGTTTTGCTATACACATGTTTATTCCCTTTGTGTATATTGGAACTAAACCAAAAAAGGAAGGGAAAAAAAGCAAATATGACATAATGTCACACCAAACTCCAAAAATGGGCTTGATAAAATTATTGCCACCCTTAACTTAATATTTGGTTGCACACCCTTTGGAAAAAATAACTGAAATCAGTCGCTTCCTATAACCATCAATAAGCTTCTTACACCTCTCAGCCGGAATGTTGGACCACTCTTCCTTTGCAAACTGCTCCAGGTCTCTCTTATTGGTCTCTCTTATATTCCCAACAACAATTTTAAGATCTCTCCACAGGTGTTCAATGGGATTTAGATCTGGACTTATTACTGGCCACTTCAGAACTCTCCAGCGCTTTGTTGTCATCCATTTCTGGGATGTTTGGGGTCATTGTCCTTCTGGAAGACCTCGGACGCAAACCCAGCTTTCTGACACTGGGCTGTACAGTGCGACCCAAAATCCATTGGTAATCCTCAGATTTCATGATGCTTTGCACACATTCAAAGTACACAGTGCCAGAGGCAGCAAAGCAACCCCAAAACATCATTGAACCTCCACCATACATCATATGGTTTTCTTCCGTTTTCGGTAAACAGTAGAATGATGTGCTTTACCAAAAAGCTCTTATCTGTCCACAAGACGTTTTCCCAGAAGGATTTTGGCTTACTTAAGTTCATTTTGGCAAAATGTAGTCTTGCATTTTTATGTCTCAGTGAGGTCCTCATGAGTCTCCTGCAATAGAGTTTCATTTCATTTCAATGTTGATGGATAGTTTGCGCTGAGCCCTGAGCCTGCAGGACAGTTTGAATATCTTTTGAACTTGTTTGGGGCTGCTTATCCACCATCCGGACTATCCTGCGTTGACACCTTTCAGCAATTTTTCTCTTCCGTCCACTCCCAGGGAGATTAGCTACAGTGCCATGGGTTGCAAACTTCTTGATAATGTTGTGCACTGTGGAAAAAGGCAAATCTAGATCTCTGGAGATGGACTTGTAACCTTGAGATTGTTGATATTTTTCCACAATTTTGGTTCTCAAGTCCTCAAACAGTTCTCTTCTCTTTCTGTCGTCCATGCTTAGTGTGGCACACACAGACACACAATGCAAAGAATAAGTGAACTTCTCTCCTTTTTATCTGCTTTCAGGTGTGATTTTTCTATTGCCCTTACCTGTTACTTGACGACCCCTTAACGACGCAGGACGTATATTTACGTCCTGCGCCGGCTCCCACCATATGAAGCGGGATCGCGCCGCGATCCTGCATCATATCGCGTCGGTCACGGCACTCATCAACGGCCGGGACCCGCGGCTAATACCATACCTGGTAAGACCAGCATATGGAGGGTTAAATTTGTATGTTTATTTCCAATAGATTCCCCTTTGGGAATCCAAAAAAACCCTAATTTCCCATATACTACTTATTGTGATTAAAATTCCCATAAGCTTTATTAGTTTCTACACATATGTATTAAAATCAAACAGCGCTGTTTGCTCCAATTATCCTTTTGATTGTTAGATTTTCAATGCAGACTTCTCTGCTAATTTCCTCCTTGTTTGTGAGTAAACTATCCTGTATGCCTGCAGGTCATACAGGGTTATTGCTTAGGAGCAGAAGCGCTGCCATGGTTAAAATATCCACTCTGCCCCCCTCAACATGTTTCGCTACGACGTAGCGTTATCAAGAGGTAGCGGGCAACTGAGCGTGGATGCGATGTCGGTCATGTTTATTTGTTATATAGGTGGGGGAAATTTCTTGATGTTTCCTTAGGTTTTTAATTTGATGACTGAATATTTTATTAAACTAGTTACCAAACAGGAAAATGAATTTTTTGACTTATTCACTATTCTTTTACGAATTAGACTTCCTCTATCACCCTCCTCCACCACGGGGACAAGGCACACCACCCTCATCGGACACCCCCATCAAGCTTAGGTGAGTATCTTGGGGGGGGGGGGGGGGGGGGGGGGGAGGGGAAATTGAGTAACAACATTTTTGTCTTTGTGTTACCTTTAACTAGATTGAACCTGCTCATCAACCAACCTTCAAGGAGAATATCGCACTCGAATCTATCCTCCCCACAGGTGAGTATTGAATAGGCTAGAATCATATTTTTTGTATATACATATACACACACAACTAAATACACATATATATATATATATATATATATATATATATATATATAAACCATGCTCTAAGGATCTCTATGAGGCGTTGTTAAATGGTATTAGTATTACATAGTTATTATGATGTTTAAGTTTACAGGGCGCTTACTTATTTGATTCCAACAGAACCTACATTAAATTGATATAGGCACAACCTGCTTTCTAATCGTTCTTTTTCTTCTTCTTTTTTCTACTCATAACACGACATCTGCTCTTGTGTAGACTAGTGTTGAATTTATAAACTAATTGTTAAAAATATATATTGATAGAATGATAGGCAGGCAATTTTAGAGGAAGGCGGAGAAAGTAAACCCTTCGTTAAGTCCATGTGGGCTAAGGGTTTTTAGTCTATATATCCATGTAGCCTCCTCTCTTAACAGTTTTTTGTCTAAGTTACCACCTCTCGGGCCCAGACTGGGTTTAAGAAAACCCCAAAATTTTAGATTTGACAAATCACCTCTATGTACCTCACGGGTGTGTCTAGCTAGAGGAGTATCAACACCCGTTCTAATTGTACTAAGGTGTTTAGAAATTCTCCTTCTCAGCTGTTGTGTAGTCTTCCCTACGTACATCTTAGGGCATCCGCATTCCACTATATAAACTACTCCAGTCGTCTGGCAGTTAATAAAATCTCTTATTTCATATTTACGTCCGTCTGTGACGTTAACAAATTCCTTTTTTTTGGGCATAAATTTACAGAAGTTGCATCCTCCACATGGATAAGATCCTTTTACTTTTGATTTTAACCACATTGTTTCCGTTTTTTCTTCTTTATAGTGACTGTGTACCAGGCACTCTCTCACATTTCTGCCTCTGCGATAGGTCACACTAGGACCCACGGTAAGTACCTCCTTAAGGTCATTGTCCTCTAAGAGGATCGGCCAGTATTTTTTGAGAATCTCTAGAACCTGCTTGTTGCTTTGATCAAAGGTTCCTATACATCTCACTATTCGTGATTGTTCTCCAATCTTTTTCGGTCTCAATAGGTCCGCCCTTGGGGTGTCTCTAGCCCTCGCAAACGCACGATGCAGAATCTTTTTAGGGTAGCCCCTAGCTATAAATCGATGGTATAGAAGTTTGCTCTCCTCCAAGAAAGCAACTTCATTGGAGCTATTACGTTTTGCCTTAAGGTATTGGCCTATAGGTATACCGCTTTTCAGAGGTCTCGGATGGAAACTTTTCCAGTTAAGGAAACTGTTGGTAGATGTGGTTTTTCTGTATACTTTTGTCTCGACGCTGCCACCAGGTTCAAAAGAGATCTCTAGGTCCAAAAAACATAGTGAGTGAGAATGAATTTCTGATGTGAAGTGCATACCAATCTGGTTGTTATTGAGGTTTTGTACAAACTTGTGAAATAAAGTGGTGGTGCCATCCCAAAATAAAAGAACATCGTCTATATAACGCCCCCAAAATAAAATGTGCTTAGTGAACTCGTCGTGCTCATCTGAAAAAACTACCGTGTCCTCCCACCACCCTAAGAATTTATGCCCAAAAAAAAGGAATTTGTTAACGTCACAGACGGACGTAAATATGAAATAAGAGATTTTATTAACTGCCAGACGACTGGAGTAGTTTATATAGTGGAATGCAGATGCCCTAAGATGTACGTAGGGAAGACTACACAACAGCTGAGAAGGAGAATTTCTAAACACCTTAGTACAATTAGAACGGGTGTTGATACTCCTCTAGCTAGACACACCCGTGAGGTACATAGAGGTGATTTGTCAAATCTAAAATTTTGGGGTTTTCTTAAACCCAGTCTGGGCCCGAGAGGTGGTAACTTAGACAAAAAACTGTTAAGAGAGGAGGCTACATGGATATATAGACTAAAAACCCTTAGCCCACATGGACTTAACGAAGGGTTTACTTTCTCCGCCTTCCTCTAAAATTGCCTGCCTATCATTCTATCAATATATATTTTTAACAATTAGTTTATAAATTCAATACTAGTCTACACAAGAGCAGATGTCGTGTTATGAGTAGAAAAAAGAAGAAGAAAAAGAACGATTAGAAAGCAGGTTGTGCCTATATCAATTTAATGTAGGTTCTGTTGGAATCAAATAAGTAAGCGCCCTGTAAACTTAAACATCATAATAACTATGTAATACTAATACCATTTAACAACGCCTAATAGAGATCCTTAGAGCATGGTTTATATATATATATATATATATATATATATATATATATATATGTGTATTTAGTTGTGTGTGTATATGTATATACAAAAAATATGATTCTAGCCTATTCAATACTCACCTGTGGGGAGGATAGATTCGAGTGCGATATTCTCCTTGGAGGTTGGTTGATGAGCAGGTTCAATCTAGTTAAAGGTAACACAAAGACAAAAATATTGTTACTCAATTTCCCCTCCCCCCCCCCCCAAGATACTCACCTAAGCTTGATGGGGGTGTCTGATGAGGGTGGTGTGCCTTGTCCCCGTGGTGGAGGAGGGTGACAGAGGAAGTCTAATTCGTAAAAGAATAGTGAATAAGTCAAAAAATTCATTTTCCTGTTTGGTAACTAGTTTAATAAAATATTCAGTCATCAAATTAAAAACCTAAGGAAACATCAAGAAATTTCCCCCACCTATATAACAAATAACCCCCCCCCCCTTCTCCCCTCCCCTCTCCTTCTCTTTCCCCCCCCCCTCCCCCCTTACCCTCTCTCCTTCCAAATTTGGAAAGATATCACATAACTCTGGACAAGAACTATCCAATAAAAAAAGAAAAAAATGTAATCCTATTCAAATATCAAAGCATAGGATCATAATGTAGAGATGGAATAATGGAGTAATATACCTCTAAAAGACTCTAAGAGTTTGCGCATACTAGCTTGCGCATACTGTGTTTAAGACATCTGTCACGATGCCGGCTGGCAGGTAGTGGATCCTCTGTGCCAGAGAGGGATTGGCGTGGACCGTGCTAGTGGATCGGTTCTAAGTCACTACTGGTTTTCACCAGAGCCCGCCGCAAAGCGGGATGGTCTTGCTGCGGCGGTAGTGACCAGGTCGTATCCACTAGCAACGGCTCAACCTCTCTGGCTGCTGAAGATAGGCGCGGTACAAGGGAGTAGACAGAAGCAAGTTCGGACGTAGCAGAAGGTCGGGGCAGGCAGCAAGGATCGTAGTCAGGGGCAACGGCAGGAGGTCTGGAACACAGGCTAGGAACACACAAGGAAACGCTTTCACTGGCACGATGGCAACAAGATCCGGCAAGGAAGTGCAGGGGAAGTGAGGTGATATAGGGAAGTGCACAGGTGATAACACTAATTGGAACCACTGCGCCAATCAGCGGCGCAGTGGCCCTTTAAATCGCAAAGACCCGGCGCGCGCGCGCCCTAGGGAGCGGGGCCGCGCGCGCCGGGACAGGACTGACGGAGAGCGAGTCAGGTACGGGAGCCGGGGAGCGCATCGCGAGCGGGCGCTACCCGCATCGCGAATCGCATCCCGGCTGGAGGCGGTATCGCAGCGCCCCGGGTCAGTGGATCTGACCGGAGCGCTGCAGTGAGGAGAGTGTAGCGAGCGCTCCGGGGAGGAGCGGGGACCCGGAGCGCTCGGCGTAACAGTACCCCCCCCCCTTGGGTCTCCCCCTCTTCTTAGAGCCTGAGAACCTGAGGAGCAGACTTTTGTCTAGGATATTGTCCTCAGGTTCCCAGGATCTCTCTTCTGGACCACAACCCTCCCAATCCACTAAAAAAAAAGTTTTCCCTCTGACCTTTTTCGATGCCAGAATCTCTTTGACGGAGAAGATGTCCGAGGAGCCGGAAACAGGAGTGGGAGGAACAGATTTGGGAGAGAAACGGTTAATGATAAGTGGTTTAAGAAGAGAAACGTGAAAGGCATTAGGAATACGAAGAGAAGGAGGAAGAAGAAGTTTGTAAGAGACAGGATTAATCTGGCACAAAATTTTGAAAGGACCAAGATAGCGTGGTCCCAACTTATAGCTAGGGACACGGAAGCGGACATATTTAGCGGAGAGCCATACCTTGTCTCCAGGGGAAAAAATGGGAGGAGCTCTTCTTTTCTTATCCGCGAACTTCTTCATGCGTGATGAAGCCTGTAAGAGAGAATTTTGGGTCTCTCTCCATATGATGGAAAGATCACGAGAAATTTCATCCACAGCGGGCAGACCAGAGGGCAAGGGGGTAGGGAGGGGGGGAAGAGGGTGACGGCCGTACACCACGAAAAATGGGGATTTGGAGGAAGATTCAGAGACTCTGAAGTTATACGAGAATTCGGCCCATGGTAGAAGATCTGCCCAGTCATCCTGGCGGGAGGAAACAAAATGTCGTAAATAATCACCCAAGACCTGGTTAATTCTTTCTACTTGTCCATTGGATTGAGGATGATATGCAGAAGAAAAATTTAATTTAATCTTGAGTTGTTTACAGAGAGCCCTCCAGAATTTAGACACGAATTGGACGCCTCTATCCGAGACGATCTGCGTGGGTAACCCGTGAAGACGAAAAATGTGTACAAAAAATTGTTTAGCCAACTGAGGCGCTGAAGGAAGACCAGGAAGAGGGATGAAATGTGCCATTTTGGAGAATCGATCAACGACCACCCAAATAACAGTGTTGCCACGGGAAGGGGGTAAGTCAGTAATAAAATCCATACCAATCAGAGACCAAGGCTGTTCGGGGACAGGCAGAGGATGAAGAAAACCAGCGGGCTTCTGGCGAGGAGTCTTATCCCGGGCACAGATAGTGCAGGCTCGCACAAAGTCCACAACATCCGTCTCCAGAGTCGGCCACCAATAGAAGCGAGAGATGAGTTGCACAGATTTCTTGATGCCCGCATGACCTGCGAGATGGGAGGAGTGACCCCATTTGAGGATTCCGAGGCGTTGGCGTGGAGAAACAAAGGTCTTTCCTGGAGGAGTTTGCCTGATGGAGGCTGGAGAAGTGGAAATCAGGCAGTCAGGAGGAATGATGTGTTGCGGAGAGAGTTCAACTTCAGAAGCATCCGAGGAACGAGAGAGAGCATCGGCCCTAATGTTCTTATCGGCAGGCCGAAAGTGAATTTCAAAATTAAATCGGGCAAAGAACAGAGACCACCTGGCCTGGCGAGGATTCAGCCGTTGGGCAGACTGGAGGTAGGAGAGGTTCTTGTGATCGGTGTAAATAATAACTGGAAATCTTGATCCCTCCAGCAGATGCCTCCATTCCTCAAGTGCTAATTTAATGGCTAGAAGCTCTCGATCCCCGATGGAGTAGTTCCTCTCCGCCGGAGAGAAGGTCCTAGAAAAAAACCCACAAGTAACAGCATGCCCGGAAGAATTTTTTTGTAGAAGGACAGCTCCAGCTCCCACTGAGGAGGCATCAACCTCCAATAGGAAGGGTTTAGATGGGTCAGGTCTGGAGAGCACGGGAGCCGAAGAAAAGGCAGACTTGAGCCGTTTAAAGGCGTCTTCCGCTTGAGGAGGCCAAGACTTGGGATCGGCATTTTTTTTGGTTAAAGCCACGATAGGAGCCACAACGGTAGAAAAATGTGGAATAAATTGCCTGTAATAATTGGCGAACCCCAAAAAACGTTGGATAGCACGGAGTCCGGAGGGGCGTGGCCAATCTAAGACGGCAGAGAGTTTGTCTGGATCCATTTGTAGTCCCTGGCCAGAGACCAAGTATCCTAGGAAAGGAAGAGATTGGCATTCAAACAGACATTTCTCTATTTTGGCATAGAGTTGATTGTCACGAAGTCTCTGAAGAACCATACGGACATGCTGGCGGTGTTCTTCTAGATTGGCAGAAAAAATCAGGATATCGTCCAGATATACAACAACACAGGAGTATAAGAGATCACGAAAAATTTCATTAACAAAGTCTTGGAAGACGGCAGGGGCGTTGCACAGGCCAAAGGGCATGACCAGATACTCAAAGTGTCCATCTCTGGTGTTAAATGCCGTTTTCCATTCATCCCCCTCTCTGATGCGGATGAGATTATAAGCACCTCTTAAGTCCAGTTTGGTAAAGATGTGGGCACCTTGGAGGCGATCAAAGAGTTCAGAGATGAGGGGTAGGGGGTAGCGGTTCTTAACCGTGATTTTATTAAGACCGCGGTAGTCAATGCAAGGACGTAGAGAGCCATCTTTTTTGGACACAAAGAAAAATCCGGCTCCGGCAGGAGAGGAGGATTTACGGATAAAGCCCTTTTTTAAATTTTCCTAGACGTATTCAGACATGGCAAGAGTCTCTGGGGCGGACAGAGGATAAATTCTGCCCCGGGGTGGAGTAGTGCCCGGGAGGAGGTCGATAGGACAATCATAAGGCCTGTGAGGAGGTAGAGTCTCAGCTTGTTTTTTGCAAAAAACATCCGCAAAGTCCATATAGGCCTTAGGGAGACCGGTTACAGGAGGAACCACAGAGTCACGGCAAGGGTTACTGGGAACCGGTTTTAGGCAGTCCTTGGAACAAGAGGGCCCCCAACTCTTGATCTCCCCAGTGGACCAATCCAGGGTTGGGGAATGAAGTTGAAGCCAGGGAAGTCCAAGGAGAATTTCAGAAGTGCAATTGGGGAGGACCAAAAGTTCAATCCTCTCGTGATGAGGTCCGATGCACATTAGAAGGGGCTCCGTGCGGAAACGTATGGTACAGTCCAATCTTTCATTGTTTACACAATTGATGTAGAGGGGTCTGGCGAGACTGGTCACCGGGATGTTGAACCTGTTGACGAGAGAGGCCAAAATAAAATTTCCTGCAGATCCGGAGTCCAAGAAGGCCACAGCAGAGAAGGAGAAGGCAGAGGCAGACATCCGCACAGGCACAGTAAGACGTGGAGAAGCAGAGTAGACATCAAGGACTGTCTCACCTTTGTGCGGAGTCAGCGTACGTCTTTCCAGGCGGGGAGGACGGATAGGACAATCCTTCAGGAAGTGTTCGGTACTAGCACAGTACAGGCAGAGATTCTCCATGCGGCGTCGTGTCCTCTCTTGAGGTGTCAGGCGAGACCGGTCGACCTGCATAGCCTCCACGGCGGGAGGCACAGGAACAGATTGCAGGGGACCAGAGGAGAGAGGAGCCGGGGAGAAGAAACGCCTCGTGCGAACAGAGTCCATATCCTGGCGGAGCTCCAGACGCCTTTCGGAAAAACGCATGTCAATGCGAGTGGCTAGGTGAATGAGTTCATGTAGATTAGCAGGGATTTCTCGTGCGGCCAGAACATCTTTAATGTTGCTGGATAGGCCTTTTTTAAAGGTCGCGCAGAGGGCCTCATTATTCCAGGATAATTCTGAAGCAAGAGTACGGAATTGTACGGCATACTCGCCAACGGAAGAATTACCCTGGACCAGGTTCAACAGGGCAGTCTCAGCAGAAGAGGCTCGGGCAGTTTCCTCAAAGACACTTCGAATTTCCGAGAAGAAGGAGTGTACAGAGGCAGTGACGGGGTCATTGCGGTCCCAGAGCGGTGTGGCCCAAGACAGGGCTTTTCCAGACAGAAGGCTGACTACGAAAGCCACCTTAGACCTTTCAGTGGGAAACTGGTCCGACATCATCTCCAAGTGCAGGGAACATTGGGAAAGAAAGCCACGGCAAAACTTAGAGTCCCCATCAAATTTATCCGGCAAGGATAGTCGTAGACCAGAAGCGGCCACTCGCTGCGGAGGAGGTGCAGGAGCTGGCGGAGGAGATGATTGCTGAAGCTGTGGTAGTAACTGCTGTAGCATAACGGTCAGTTGAGACAGCTGTTGGCCTTGTTGCGCTATCTGTTGTGACTGCTGGGCGACCACCGTGGTGAGGTCAGCGACAACTGGCAGAGGAACTTCAGCGGGATCCATGGCCGGATCTACTGTCACGATGCCGGCTGGCAGGTAGTGGATCCTCTGTGCCAGAGAGGGATTGGCGTGGACCGTGCTAGTGGATCGGTTCTAAGTCACTACTGGTTTTCACCAGAGCCCGCCGCAAAGCGGGATGGTCTTGCTGCGGCGGTAGTGACCAGGTCGTATCCACTAGCAACGGCTCAACCTCTCTGGCTGCTGAAGATAGGCGCGGTACAAGGGAGTAGACAGAAGCAAGGTCGGACGTAGCAGAAGGTCGGGGCAGGCAGCAAGGATCGTAGTCAGGGGCAACGGCAGGAGGTCTGGAACACAGGCTAGGAACACACAAGGAAACGCTTTCACTGGCACGATGGCAACAAGATCCGGCAAGGAAGTGCAGGGGAAGTGAGGTGATATAGGGAAGTGCACAGGTGATAACACTAATTGGAACCACTGCGCCAATCAGCGGCGCAGTGGCCCTTTAAATCGCAAAGACCCGGCGCGCGCGCGCCCTAGGGAGCGGGGCCGCGCGCGCCGGGACAGGACTGACGGAGAGCGAGTCAGGTACGGGAGCCGGGGAGCGCATCGCGAGCGGGCGCTACCCGCATCGCGAATCGCATCCCGGCTGGAGGCGGTATCGCAGCGCCCCGGGTCAGTGGATCTGACCGGAGCGCTGCAGTGAGGAGAGTGTAGCGAGCGCTCCGGGGAGGAGCGGGGACCCGGAGCGCTCGGCGTAACAACATCTAACAGTTCGCGCACACGAGAGTGCGCACACGTGATGATAAGCCCAGGGACGAGGAAAAGAGATCAAGAGTTCGCGCAGCCGAGACCACGCCACTCACGTCATGTACTGACGTAGTAAGTAAACAAAATATTTGATTGGCTAACGGACCTGAGAAGGATGTCACAAATTAGGGCTGACCTTGGAGCAGGACTCTAAATGGAGCCAGAGTCCATCAATCAAAAGGGCTGATCCAATGAGCTGCCTGCATTTTGACAATTGCAGCTCATTGGTTGTGTAACACATCCTGCTGTCTATCAGTGACGTTACAAACGTAGGTTATAAACATGACCGACATCTCGCATCCACGCTCAGTTGCCCGCTACCTCTTGATAACGCTACATCGTAGCGAAACATGTTGAGGGGGGCAGAGTGGATATTTTAACCATGGCAGCGCTTCTGCTCCTAAGCAATAACCCTGTATGACCTGCAGGCATACAGGATAGTTTACTCACAAACAAGGAGGAAATTAGCAGAGAAGTCTGCATTGAAAATCTAACAATCAAAAGGATAATTGGAGCAAACAGCACTGTTTGATTTTAATACATATGTGTAGAAACTAATAAAGCTTATGGGAATTTTAATCACAATAAGTAGTATATGGGAAATTAGGGTTTTTTTGGATTCCCAAAGGGGAATCTATTGGAAATTAACCGCGGCTAATACCACACATCGCCGATCGCGGCGATGTGCGGTATTAACCCTTTAGAAGCGGCGGTCAAAGCTGACCGCCGCTTCTAAAGTGAAAGTGGCCCGGCTGCTCAGTCGGGCTGTTCAGGACCGCGGCGTCCCGAACAGCTTACAGGACACCTTACCTGCCTCCTCGGTGTCCGATCGACGAATGACTGCTCCGTGCCTGAGATCCAGGCAGGAGCAGTCAAGTGCCGATAACACTGATCACAGGCGTGTTAATACACGCCAGTGATCTGTGCAAGAGATCAGTGTGTGCAGTGTTATAGGTCCCTGTGGGACCTATAACACTGCAAAAAAAAAGTTTAAAAAAAGTGTTAATAAAGGTCATTTAACCCCTTCCCTATTAAAAGTTTGAATCACCCCCTTCTTTTCCCATAAAAAAAATAAAACAGTGTAAAAAAAAAAAATAAACATATGTTGTATCGCCGCGTGCGTAAATGTCCGAACTATAAAAATATATAATTAATTAAACCGCACAGTCAATGGCGTAGGTGCCAAAAAATTCCAAAGTCAAAAAAAGCGTATTTTTGGTCACTTTTTATACCATTAAAAAGAATAAAAAGTGATCAAAAAGTCCGATCAAAACAAAAATCATACCGATAAAAACTTCAGATCACGGCGAAAAAAATGAGTCCTCATACCGCCCTGTACGTGGAAAAATAAAAAAGTTATAGGGGTCAGAAGATGACATTTTTAAACGTATAAATTTTCCTGCATGTAGTTATGATTTTTTCCAGAAGTACTACAAAATGAAACCTATATAAGTAGGGGATCATTTTAACCATATGGACCTACAGAATAATGATAAGGTGTCATTTTTACCGAAATATGCACTGCGTAGAAACGGAAGCCCCCAAAAGTTACAAAATGGCGTTTTTTCTTCGATTTTGTCGCACAATGATTTTTTTTTTCCATTTCGCAGTGAATTTTTGGGTAAAATGACTAATGTCACTGCAAAGTAGAATTGGTGACTCAAAAATAAGCCATAATATGGATTTTTAGGTGGAAAATGGAAAGGGTTATGATTTTTAAAAGGTGAGGAGGAAAAAACTAAAGTGCAAAAACTAAAAAACCCTGAGTCCTTAAAGGAGTAGTCCAGTGGTGATTCAGTGGTGAGCAACTTATCCCCTATCCTAAGGATAGGGGATAAGTTGCAGATCGCGGGGGGTCCGACCGCTGGGGCCCCCTGCGATCTCCTGTACGGAGCCCCGACAGCCCGCGGGAAGGGGGCGTGTCGACCTCCGCACGAGGCGGCGGCCGACACGCCCCCTCAATACAACTCTATGGCAGAGCCGAAGCGCTGCCTTCGGCAATCTCCGGCTCTGCCATAGAGATGTATTGAGGGGGCGTGTCGGCCTCCGCCTCGTGCGGGGGTCGACACCCGCTATCTCGGCGGAGAGCCGGGGCCCCGTACAGAGAGATCGCAGGGGGCCCCAGCGGTCGGACCCCCCGCGATCTCAAACTTATCCCCTATCCTTAGGATAGGGGATAAGTTTTTCACCACTGGACTACCCCTTTAAGGGGTTAAAGGCGCATGAAACAATTTTATTTATCCACAATTTTGAAAAGGTGCCAATAATTTTGTCCAGCCCATTTTTTGAGTTTGGTTATGTCAATTTGCTTTTTTTTTCTCCCTTTTTTGGTTTAGTTCCAATACACACAAAGGGAATAAACACGTGTATAACAAAACATGTGTTACTGCAATCCTTTTCTGTGAGAAATACTTAATTTTCTTTAAAAATTTCAGTGGTGCCAACAGTTACGGCCATGACTGTACATACCATTTTTACGTGTCTAGGGCTGAATATATATCCCTAACAAATAGCATTTATATGTTGCTCACTTGTTTTTTGTTCTTTCCTTATGGAGGGGGTGTGTCCAGCTCTCTCCCTCACTGTGGATGACTCATCTGCTCTGAGTCTGGGAGCAGCCTGGCAGTCTGCAAATCACTGCACAGTAATTTTTATGCATACATTTTCCATCTGTTCCTAGTAAAGCTGGATGCTAATCAACATAGCTGTCACTATGGGGGAGATTTATCAAAACCTGTGCAAAGGAAAGGTTGCCCAGTTGCCCATAGCAACCAATCAGATTTCTTATTTCATTTTGTAAAGGCCTTGTTAAAATTGAAAGAAGCAAGCTGATTGGTTGCTATGGGCAACTGGGCAACTTTCCCTCTGCACAGGTTTTGATAAATCTCCCCCTATGTGTGTCATTCAGCTTTCACAGACTCCTGAGTATCTGATCAGCTTCTATGTCATTCAGGTGTCAGAGAAAGCTTTGGCTGTTCAAGCATGCTGGGAATTGTAGTTTTGAAAAAACAGCTGGAGCTGCAGTGTTTGTAAAGCACTGTGTTAGAGCAATGTTGCCTTTAAACTCCCAGCATCCCCACACATCCTTTGTAGTTTTGCAAGACCTGGAGGCACACAGCTGGAGAATACACAGCTCTAAAACAGAGTTTTACACAGATTGGCCAGTTGTGGCAAAACTACAGCTCCCATTATTGCTGAAGGCTGTAGTGCTGCAATGGTGAACTCCTACACTGGATACCAACAAACTTTATGGCCGTTATCCAGCATGCTGCAAAATACTATACTAGAATAGTGTGTCTACATAAAGATAGAAGAACCCTAGTGGCGGCTATTTTCATTTTAGATTTTTTAGAAACAATTTTCCTTTTTTTAAATAAATGTATATTTAAAAAAGTCATCAGTAGTACTACAAAATATTAAAAGTTTTTCATAATGACAGTGCCTCTTTAATAAAAAGTGATCCAAAAAATCCCATGACAAAAATAAAAAAAAGTTATGTACCAGACTGCATGAGGGCTTATTTTATGCACCGTAATCTGCTGTTTTTATTGATATCATTGTGGTATTTAGCACACTTTTTGATCACTTTTAATTTTGTTTGGATATATTGTGATCAAAAAAATCCTAATTCTAGGTTTGAGTATTTTTGACGTTTACGCCATTCACCATACAGGATAAATAATAAAATATTTTAAGTTTAGACAATTACACAAGGGGTGATACCAAATGTATTTCTTTTTATTATGTTTACACATTTTTATTATGGAAAATGTGAAAGGGGGGGGGGGGGGTAATTTGACCTTTTAATATGAAAGAGGTTAGTGTGTGTTTTATGATCCCTTTTTTAAACATTTAAAGGGGTACTGCAGCCATTTATTTTAATGGACCGTGTGCTGTCTTGAGGTAGATGATATGCACTCCTGACTGAACAGAACCGGATCTCGTTAAGGAGAATCGGGGAGGATAAGATAATTCTGGCTTCCATACCCCTTTAACTAGTACCCTTAGGGAACTTATGGATGGAATCATTAGATTCCTCATACATCTATTGAACTGCATTGATCTGTGTAATCTGCGTTCTATTGGTAGAGCCAGCGATTTTCACTCCCCGGCCAGCCGTTCGGTCCGACTGCATAGACTAAAGCAGTGAATGAGTCAGATTTGATTGACAGTAGGGGAGTGAAGCACACTGTGCCACATTCTTCACTGCCTTATAATTGGCAATTCCAGTGGGCCCCAGGACTGAGACCAGATGCAATCTATACTTTTGACATGTCTGGATGTCAAAAGTTTGTTAAAATTAAAGTAACGCTTTTGCGTTGATTCACATGTACACAATGATCAGATTTGGAGCTGCTCCACTGAAGCGGAATTTTTGCAACGGATTATTTATGTATAAACTTACCTATAGAAGAAATTGTTAAATAAATAAACTTTTTAAAACGATATAATAGTCCCTCCCCTAATAAAAATTTCAATCACCATCCTTTTCCAATCTTACAAATAAAAAAATAAGTTATGCCTATTCTAGGCTTGTAAAAAAAAAAAAAAAACACTGCACTGTGTGTGCAGCTTCTCAAACTTATTCTAGGTTAAAGTTTCACTTTAAGGCTAGTTCCACACTGCATTAGTGTTTCCATCGGAATCCTGCCTAAGGATAGGGTCACATGTGCTGTTTTTTTTCTGCAGCTGATTATGCTACCCACTGACTTTAATGTGTAGGAAAACATGTAGCAGAAAATTTGCACCAAATTACGACACGTGACCCAGGTGTATATACTTTCTGCAGATTTTTCTGCCCATTTAATTCTATGGGCAGCAAAATCTGCAGCAGAAAATAAGCAAGTGTGAATGTACCCTAATTGTACGTTCACACAGACGGATTACCTGTGGAACTTCCGCAGCGCATTTGCTGCGGAAAATCCACATCAGATTTTGCTTCCATTGACTTCAATAGGTCCAAAGGAAAATCTGCAAGTCTGCCTCTATTGTGGATTTTCTGCTGACCAATTAAAGTCAAGAGTAGCAAAATCCACAGTGGATTTTCTGCAGCAAATACACTGCAGACATTTTGCAGGTAATTTTCCCATGTGAATGTACGGTAAAGAGGTATGCTGACGTACACTGTAAGCAGAGAGCAAGGATGCCATTCATTTCAATCACCAGAGTTACCTAATGACATAAGCTTTGTTTTAAGTGGACTCAAAAACATACACAGGATTTTATCATTGGATTTACTTTTTTTTTGTGTAGATTTATCTCAGAATTTTTTTCAGTGTAAAATGTAAGACTTTTTATTTACACAAGTAATCAAGGTCGGTAGACATACACTGATTTGTATTAACACAGTGGTAAGGGATTTATCAACTGCAACTTCTGTGGATTTGTTGAAGATTTTGTCAGGTTTGCTGTGCGGAACAAAATTTGTCCTGGGACCTACACTGATTTCACAGCCAGGCAATGATAGAGCCCCTCCCCCCCCACCCCAATGGTCTGCTGCAGCGTCCAGCCCACTTAAAATAACACGTATGGAGCCACTAGGTGACTGTTAGGGCCATATTAAGGAATGGCATCAGTTGCCCTCAGTTACAGTATATGTCGGCATGTCGGCATCCAGTTTTTGACAGAATGGTGACGGATTCATCTGATGAAAGCACTAACAGTGTGAACCTAGCCCAAAATCCTAAATTGCTAGTGTCCTGCATAGAGCCTATTTTCACGGCAGAATTTCCTCTGCTTCTTCATGCAAAAAACATGGCATACAACTAGTTTGAAGCTAAATGAAACAGAATTTTCACATGAAAATTCAGCTTGGAATCAAAGTCCCATAGATGTCCATGGAAGTTCCTTCAAGAAAGGACGTCAATTCTTCAAGCAGTAAATAGTCCTGGTAATCCTGCTTGAATCTGCTTCTAATTGTTTGTGTGCCATGGTATTTGCATAAAGAGGTCTGTGGAGGAAATGGTGCCTGGTCTATTGTTGCTGATCCACCAGTCCACCCAGATTGCTCACTTGGCCTTTTTTTTTTTTGGGTGAAAACAATCCTATCGTTTTATTTGATGTATGTACCAGGTGTTTCCCAATGCAGATGCCAAGTATACACAAAAATACCATATTTTTCGCCGTAGAAGACGCACTTTTTCTTCCCCAAAACTGGGGGGGAAAAGTTGGTGTGTCTTATACGGCGAATACCTGTGGCCATCACTGGCCGAGACCCGCCGCTAATACAGGACATCACCGATCGCGGTGATGCCCTGTATTAACCCTTCAGATGTGGCGATCAAAGCTGACCGCCCCGTCTGAAGCGAAAATAACACTAACCTGGCTGCTCAGTCGGGCTGTTCGGGACCGCCGCGGTGAAATCGCGGCGTCCCGAACAGCTTACAGGACACCGGGAGGGACCTTACCTGCCTCCTCGGTGTCTTCTCCTTGCCGGGATCCCCTGCGCTCTCCTTTGACGTCATCGCGTTGTCATCCAATAGGAGCGGCGTGCGTAGCGGCGTGATGACGGCGACGGAGAGTGTGGATCCCGGAGAAGTCTGGAGCATCGGGGACACCACGGGGATGCGGCGACAGCGATGAAGCGACATCCAGGGCACCGGTGACGCGTCCGGAGCGGCAGGAACACGTGAGTACTAGCTCCTATACCAGTGGTCTTCAACCTGCGGACCTCCAGGTGTTGCAAAACTACAACTCCCAGCATGCCCGGACAGCCAACGGCTGTCCGGGCATGCTGGGAGTTGTAGTTTTGCAACATCTGGAGGTATACAGGTTGAAGACCACTGTTGGGTTCAGAATCTTTATTTTTTTTAGATTTTGCACCTACAAATTGCGTGCGTCTTATACGCCGGTGCGTCCTATAGGGCGAAAAATACGGTACTTGTGTGAACAGAGCCTTACCTGTGCTGACAGGCCACAATGCCCTACCTTAGTTAGGCCAGGTTCACACTGCTTATTTTGTTACAGTCCGTTTAATTTTGCTGTATACAGAAATGTGGTCAACCATGCTATGCTAAAATGGATATGTTACAGTTCCTTTTTTCATACCATATGAACGGGAAACAGAAGGCATACAGCAAGTTTTTTTCTTTTCTAAAATATCCCAATTCTCAATTTGCAGAAATTAACCTATTGGCTGTTTTCTCACGGCAGTTTTTCGGAAACACAGCCTTACATCCGTTCCTTTATTCTGTGTTATTTATCATTTTAGTATTCCATAACACGTGACCAACTAGCCCCGCGCGGATAGACAGGAGGACCCGCACAGATCACAGCGCACGGTCCAGTGATTCAGCAGGTATCGCCGTTGCATTGCCGTGGAATGAGATTTGCCATAGAATGAGATGGTCCGCCTCCATCACATCCTATTGGCTCTCTCTTGTCACGTGACATATTTAAACGTCACGCATCGATGCGCACAGCATTGTCAATTTGGCT
This sequence comes from Hyla sarda, assembly GCF_029499605.1. Classification (NCBI taxonomy): domain Eukaryota; kingdom Metazoa; phylum Chordata; class Amphibia; order Anura; family Hylidae; genus Hyla; species Hyla sarda. Next base: position 111,891,183 of record NC_079193.1, on the reverse strand, counting down.
ATCACAGAGAGAGGATCTCCTCACCCTGTGATAGCTGAAGCTGTACGGAGCTCACATGGCCTCTGTGGCCCGACAGAAGTTCACACACGTACGCAGCTCATACGGCTGCCTCATATACATTTACTGTTGATCCACAGCGCTATCGGGATCCCTATGCCCGATGGCGCTGTCATCAGGATCCCCACGCCCGCAGCTCTACTCCCCGTCCCCCGCAGCTCTACTCCCCGTCCCCCGCATCTCTACTCCCCGTCCCCCGCAGCTCTACTCCCCGTCCCCCGGAGCTCTACTCCCCGTCCCCTGTGAACGCTCAGGGAGCGATCCACAGCGCTATGGGGATTCCTATTCCTGATGCCGCTGTGATCAGTGTGCGTCCCCGCGAGCGCCCCATGCCCGCAGCTGTACTCCCCGTCCTCCGCCCCCCGCAGCTGTACTCCCCGTCCCGTTAACGCTCAGGGAACGGGGAACAGAAAGTAGAGCATCGGGCGCAGGTAAAGTAGTACTGCGCATGCGCAGCACTACGCGAATAACTTAACCTGCGCCCGATGCTCTACTTTCTGTTCCCCGTTCCCTGAGCGTTAACGGGACGGGGAGTAGAGCTACGGAGGGACGGGGAGTACAGCTGCGGGCATGGGGCGCTCGCGGGGACGCACACTGATCACAGCGCCATCGGGCGTAGGAATCCCCATAGCGCTGTGGATCGCTCCCTGAGCGTTCACAGGGGACGGGGAGTAGAGCTGCGGGGGACGGGGAGTAGAGCTGCGGGGGACGGGAAGTACAGCTGCGGGGGACGGGGTGTAGAGCTGCGGGCATGGGGATCCTGATGACAGCGCCATCGGGCATAGGGATCCCGATAGCGCTGTGGATCAACAGTAAATGTATATGAGGCAGCCGTATGAGCTGCGTACATGTGTGAACTTCTGTCGGGCCACAGAGGCCATGAGAGCTCCGTACAGCTTCAGCTATCACAGGGTGAGGAGATCCTCTCCCTGTGATAGCCAAACTGACACTGCTGTGGAATGAGATTTGTGACGTTTAAATATGTCACGTGACAAGAGAGAGCCAATAGGATGTGATGGAGGCGGACCATCTCATTCTATGGCAAATCTCATTCCACGGCAATGCACCGTCAACCAGTGGGCGGAGTCAAACCGCCGCCGCGACGTCACCTCCGTCATGCCTTGTGCTCTGGCGCCGCCCCTTCTCCTGTCTCCCGCCGTCCTCTTGCTTTCCCCCCTCTCCACGGCTCCTGTTTCTTCTTCCCGGGGACCGCGCCTTGTCTGTCAAGCGGAAGGGTGGCCGGGACCAAAACCAAGAGAGGGGGGTATCCCTGAGACATTCTGTTCTAATAACCGTATTGAAAGCGGTCAGTAGAAAAGGAGTACTAGGATGGCAGCTGGGAGAGCCGCCTCGTACTCGTCTCCATCCTCTAGCTTCAATGCTGGATATGGGAACAGCCACAACGGGGCGGCGGCCAGTGAGGACGAGGATGGACAGAACCTCTGGTCAGTGTGCGCTATCATGGTGCGGGGAGGGCAGGGTCGTACGAGCCACGGGACCCCATTCATTAGCTCAGGCCAGGACCGTTATGTGGAGCTGGGGAGGGCTGCTGCCTCGTTACTTAACCCCTTCGTCTGCCGTACTAGTATCCCATTTCAGAGTCGGGGTGGAGTAAAGGAGAGCAGGATTAACCCTTTGCTGGCAGCTCACGGCATACGTGTGAGGGCGGGGTTAGAGGCGCTGGGCGACCGATGTCCGTCACGGCTGCGAATAAGCAGGTGGCTAGGGCCTTGGGGCCGCCCTCTACCTGTCTGGGTAACAGCGAGGCCAACTACCTGCCGCCCTCCCAGATGGTTGGCCTCGCCCTTACCCAGACAGGTAGAGGGCGGCCCCTGGCAGCTGGTCATTGTGCGCGTGCGCACGTGAGGCTCCTTGTTGTGGTGTCAGGTGGCGCGCAGTGACAGCTGGGCGCGGCCTCTTGTGTTTGGGTGTGGACGAAGTAAATCTGCTGTAAATGTGAGGCGTCATCTGAATGTGATTGCCTCTGCTTGGATTTGGTGACAAAGATTATGTGACTGAACACTTGTGGTTAGTCATAAATGACCACAGCAGGCAGATGTAAGGGAACATTCACACTTACTATATATGCTGTGGATATCTATATGAAATCAATATAAATGAAAAAGCGCTGGCACTGCTCCTTACATATTAGGGCAGTGTTCAGACTATAAGCACAAGAATCCACAGTATATACAATATGTATGATCATACCTATCTGACACCTCTAAGGATCACAGCACCGTCACCATCCAGTATCTCATTGTTTCCAACCTGTGGCTCCTCAACTGCTTTCACACTATGAAGTTCACCAGTTAATAAATGAACGTTTGAAAAATAATTATTAACGCCTGTTAACCCCCATTGATGTCTGTTTTTTTTCCCGTTTACCCGTTATCACCCGTTATAGCCTGTCATGACTAACGGACGTTGGTTGTGACGGGAGAAATAACGTGACGTTAACTAATTTTTCGCCCGTCACAAGAAACGGGTAAATTAACATACGTTATTTTTAACATTGAAGTCTATGACCAACGGAGGTTAGTAAATACACCCGTTAATGCCCATTATTATAACAAATGTTATTTTTACTGAGCATGCTCAGAAGAGGTGACATCAGCAGACTCCTGCAGTGCTGAGGGACTACTACTACTCCCATCATGGAACAGACTTGTTTCCATGATGGGAGTAGTAATTCCCTGGCTGCGGGAGTCTGCAGACAGCTGGGGAGGCTACAGAGTCTGTTCCATGATGTGGGTTGTAGTACAGGGGCTGAGGGATCGATCGCATCGGGTTTCACTTCTGAGACCCAATGCGATCTGAAGTTATTAAGCAGGGGAGCGGGCGGCATGGTCCGCTCCCCTGCGATGTATCCGTGTGTTTTAACCAGGGCTGTGGAGTCGGTAGATAAATGTTCCGACAAATGTTTTTTGTACTTCCGACTCCTCTGTATTAATATGTGAATGTATTTACAAACACTTACAGTTGAATCCAAGAAGCTGTTCCACCAAGTTCTTCTAAGCTCTTCTAGCAGAGAGAGGTAGTTGGGCAGAAGCTGCTGCCTTCTCCTTTTTGTGTGCTGATCTGCTGCTAAAGATAGGGCATTGGGAGGATCCAGGAAGGGGCATTTATTATAAAACATGATTTTCCTAGTAGAATCCCATAGTCATGATTAAAGTTTAAGCTAACAATCGGAGTTTACAAGTTTTTATAGCCTTATCTGAATGGCAGCAGTTTTTCTAAAGGTTTACAGCTTCAGTCTTGAACCATTGACCCTCCATTCCTTTCACTTATACAAGTGTCTCTAGTCCTGCAAAAACATATTTCCTTAATCCCTTATCAGTGAGATGCTAGGTTACCCATGGGTTCCCTGTAACAGCAGAACACAACACTATGGAAAGTATAAGTATTGCCACACCTAGTTGTGCATTGTGTGCCATATAGTGAAGAACATGAAAAGCATGCTTCTTCACGGTCACTTAACATGTTCGTTTTGCGGTTACGTGAGGCACTGCATGCATTGGTCTTTATTCTTACAGTAGAGAAGTCATTAATTATAACTTTTTGTGAATTGGGACATTTAAACTTGATTTTTTTTTAAATTCCAATCTAAATTTAGTCTGAGTCGGTGCATTGTTTGACTCCAGGTACCCAAAATTGCATCCGACTCCTCGACACCACAGCACTGGTTTTAACTTTCAATTTTGAATCCCCGTGGGGAGCCCTGAATGGCCAGTACCGAGGAGCCAATCAGGGCTCTCAGAGCGAGATTTAAAAATGAACATTGTGACTAGCAGGGGCCATATGTATATTAAAAGCGATGTATATTAAAAGCCTATATATCTAGCCCCCAGCAGTGCATTAGATATGACCCCCGCCGGCACATTAAATATATACCCCCCGCCAGCGCATTAAATATATACCCCTGCAGCGCATGTATATGTACCCTCGCAGCGCTTCTATATACCTATGCCGCTGCAGCGCTACATGTGAAAAGCATTCTAGCAGCAGCATCGGCCGCCCGATGCTGCTGAAAGAAATACTTTCCATTCATAGCGCTGCAGCGGCATATGTATATAGCGCTGTGGGGGGCAGATAACGCTATATGTCTGCACCCCGAGCGCTTCTATATACATATACCTCTGCAGCGCTATTAATAAAAAGTATTTCTATTAGCAGCGCATAGTGTCAGCAGCCGTCTCCTGCCACTATGCGCTCTTATAGAAATACTTTTCATTCATAGCGCTGCTAGAATGCTTTTCACATATAGCGCTGCAGTGGCATATGTATATAGAAGCGCTGCGAGGCTACATTATACATGCGCTGGTGGGGGGTATATATTTAATGCACCGGCGGGGGGTATATATTTATTAATGCGCCGGCGGGGGTCATGTCTAATGCGCTAGATATATAGGCTATATGTCTGCCCCCCCCCCCCCCCCCAACATTCAAAAATGAAAGTTAAAACACATGGATACATCGCAGGGTTGCGGAGCTTGCTGCTCGCTCCCCTGCTTAATAACTTCAGATCGCATTGGGTCTCAGAAGTGAAACCCGGTGCGATCAATCCCTCAGCCCCTGTACTACAACCCCCATCATGGAACAGACTCCGTTCCAAGATGGGGGTTCTAGTACAAACACTAATGTAGCCTCCCCAGCTGTCTGCAGACTCCTGCAAGCCAAGGAATTACTACTCTCATCATGTCTGGTCCATGATGGGAGTTGTAGTAGTCCCGGCTGTGGGAGTCTGTAGGCAGAGGCGTTCGGCCATACATGAGGGACAACGGGTCTTAACGGATGAATATTCATTCAGCCGTTAGCACCCATTATTTCACAGAAAACGTACGTTTAATAATGGGTGAACTTCATGGTGTGAAAGCAGCCTTACAATAACCATCATTCCTGGACAACCTTTGTATATTAGGGCAAAATGCCAAGTGTAGTTGTAAAACCACTAGAGGCCACTGGTTGGGTAACATTACAGTAGGCCAGTGTTTCCCAACCAGGGTGCTTCTGGCTATTGCAAAACTCCTAGCATTCAGATTAACTTCTTTGGTCTGTACAGTGTGACTGGTAAACTCTCTGTACAGTGTGTAGCGGTGTAGTTGTCTGAGATTTTATTTATTTTGTAAGAAGTCGCAATTTTTGGGGGGTCAAAAAGTCTAGCTGGGTCAATATGAGAGGAAGCTCTTTTGTGATATTTGGGGGGGTCTTGAAAGGATAAGGGGAGTCAGTCCCACCCATCTTATCAACTCTGACTCACGTTTTCCACGTGTAACGTGAAGACCTCCTTAAGGCTGGCCGCTGTGGCTGAAAATGTTAGTGCAGTTTTTTTTTTCTTATTATGGACCACGTCTACTCCCCCACAAAGCTCCTACTCATTTGCTTTCTACCACTTTTGCCCCCACCTCAAAACTCCTAATGTCCACACACTGCCCCTCTATAGATTCACTGCCAAATTGCATCTCCTGCCACTCTGTTCCTTTAGCCCTTTATTCTCCCAAACCCTGCCACCCTTTCTCCAGAGTCTCTGTCAACATGAATGCTCTTTCTTATGCCCAATTAGTGAAAAGGAGGTGGGGGCTCCTGGGGGATTCCTAATCGCAACCCTTATAGACAACATTCCTATCCTGCATTAATTTCCCATGTCTGTATGTCTACAGGTCATCCATCCTAAGTGAAGTCTCTACCCGTTCCCGCTCTAAGCTGCCACCAGGGAAGAACGTGCTGCTGCTTGGTAAGTTTAGATATATGCAGTCTTTTACTGACTGACTTTTTTAGTTCTTAGCCGCCAAGGAGTTAATCAGCTTTCCCTATTTACAGGTGAGGATGGCGCAGGCAAGACCAGCTTAATAGGAAAACTTCAGGGAATTGAGGAGTACAAAAAAGGAAGGGGAATGGAGTACCTGTACATTAATGTCCATGATGAAGACAGAGACGGCAAGTACTTTAAAATAGTCTGGAACATACAACTAAAAATGGCTCCTCTTTGTTCTAGGCCATATAAGATCTTCAACGGAAAACGTCTTTCTTTCCTCCACTTAGCATTGTTTTCTTTTTCATCCAATGTTGTATGTAACTGCGCACATTTTTTACTTATATCGGGTGGTAAATGTACCTTATTTTTTTTTTGTAACTTTACATACTTGCAAAAACAATTTTGGGTGAGATTTATCAAAACCTGTGCAGAGGGGAAAAAGTTGCCTATAGCAACCAATTAGATTGCTTCTTTTTCAGAGACCTTTTTAAAAATGAAGGATGCAAGCTAATTGGTTGCTATGGGCAACTGGTCAACTTTTTTTCTGCATCGGTTTTAATAAATCTCCCCCTTTTGTATAATTCTTTTTTGTGACTATCCAAGTACTATAATTTTGTGTTGTACCTGTTATTGCAGCTAAGCTTTATTGAAGTGAATGGGACCGAGCTGCAATACCACAAACCACTCATGGCTTTTTGGGTCACAGTTGTATTTGTAAGCTCAAACTGTTCTTTTTACAAGCAAAATAAGAATTTGTACATGGTGCCTTTGGACTTGGCGCACAAAGATGTACGTTTACATCATGAACACGAAGGCGCTGCACTCACTTCATGCATGGCGCGTCCGATAATCAGTGACCCTGCTGATGTCCTCCATTAACCCTTTAGATGTCATGATCAATACTGATCACGACACCTAAAGCAGTTATGGGCTATGTGAGACTCATTGGACCACCTGCAGAGGGGTCTGATGAATCAAAATGGTGCTGCTCCATGTCCAGTTACAGGGATCTTCTTGTGTGGTTTGCCTTCTAACCCCCTCCCCTTATTAAAATGAAATTGCCCCCTTTTCCCATTTTGCAAGTAAAAAAAATGACATAAAAATTCATTATATTGCCACATGCGGAAATGTCTGAACTATATTATTATATATTCTAGTATAATGTTAAAGGAGTTATCCAGCATAAGGTGATTTTAGTACGTACCTGGCAGACAGTAATGGGCATGCTTAGGAAGGATCTGCGCTTGTCTTGGGGCTAAATGGCTATGTTGTAAGATTACCATAACACTAGCTTTTTGTGGCTAGCTTTTTGTGAACTTGTATTTCCTCTTTTCAGTTTTCTTGTTTGCCTACAAATCCCATGATTCAATTTTCCTCTGTCCCACACATCAGCTACCCCACCCATTGAAACATAAATGAGCTGCAGACCTGTGGTTTTCAATCAGGGTGCCTCAAGCTGTTGCATTACTTGCAGATTGCTCTCTCCACCAATTGAAGCAGACAGGCTCCCTGTCATCAGCTGACTAGTGAGTCAGGTCTCGGCCGTATTGCAAGCTGGGAAAAATCCGAGACAGCAGTCATTTTGTATGCTGGTAAAAATAAATATTGGGATGAAAATCACATAAGAATTGTGAGGAAACCGCCACACACAGGTACAGACACTATATTATGAACTACACTAACTTTACAGCCCCTGTAGCATAGTCAAATAAAAAAAAATTCTGGAATACCCCTTTAATTATTCTGTATGATAAACAGCTTAAACGTTAAAAATACAACATTTTTCACATTTTTGATCACGTCAGAAAAAATAGATATAAAAGTTATCAAAATGTAATGTATGCAAGAGCCCTATATAAGAAAAGTATATAAATTGTTACAAAAAGTTTTTTTTACTTTTTTTTTTTAAAGTTGCTGGAAACTTTTGCTCAGAAATTCTGCAAAATTTACCGCACTTGACGGAGAATTCCGCTGTCCCATCCACACAGCAGAATTTTCACTGAGTAAGTTCTGCCACAGACATTCTGCTTTTTGGATTCTGCAAAAATATAAGACCTGTCTTTAAATTTTGTAGAATTCCATGCGGAATCCCATTGAACTCAATAGGGCTTTGGATTTCAGCAGAATTCTGTATTTTTAGCACACAGACATTCTGCTTAAGTTCTGCAAAACTGCAAAAATTATGCATAAAGGAATTTAAGCAGAGTAGCAGAATTTTCGCCATGTGAACATAGCCTAAGGGTGCTATTACATGGGCCAATGCTCTTGTTTAAAAGCCTATTACAAGGCTTTACCCTCATGCAAGTGATGGCTGCACAAATGATTGTGCGGCCCTTTGCTTCATTCCTTTGTTGGCCTCACTTCTTCTATTACGTGGGGAGATGTGTGGCCAACTATAACAATTAAAAAAAATGCCTGTTTACAGCTGATTGCTGGCCCTACCACACAGGGAGTATTAATTCTATTTCAATGGAACTTTGCTGCAAAATCACACCCAACCTCTAGACAACTGGGATACAGTTCTTTTGAGAAAACTGCTAATCTTTCTAATGCTGATAACCCCTATAAGTTGGTCTGAGGGTTTATTAGGTATTATACAGTTGGATATTTTATGATCTTTCTGGTCTTCCTTTGTCAGTGTACTGACTGCCTATCTTTCATTTTAGATCAGACCAGATGTAATGTGTGGATCTTAGATGGGGATCTGTATCACAAAGGGTTGTTGAAGTTTGCTATGGATGCTGGCAGTGTTAAGGACACGTTAGTTATGTTGATTGTAGACATGTCAAGGCCATGGTTAGCCTTGGATTCACTTCAGAAATGGGCTAGTGTTATCCGGGAACACATGGACAAGCTGAAAATTCCACCAGAGGAAATGAAAGAGATGGAAGAAAAAAGTAAGTATCTTATATCCTTTAATAGCCATACTAAAATATAACTTTAGAATTGGGACTGCTATATGACATTTTTTGGGAGAAAAGAGCTAACACCTGTATAATCTATTGACCCACTTCTTTTAGGTCACTTTCATTTGTCTAAGTCTAGTCTGAAAGTAAGGTAGTATATGTAGTTTGTTATGTGTCATTCATTTTATTTATTTTTTAAATGTATACTGAATGACTTGAAGCTTAAAGGTGTACTCTGACGGTAGGGTGTGTTTGTGGGTTTTTTATTTTTTTAAATATACCTATTCTGCCAGAGGTAAATAAACAAACCTTTACTTACCTCCCATGCTCCTCTGGTATTACTGCTTGGGTCCCTGTTGCTGAGGGTCGATTCTTTGCAGTGCAGCTTAGCAAATTGCTTGCTGCAGCAGTATCCTCATCCAGTGATTGGCTGCCCCGTGGGCTCAACACATTATATTGCTGCTCAGCCAATCGCTTTCCAAGGAGACACACCCTCCAGCCAGTAATTTGCAGAGCTGCACTGTGACAGACCCCAAGCACCAGAAAGTGGATGGAACCAGGGACAATGGAATGATACTGGAAGCATCTGGTGAGTGTGGGAGGTAAGTAAACATATGTTTTTTCATAGCTGACAGAATAGGCATATAAAAACTAAAAAAAAAAAAAAAAAAAAAAAAAAAACACACCCGAATAACCCCTTTATGGGACACTCCATAGGGGTTATCGGAGCTGTAATGGAAATGCTTAGTGTGCACGCCAGGAGTTTGTTGCTTTTAATGTGATGTAAACAGGGCTTATGTTGGTAACAGGGTCAAATGTGTGAGAAGTACAATAGATGTAGTGGAATATTTGGTTTAAATAAAAAATAAAAATCCAAATTGATTGAATATTATAGTGAAGATTTACTTTATCATCTGATGTGACCTTTCAACACAACCTGTGGTTTTAGGATTAGAATTTCAGATAACTGACATTAAATGGGAAATCTGTGCATGAGTACTTATTCCCTATCCACAGAATCCGGTGGATAGGAGAGAAGTGTCTGATCACGGTGTTCCAAACTCTGGGACCCCTCAGGCTCTCCCATAGAAATGCATAGAGTGGGTGTTTCGGCCACCGCTTTGTGCCGAGGTCCATAATAATCTGTGCAGGTAGTGGAGGTCCCTCCGTGTATGGAGAGAGCTGGGGTGCTGGGTAGGAGAATGCAGGTGGTCCCAGAGGTCAGACTCCCCAGCCCCCACTTCTCACCCCTATCTACACGATTGTGTGGATAGGGGATAAATACTCATGTTCTGGAGTTCCCCTTTAATGGTAGACTGTTGACACAAGGTAGACTTTCATAGTTTTATGCTGAAGAGACACCGCTTCTTTGGTAGGTCTCCAGGTATAAAGAAAAAAACATCAACAATCACAATTTTTAAACAATTCTAAATGATTTATGAAAATAAACTGCACCGAGTCCAGATTCTATAGTATGATGATATTGTATTTTTTTTCTTGCCAGTGGTTAGAAGTTTCCAAGAGTATGTAGAGCCTGGAGAGGAACTTCCTGTTTCTCCCCAAAGAAGAAATACTTCCTCACAAGATGATCGAGATGAAAGTGTGATTTTGCCCTTAGGAGAAGACACGCTTACACATAACCTTGGCATTCCTGTAGTAGTTGTTTGCACAAAGGTCAGTTGATGAAGTCGCATTCTGTAAACTCCAATATTTTCACTTATTCCACTATTTCTTTTGTATTCTTATCCACTGGGTAATATGGCAGTGTAGATGGTGTCCACGATAATGCAAGGGCTATCTTTTCACATTTATGTGCCATGACCATTTGTATTCCTCAGAGTTAGGGTGCATTCACACTACGTTTGTGCTAGATGACTGTCAGGTCCGGCAAGGGAATTTAAAAACCTTCCATTGCCATAGTATACAGAAAAGTAGATTTTTTTAAACTTACCGTAAAAATTTTCTCGGAGCTTCTATTTGGGGACACAGGACCATGGGTATATGCTGCTTGCCACTAGGAGGCTGACACTAGGCAAAAAAACAAAAGAAGGTCTTCTCCTCCCGGCAGGATATAGCTGAGCAACTCCGTTTTAGTCCCAAAGCAGAAGGCGAACCAACCAAGAAAGAAACAGTCCGACAACAACAAAAACCAGAAAAAAAACACTCCCGCATTACAGCGGCAGAAACATCTGGTCACCAGCAACTAATAGGCGGGTGCTGTGTCCCCCAATAGAAGCTCCAAGAAAGAGATTTTACAATAAGTCTAAAAAAAATCAACTTTTTTTTGAGCGCTTCATTGGGGGACACAGGACCATGGGACGTCTTAAAGCAGTCCCTGGGGGTGGGGAAACATTCCATCCAAAAAGGAACTCAGGCAGACGGCATGACCGCCACGCCGTCAAACGCAGCGGAAGTAAATTGGGGTGGCAGAGAAGGTCGGGACAATCCACAAGATGGAGGGGAACGTCTGCCACAAGACTGACCACGTCCATGTACCACACGCGACAAGGCCAATCCGGAGCTACAAGAATAGCCAAGACGCCCTCCGCCTTGAGCTTCCGGACGACACTGGTAAGAAGAGGAAGGGGAGGAAAGAGGTAGGGGAGAGCGAATGGGGTCCAAGGAACCACAAGAGCATCTACTGTGCAACCACAAGAGCATCGAATGTGAACTGCTGATATGGCTGGAACGTGAAGTTCCACCCAGAAGAGAATCTTCGACACTACCTTCATGGCCGCCGAGCTGCGGGTGCCGTCTTGGCGATTGATGTACGCCATGGCCGTGGCGTTGTCCGCCTGCACCCGTACCAGAAGACCCTGCAGCAGGCGACTCCAGTGAACAAACAGGAAGATCGCATGAAGCTCCAGAACATTGATTGCGAGACTGGACTCCAACAGGGTCCAACGGCCTTGGACCTTGAGGTCCCGAAAACACCTCCCCAGCCGAGGAGACTTGCGTCCGTGCTCAGGACATGCCAATCGAGAGGCAGACAGGAGTGACCCGTCTGGAGAAGAGGAGATGAAGCCACCAAAGGAGGGAACGGCGAACCTTGAGCGGAAGTCTAATTCCGCAATGAAGAGACGAGGGACACTGAGAGATTTGTCCCACTGAGAGAGGATGGCCCACTGAAGAGGGCAGTACAGAAATTGGGCGAAGGGAACCGCCTTCATGAAATCTACCATCTTGCCCAGAATGGACATGCAAGTCCGGACAGGGACCAGACCCGGCCACCGATGCAAGCGAATCCCCGAACACAGCTCTAGGAGCTTGTCCTCCGGGAGGGAGAGGAGAGCCGCTGCAGTGTCGAAGCGGATGCTGAGAAAGGTTAGAGATTGGGACGGAGACAGGTTGGATTTCACGCGGTTGATGATCCAACCGAAATTGGAAAGGGTCTGTAGAGTGATGTTGAGACTGACCCGGTTCTGCCCCAGGGAGGGTGCCTTGATGAGTAGGTCGTCCAGATAGGGGAAAACCAATACCCCCCGCGAGTGGAGGAGAGCCACCACAGCTGCCACCGTTGCCAGCCCGAAGGGCAGGGCGACAAACTGAAAATGAACCGTAGAAACCGCTGGTGGGCAGGAAAGATAGGGATGTCCAAGTAGGCGTCCCGAATGTCGACGGAAGAAAGGAACTCCCCCGGATCCATGGAGGCGACTACTGACCACAGGGATTCCATCTGGAAATGCCGTAGCCTTAAGCCACATGGAGCGCCGAAGAGCCACTTCTGAACCTTAAGCCAAATGGAGCGCCGAAGAGCCACTAAATTGCCCAAGGCAAAAGCAGCACGCTGACTCCAAAGAGGCTGAGCAGAGATAGGCCCCTGCATTAGCAATTTGCTGAGCTAGCAGGCACCTGCCAAGATCCCCTGGCGCAATTGACCAGCCCAAACCAAGAGGGCTTTTGATAACCAAGTTGAGGCAAAGGCAGGCACCAAAGTTGAGCCCACCGCCTCAAAGGCGAATCTTGCTAAATTTTCAATGCGCTTATCTGAGGGGTCTTCAAAGGAGGCTGCATCAGCCAGCGGCAGGGTAGTAGATTTAGACAGCCGCAAAACAGGAGGGTCCACTGTAGGAGGCAAAGACCACTTTGTAACCAGGTCCTGGGGAAAGGGAAAGAGAGCCCGGAGCTTCTTAGTCCCATGGAAGGGCTTATCTGGATGCTGCTATGCCGCCTCTAACAGCTTGTCAAATTCAGTGTGTGGGCTGAAAACCTGAGGAGCCCAACAAGCATGCTGAAAGGACACTTCAGGAACCGTGCCTGAAGTACCTGGGTCCTGTAGGGGGAAGGTGTACCTGACAGCTGACACCACGCTGTCAACCAAATCTGACATACGGGAAGTCTCTTACGAGTCAGAAGGGGGAACCGAATCAGAGTCTGCAAGCTCCCCTGAGGACTGGGAGAGCATCGTAGGGGTCCTAGAACAGGTGGAGTTGGACCGGGAGCGGACACTGGGTGACTGGTTGCGGCTGTGGCTGGAGGAGGTGGACATGGAGCGAGAGCGGCATCGTGAGGAACCCGCACGTCCAGATTCAGGAGAAGAATCGGAGGAGAGGCCACCCGGACGGCCACAGGAGGGCCGTAGAGAATGGTGGGAGGGGGATCAACCGCAGTCACCCTGGGAGACGAACGCAAGGAGGACCGCCGCAAAGCAGAAGCCACCTCCTGGGAGACCCTGGCCAAGTCAGAGATCGTCTGAGAAAGGGAGGAAACCCACTGAGGAGCGGGAGCAGACCTCTCGCCATCCAGTGGGTCATCCGGAACAGTAGCCCTGGGAAGACTGGGTCGCAGGGATTCACAGGAGGGGCAGGTAGGTTCAGTCGACCCGCTAGACATTAGCAGACACTAGTGAGTCAGCCAGACAGACAACAGGGAACAATCTCACCCAGGATCCTGTGCAAAGTCCTGAAAGGTGCAGAAATGACAGCATAAGATGTCCGCAGAGAGGTAGGGCTGAACGCAGGCTGAGAGGAGAAGTATATCCAGCCCTGGTCCACGTTGTACAGGGGCGGGGAGGAGGGACCTACTGACCCCTGCAGCGCACGCAACGTCCAGAATGGCCAGTGCTGTAACCCCCTAGAGCGCTCTGCACCCCCATAGGAGAAACAGAGGGTGCACCACCCTCTGCAGCGCATGCTCTCATATGACAGGCTCCAGGCTGCTCCCGGAGCACGCGTACCGACTAGGGATAGGAGGGAGCTTGCATCGCGTGCATTACAGTGCGCAGCAAGAGGGGGGCAGAGCTAAGACTAGGCCCAAGCCGCGGGCTGGTTTAGAGAACCGCCCGCGGCCGGAAGAAGCAAGATACCTCCGTTGGTCGGGATCAGACTGGCCACGATGCCCAGAGCAGCGGTACAGCGCAGCGCTGGCAGAAACAGCACTGTTGGAATAAGAAGTCCTCCCCGGTCTAGTGTGCTTCCCGACCCCGGCCACAGAACGTATGCAAGGGGAAGCGCAGGGGGACAAGAGAGACACCACTAACAGCTACTCACCCCTGTTCCAACACCGGCATTAACCCTTAGTATCCCTGGCACTCACTGCAGCAAAGTGGAAAAGGCCCCCCAGGTCAAGGGGAGGCGAGGAGGGGAAGGGACCATACTCGCCCACATGTGAACATACCATACTCACACACATGTGGACTTATACTCACCTAAGGTAGTCTTTGACCCGCTAAGGGCCACCTGCCTTAAGGCAGCCTTAGCAAAGAGGGGCAAATGGGGGACCCGGACCCCGGGTACACCACCAGACACTGGTTCATGGCAATGAGGGATTAACAGTCCATCCAACAATGCACCGTGCCCCTAGCTCACATGTGGGTGATCAGGCAGCGTCATGCTTCTGTCGCCCCACACTAGAAAAAACAAAAAAAGGAGAGAAAATCTAACTAGAGACTGATACTAGGAAAAAAAACTAAAGAAATAAGACCAGGTCTGGAGAGCTCCTGCTGACACCAAGATAAAACTGAGTTGCTCAGAGCCAGGAGGTGGGTATATCCTGCCGGGAGGAGCTGATCTTTTTTAGTTTTTTTTGCATATTGTCAGCCTCCTAGTGGCAAGCAGCATATACCCATGGTCCTGTGTCCCCCCAATGACTCGTTCGAGAAAAGAAGGTTACAGCATCACTCATGGTCAAAAAATTGTGTCTTTTAGCGCACTTTTTGATCAAAACTTGTCCCCATCCACCACGCGAAGGTGGCATCTTGTCAGATGGGACACTAACATGCTTCATCTACTCACCTCTGCTGGCTATTTTCCTTTTTGGTGTTTTTGCTATACAAGTTAGGGGGAGTGGCACCCTCTCTAGCCGTGCACTCTTCCCTGTTTCTCAGGAGGTTTTTAAATTGATAGTGGATCCTGCTTGTCACCCAGTCAGAGGCCATATGCAGAAGTGAGTGGATTAAGCATGCTAGGGTCCCATCCAACAAGAGGCCACCTCCACGTGGTGGATGGAGGACACGTTTTGATCAAAAGGTGCGCAAAGAGCCTCCATTTTTTGACAAAGAGTGCTTCTGCAACCTTCTTTATTGTATTTGCCACAGCAGCGTACACGCGTGTGATAGGTAGTAGTGTTGGCTATTTTTTTTATTTTTTTTTGTGTCCGCTGCCATAGCGGTGCTGCACTCCATTCATTTGAATAAGCCAAATGGCATCAAATAGTGACTCCGGCTGGCTCCTTTTTGTACCATATCCATTTTATTGCTGGACTAAATATCGTGGCAGACCACGGTTTTCAGTCCCGCAACAAAACAGGTCCAAAAATTTGCCGACTGGAGTCATTATCTGACTCTGTTCGGCTCATTCAAATGAATGGAGAGCGGGGCGGGTCCCTGTAGCCGCATTACACAAACGTGATGTGAGTGCACCCTTATTGTTTTTAAATAAAATCTTTTTGGTGTTATACAGCTACTGACTGCGAGTTGTCAGCCCCAGATACACTCCATTTCTAATTTATACATCTGCCTTAGATTCTTATTTTAATCAATGTTTGCAGAACTGCATAGCTAATTACACATTTTTTTTTATATTTGTCACCACCCCCAATTAGGTAAGGAAAAAAGGTATGAAATAAGGGGATTGGATATGAACTGGGGGGGATTTTACCATTTGTTTATTATATCACAATCGCACATTTTCCCCAAATCGTGCAGCCCTAGTAGACAGCAATTGAAAGACATAGAGGCAAGCTCTGTTATTAGCAAAGTCCTGGTGGCTTCTGTGACATCTAATCGCCTTCCTGCGATTGCGTTGTGGGGGGGCAATCCATACCACTACACTACCAATGACGCATATAAAGCTTATTTAAATACCGCTGTCAGTTTTAACAGCAGCATCTGAACGGTTAATAGCTGGCTGCAGAGTTTGCTCAGCACCAGTTATTAATGGTGGCCCTTAGCTACTGAATGAAACCAGGCATTGCCAGATATTGAGCAGGCTCAAATCCCCAGCCATCTATTTGAACTTAAACCTGCCCAATGGCTTTTTTATATACATCATGGGTTGTTTTAACAGGGGTAAAACACAGTAAAAATCTGAGTAACAAGTATATAAAAAAAGTTGCAGTTACAATTGGACTTCCTAAAGCATTATTTCTGGTTACTAGCCTATATAGAAAATCTACCATGACTGTTGTAGACTATAGAAGCATTTTTTGTTCTTTATGCCATATCTTCTACTGCTAATAATTTATTTTAGTAATTCCTATTTACTTTGTTTGCAGTGTGATGCCATTAGTATTTTGGAAAAAGAGCATGACTATACAGATGAGCACTTCGACTTTATTCAATCGCATATCAGGAAGTTTTGTTTACAATGTATCCTTTTTTACAAAAAACATAGTTTGTCTAACAGATAATACATTACTTATAAAAGAGCTTATAAAGTGGATCCAAGTAAAGCCAAGTACACAGCCTTTTCATCTTTTAATGGTGTCTATGGAAATGGGGATCGTACATGCTACATTTCCCATACACTTTAGTCAAAAGTTGTCCACTTGTCTAAATTGTATGAGGACCTTTCAACTCTCTCCTGACAGACAATGTCTTACCCAATTATTCTGAGGGAGGTAAACCAATGTCAGAGTTGTCTGACACCGGCTTATCCCTCATCCCTCCATTGAGAACACGTTCTAAACATATACATAAGAATGTCTGTGCAAAACGTTCATGTGAATGGGGAAATTGGAAGAGAGAAAGCTGAAAATTGAATGAAAATTTGGTGAAAATCTAGTGTTCATGCTTTCTGAAGTGTATGGTAGCAGCTTTTCTATCGTTAAAATGTTTCTGGGGTGGTAGGGGGAGGGAGCTGTCTGTTGAACCTATGGCAAGTTTAAAACCAGGTTTGCTGTTTATGTATAAATGCCATTTTATTTTTGCTCCTTAACGACCACGGGCATAAATGTACATCCTGTTGTGGCGGTACTTAGTGCACCAGGATGAACGTTTACGTCCTGTGTATGACTGCGAGCATCAGGGCGGTTGCTATCATCAGCCAGGAACCCGCCGATAATGGCCGACATCTGTGATCGCGCGGATGTCCGCCATTAACCCCTCAGATGCCTTGATCAATACAGATCACAGCATCTGCGGCAATGCGTATGTTAAAATAGATGATCGGAGCGCCTGCAGCGTTGCCGCGGGGATCCGATCATCTGTAAATGTGGCCAGAGGTCCCCTCACCTGCCTCCGGCTGTCTCCCGGCGTCTTCTGCTCTGGTCTGAGATCGAGCAGACCAGAGCAGAAGATAGCTGATAAAACTGATCAGTGCTGTGCCCTATGCATAGCACTGAACAGTATTAGCAATCAACTGATTGCTATTGATAGTCCCCTATGGGGACATAAAAAGTGTGTAAAAAAAAATAAATAAATAAATAAACCCTACCCCGAATAAGAACGAAAATTGGCCCTTTTTACCATTTTACCCCCAAAAAGCGTAAAAAAATAAATAACATTTTCATAAACATATTTGGTATCGCCATGTGTATAACTGTCCGAACTATCAAAATATAATGTTGATGATCCCGTACGGTGAATGGCGTAATAGTAAAAAATTAATTCCAAAAATTATGCTTGTCACATTTTATTCGGAAAAAAAGTGATCTAAAAGTTTTATATATGCAAATGTGGTATCAATAAAAAGTGCAGATGATGGGGCAAAAAAGAGCCCTCATACCATCCCATATACGGAAACATGAAAAAGTTTTATAGGTGGTCAAAATAGGGCGATTTTATATTACTGATTTTGTACAAAAAGTTTGAGATTTTTTTTAAGCGGTACAAAAATAGAAAAGTATCTAGCCATGGGTATCATTGTAATCATATTGACCTACAGAATAAAGAACACGTAATTTTTACTGTAAAGTGTACAGTGTGAAAACAAAACCTTCCAAAGTGTGCAAAATTGAGGTTTTTATTTAAACTTTCTCCCTATAGAAATATTTCTTTGGGTTTGCCATACATGTTTTGTTAAAATGAGAGGTTTCATTACAAAGTACAATTGGTCATGCAAAAAAACAAGCCCTTATATGGGTCTGTAGATGGAAATGTAAAAGAGTTATGGATTTTAGAAGGCGAGGAGGAAAAAACGAAAACGCAAAAATTAAATTGGCCTGGTCCTTAAGGTCAAAATGGGCTTGGTCCTTAAGGGGTTAATGCCAAGGACTGGCATGTGCCTTTCAGCTTCATTGAAGTCAACTTCCAGAATGCCGGTCAGATAGCATAGTTAACTATTGTTTAGGCATGCTAGTCATGAGCTATTATATTTAGAGATGAGCGAACTTACAGTAAATTCTATTCGTCACAAACTTCTCGGCTCGACAGTTGATGACTTTTCCTGCATAAATTAGTTCAGCTTTTAGGTGCTCCGGTGGGCTGGAAAAGGTGGATACAGTCCTAGGAGACTCTTTCCTAGGAATGTATCCACCTTTTCCAGCCCACCGGAGCACCTGAAGGCTGAACTAATTTACGCAGGATAAGTAATCAACTGCCGAGCCGAGAAGTTCGTGACGAATCGAATTTACTGTAAGTTTGCTCATCTCTAATTATATTATATTACAGTGCAACCATAAGGCTTTGTTCATACCGTTTTTTACTTGAACCTTTCTGCTACTTTTATTAGAGTGAAGAGGATTTATAATAGTACGATATGACTCTATATGACATTAAGGGTTTTTTACTAGAAAGATTGGTTGCAGCTTTAGCATAACGTAAGTACAGCACTGCTGCTTTCATCTGTGCAGTAAACTAAAAAACACAGCAAGTGTTTTAGAATACTTTTTTTTTTTACTTATACTAATCTGTAAGCCAGTACTGTATTTATCTATAGTTTTCCGAAGAAAGGCAATGTTGGATTTGAGACATGGTAGACGATGTTGCACTTCCTTTAATATTTCCTTGACCTGCTCTTTAGATGGTGCTGCACTAATTTATACATCAATAAAAGAGAACAAAAATATTGACATTGTATATAAATATATTGTTCAACAATTATACGGATTTCCTTTCAACATGCCTGCTGTTGTCGTGGAAAAGGATGCAGTGTTTATGTAAGTATTCTAATAATGCTACTACATCCCCATCCCACTAAATCTAAAATAGAAATAGCCTTTGGACTAAAAACCTCCTATAAAGATTTTTATTATGATTAAAAGGAAGGATTTTTTTTTACAAAATCTTACAGGTGGCAAGCATTTAAAGTATTAGCTTCCCCTACACACAAATATTTTGCAAGGACATTTATGTGTTTGTATAGTATCTGTTTGAAATTGTCTAGCCACCTTTGGGGTACATTTACATATGAGTATTTTGCTGGTGATTTTCTGCTTCTACCGTTTCTACCAATTGACTTCAATAGGTAGAAAAATCTCAAGCAAAATACTCACAAGCACATTCACACATACAGTACATAGTCTGCTGCAGGTTTTCAGCAGCAAAAATTTCGCTTGCAGATTAAAGGCAAGTAGATTTGCTGAAGACTGATTGAAGTCATTTGGCAGCAACATAGTCCACTTGCAAATTTTCCACTGGGGAAAACCAGCAGCTGATTATGTGGGAACGTGAATTAGGGCCCATTCACACAATGGAATTTTTGGCAGAGAATAAGTTGGTGCTAGGACTGCCCAGAAATGTGCAGTCTCTATAAGCAGCAATGCATTTGCGAGCAGATTCCTCCAAAAGAATGAACATGTTAATTTTTTCGGCTGAGTTTGGGATCAGTCTGCCTCAGAAATCCCTTAGGCTGCTGCATCTGAATTTCTGAGTGGAATTCCTCTTGGAAAATACATAATGCGAATGGGCCCTAAAAGAGGTTTTCCGGACATGTTACATTCATGGCCTATCCACAGGATCATCTGTTCAGCAGTACACACAATGAATGTCTGGAAGCCATTATTGCTCTAATTATTGTGCATTGCTGGCTCAGGATTACTGCAGTGCATCTCTCAAGCACTTCAGTGGGAGCTGTGCAGCAGTAACCCAGCACCTTCACTACAACATGAACTGCCTCATTGCTTCTGGGCATTCATTGTATAGACCAGAGCTGTGGAAGTGCCTGGTATTGGCATCCGGCCAATCAGAAATGACAAACCCTGTGAATTAGGGATGTAAGAAAAAAATCGATTATCGCAATTTTTTGTTCCGCGATACTGAATCTGAGAATCGATTTTTTTATAAATTATTATAATTAACATTTACTGTATTTCACTCACTGAGTCACAGTCCTATTTGTCTGTCTTATTTTTTTTATAACACGTAAACTCCTGACCACTAGTTGGCAGTGTACCTGTTATCAGCTCTGTCCCACTCGCAGGCTGCTACCGCGAGACTACAGACTCAGAACAAACAGGAAGGAGAACGTACGCACTCACAGGACAACTCTCGCGGGATCTTGTTCTTTCTCAGCTAGAATAAGTTTTCCCAAGCTTTTAATAGGGAATATCGTGATATATCGCCAACATGACAGTATCGCAATATATTGCGATATATCGAATCGACACCCTGGTATCGCGATTCGAATCGAATCGCCAAATTATTGGCGATTCACACCCCTACTGTGAATACACCATCAATGTTAGGGTGTATTCACACGTACAGAATTCTGCACAGATTTGATGCGCAGTATTTCAAGCGGTGTTCAGTTTACATTGAAATCCGCATCAAATCTGATCATCAAATCTGTGCAGAATACTGAACATGTGAATAGACCCTTAAGCGGCCTGAAAAACTAATAAAAATCTACTAAACTACTAAAAATCAGCAGCAGGAAAACTTGATCCAAAATACACACGTGTGAACATACCCTTAAGATTTGCAAGTTTCTGAAACGTTTAAAGCATTAGTCTCACATTATTAGGGGTGTAGGATAAATAGTCTGCTGCTGGAGGACCTGTAGACTTGCTTGGGGCCTCCGACATCAGAGTTCTAGTAATCCTCCTGATCATGTGTGTCTTGGCAATTCTAAGTTATGAGATTGCTTAGGAAGTTTACATGTACCCTACTGCCCAAGCAAAGTGAGACTAAAACTTTAAAGTTTACCTGTAGTTAGCAAAAAGTTTTAATATAATGTAGATAACACCATTATATGTATATTTGTTATATACGTTGATTAAAAAATTTATATTTTTGGGTGAAAAAATGCTGTTCCTGCAGCTATTGCCTGTGTGAGGAGACCAAATAATGTACAGGAAGTGTGGGTGGTCAAGCAGGGCTCTGTGCAGGTTCCTGGCTTGTCAATCATCCTGACATGTGAGCCAGTAGCATGTCACAGAGCCCTGCTTGTCCACCCTCACTTCCTGCATTTGGACTCCACATAGACACACAGACAATAGCTGCAGGGACAAAAATATATATATTTTTTAACCAATGTATATTACAAATATAATATTTCCTACATTGTATAAAAAGTTTTTGCTTATGAAAGGTACACTTTAAATTCCTGAATGTTCCATACTCTACCAGGGTATTAGCCTAAGTCAAGCTTGTGAAACCTCGGTTAATTAATTTTGAAAAAGCAAACTAAACAAAGGCATATTCTGCACTTATCTTATATGTTATATTCAGCCTTTTGACACACCTATTTTTCCAGTCCGGCAGGATGGGACAATGATAAAAAAATTGGAATTTTACATGAAAATTTTCAAACACTTAAACCAGAAGACACTTTTGAAGATATTATAACCAAGCCACCAGTGCGAAAGGTAATGAATGTTTGTTTCTATTTGTCTAATGCTATAGAGCTCTACCTGTTGAGTGGTGTTCACTGGACATGTATGTATATATCTGATGTGACTTAGAACCTCGATTTTTGTTGCATATTTTAAGTGAGATTATATAGTATATGGATTTTATATGGTGGTAAGTATTTGCATGCCTGTAGGTAAATGTTAGCCAGGACTGGCTACAGTTTTCTGTTTAGTCACATCAGGCCTGTCCAGTTTACATTGCCAGCAAGTAACCGAACAATCCACTATACAATGCCAGACTCAGATGTTTGGCAAAACTATTTTAAGGCAACTCTAGAGTATTTGTCAACCATCTAATGAGTATAAAGGGCCTCTTGACTCGTTCAGAATATATGCATGCTCGGACAAGGCTCTATGTGGGGATCAGGTTAGATAGCTGTTGGCCGAATTAACTTTGAGCTGATATCAGAAACTTGTGGTCAGCTTTAAAGGGGTTATCCAGGAATAGGAAAAACCAAGCTAATTTCTTTCAAAAAACACTCCCAGTTTGTCTCCAGGATGGGTGTGGTTCTGCACTCAGTTCCATTGAAGTGAATGGAGCAAAGTTGTAACACCACAAACAACCCTGGGACAGACCTGGAGCTGTTTTTGAAAAAAAAAAATTAGCTAATTTTTCTATTCATGAATAACCCCTTAATTTTCCAATTTCCATTAGCATAGTATACTGTATACTTGACAGATGAGATTCTGTACACTTATCTGACCTCATCTGATGATTTATTCATAGTAATCTGATTGGTTACTATGGGCAACTTGTCAACTTTTCCTCTGAAATGGTTTTGATACATTTCCCCTATTGTACTTATAATACAACCTTTTTTCCAGTTTGTTCATGAAAAAGAAATTGTTGCAGAGGATGATCAAGTATTCCTTATGAAGCAACAGGTAAGTGTCCTGCTGTGGTCAAATATAGCTTTATTTTATTATGTACAGGGTGGGCCATTTATATGGATACACCTTAATAAAATGTGAATGGTTAGTGATATTAACTTCCTGTTTGTGGCACATTAGTATATGTGAGGGGGGGAAACTTTTCAAGATGGGTGGTGACGATGGTGGCCTTTATAAAGTCAGCCATTTTGAATCCAAGTTTTGTTCTTTCAATAGGAAGAGGGTCATGTGACACATCAAACTTATTGGGAATTTCACAAGAAAAACAATGATGTACTTGGTTTTAACGTAACTTTATTCTTTCATGAGTTATTTACAAGTTTCTTACCATTTATAAAATGTGTTCAATGTGCTGCCCATTGTGTTGGATTGTCAATGCAACCCTCTTCTCCCACTCTTCACACACTGATAGCAACACCGCAGGAGAAATGCTAGCACAGGCTTCCAGTATCCGTAGTTTCAGGTGCTGCACATCTCGTATCTTCACAGCATAGACAATTGCCTTCAGATGACCCCAAAGATAAGTCTAAGGGGGTCAGATCGGGAGACCTTGGGGGCCATTCAACTGGCCCACGACGACCAATCCACTTTCCAGGAAACTGTTCATCTAGGAATGCTCGGACCTGACACCCATAATGTGGTGGTGCACCATCTTGCTGGAAAAACTCAGGGAACGTGCCAGCTTCAGTGCATAAAGAGGGAAACACATCATCATGTAGCAATTTCGCATATCCAGTGGCCTTGAGGTTTCCATTGATGAAGAATG
Organism: Hyla sarda; assembly: GCF_029499605.1. Lineage (NCBI taxonomy): Eukaryota > Metazoa > Chordata > Amphibia > Anura > Hylidae > Hyla > Hyla sarda. The sequence continues at coordinate 111,867,578 of NC_079193.1, read as the reverse complement.
GCCCCACTATCTTTGTACCCCATATACCACACCATACCATCAATTTTTGTGTTCCAACAGTCTTGGAGGGATCTATCCAATGTGGGTTAGTGTCAGACCAATAGCGGTGGTTTTGTTTGTTAACTTCACCATTCACATAAAAGTTTAACTCATCACTGAACAAAATCTTCTGCGTAAACTGAGGGTCCTGTTCCGATTTTTGTTTAGCCCATTCTGCGGCACCTGAAACAATAGATACTGGAAGCCTGTGCTAGCATTTCTCCTGCGGTGTTGCTATCAGTGTGTGAAGAGTGGGAGAAGAGGGTTGCATTGACAATCCAACACAATGGGCAGCACATTGATCACATTTTATAAGTGGTCAGAAACTTGTAAATAACTCATGAAAGAATAAAGTTACATTAAAACCAAGCACATCATTGTTTTTCTTGTGAAATTCCCAATAAGTTTGATGTCACATGACCCTCTTCCTATTGAAAAAACTAAAGTTGGATTCAAACTGGCCACCATGGTAACCACCCATCTTGAAAAGTTTCCCCTCTCACATATACTAATGTGCCACAAACAGGAAGTTAATCTCACCAACCATTCTCATTTTATTAAGGTGTATCCATATAAATGCCCCACCCTGTAGAAATGTCACCATTATGATTGCTATTTAAAGTTGAATTGTTTATGCTTGTTTTTTTTTTTTTTTTACTTCTAGTCACAGCTGGCAAAACAACCACCAAGCAATGCAGGGCGTCCAGTGAGTAGTGCTTTTGTTATCTGGTTCTTAATATTCTATGCTATGACAATTTACTTTAGATGGGCGCTGTCACCATAAAAAAAACAAAAAAAAAACGTAGTACTTCATACAGACATATCAAAAGCTTTAGTCATTGGTGTGTGAGTGTTTAGAGCCCCACCGATCATGAGAAAAAGCTGTGAGAAGTGCATGCTTGGTGCTTTTGATCCTGGCTCCGTCACCTGACTGAAGCGGTTGCATAATGTAAGTCTGTGGGACCGCTTCTGTCTTACAAACACAACTGCGGTGTATTTTCAAAGTGAAAAATCTGCAGCAGACGCATATTGAAGTTAATGTAATAAAACCTGCCGTGGCTAAAACACGTAGCAGCCTATGTGCAAGTACCCTAAAGGTGTTTTTCATTTAATAAAAGTAATGCAACTTTTTAACATTGAATTCAGCACAAATCTTTCTGTCCCGCAAAAAAAATTATTGCAAATTCTTTAAGTTTATAATTTTCTGCGTTTTTGTGGTCTTTCATATATCCTAAAGTTCCTGTTTTTCACTTGTGTATGCGCAACTAATTTATCTAGATATCTTGTGTTTAATAAGATTGTCTCAACTTAGTATATGTGTGGAAATTAGAAAACCTATGTGGCAGAGCGAGCGAGCCAGATATGAGAGCGAGCGAGCCAGATATGAGAGCGAGCGAGCCAGACATGAGAGCGAGCGAGCCAGACATGAGAGCGAGCGAGCCAGACATGAGAGCGAGCGAGCCAGACATGAGAGCGAGCCAGCCAGACATGAGAGCGAGCCAGCCAGACATGAGAGCGAGCCAGCCAGAGTAAGTCTGCTCTGTGCTGGAGTCAAATAGTGCAACTCTTTTTTTAGTTTCATAAATCTTGCATGATAAGATATACTTAAGTGCTTTTTTACGACCCTTGACTAGCTTGTTCACCCGATTCATATGGTCCAACTTTCGCCACGGGATTGCTAAAAACATGCTTGCTTGAGTTATCCATACGGTCCTCCAAACATGTCTTCACAATCTTAAAACCTAAAATGTGTTTGTTTTAAACCCTTAGGCCCCCTAACCCCCTGATTGGTAACCCAGATTTAGCCCCTGGCTCCTCTCCTGGAGGCTTCCTAACAACCCTCCCAGTCATTTCTCTCCCAGTCATATACCCTAAACCCAGCTATCTTCCCCTCCACAAGTTCTACTTTTATCAATGCTCCTGTATACACCTGGGACCCTTCGGAAGGGCCTGGCTGGTGTACGCTTGGCTGCTGCCAGAAGGGTCATACCTAGGCGCTGGAAATCCACTTCCCTTTGGCTCTGTGAGATCCTTCATATACAAGGCCTCGAGGAGTGCCTGGCCGAACTGACATCTATAATGGAATAAAACCTTCTGCGTTGCCGCCTGTAGATTCCTGCAGTACGGTCTTTCCACGCCATCTTCTGGAACTTCTTGACTTGTCGTACTCCTCCTTTTCAAAATCTTTTCCTGTGTGCACTGTCCCTCCACTTTTCTCCCTCCCTCCCTAGATCTTCCCCCACTTTTCCATCCTTCTCCTGCTTCTCCCCTTGCTCCTTTTACTGGTTCTGTTTTTTGTTTTCTTTTTGTGTATGTCCTTTCTTAGACACGTTTGCACCCTTGTGATAGGCACTGAATTCATGTTTGGTTCTGTGCAACTTTATGGGGAAGATCCATCAAAACCTGTCCAGAGGAAAAGTTGCTTAGTTGCCCATAGCAACCATTCAGATTGCTTCTTTCATTTTTGAAAAGGCCTCTGAGAAATGAAAGAAGCAATCTCATTGGCTGCTGTGGGCAACTCAACAACTTTTTCCTCTGGACAGGTTTTGATAAATCTTCCCCATGAAGTTGCACGGTATGATAGGTGAGACCCAAACATGAATTCAGTGCCTATGGCAAGGGTGCAAACGTGTCTCAGAAAGGACATACACAAAAAGAAAACAAAAAAACAGAACCAGAACAAGGAGCAAGGGGAAAAGCAGGAGATGGAAAAGTGGGGGAAGACCTAGGGAAGGAGGGAGGGAGAAAGGGGGAGGAACAGTGCACACAAGAGAAGATTTTGAAACAGAGGAATACGACAAGTCAAGAGGCTCCAGAAAATGGCATGGAAAGACCGTACTGCAGGAATCAACAGGGATTTTGATAACCCAACCCCCCCCCCCCCCCCCCATTTGTTTTGCTGTTTTATGCCTTGTGTCCTTGTGTGTGTGTGTATGTAAAAATTTTAAAGCTATTTGAGTAAATGTTAGTCTGCTGACGTTTCCTATACAAAGGTGCATGGAAAAATATATAGTATAGCATATGTCTCGGTCTCCTTATTGGGGAACACAGTAGACCATGGGTATTATGCTGCTGTCCACTAGGAGGCTGACACTAGGCAAAAAAAGTCGGCTCCTCCCAGCAGGATCTACCCGCCCACTGGCACAGAGCTAATCAGTTTTAGCTCAGTGTCAGTAGGAGGCAGACACAGGTCTGGAGTTCTCCAGACCTGGTCTTTTCTCTTTTATTATTTTCTAGCTAGTTACGTCGTTAGTTTTTTTTTTTTTTTTTCCCCTTTATTTCTCTAGGTTGGGTGACAGTAGCAGGGCGCTACCTAATCTCCCACATGCAACGAAGGAGCACGGTGCATAGAGTATGGGCTGTCATCCCCTTCTCGCCAACGGCCAGCGCCAGGTGGCGTACCCTGGGTCCGGGTCCCCCGCTTGCCCTTGCTCATCTTGCTATAGCAGCCTGGCATGATGCAGCATGGCATTAATCTGGCTGAAGACACCTACAGGTAAGTATGGTGTCTCCTGTGGTAAATCGCCTCCTCCCTCTTTCATGTACAGTTTATCACTGGCTCCAACTTGATCCCTTGCCTTCAGGCCATTCCTAGGCCTCAACATCATCATGGAGGCTGGGGATGTAATTTGCAATGCACCGACTTTTTCCCGCACCGCTTGCGGGCTTCCCTTCCTGCCCTGTTTAAGAAAAAAAAAAGTGAACGTTTAATACATTAATGCATTATCCTTGGGCGCCCTCCTGTGCCCTTTCCATGTATTGCAGCTCTATGCTGGAGCTGCACTTGGACACCCTCTAGTGGTGACATGAGAAATTGTGAGTTTCCCTTGCAATGCTTGTCCCGTGTCCTCTGTGGCTTAACCCCTTAAAGGGTAGCTCCCACCATTCATTTTTTTTCCCTGTCCCTGCCTATTGCCAATCTATCCCTAACCCCCTCCCTGCTTTTAATTTTTCATTTTTACTATATTAAAAATTACTTTTTTTTCTGCCCTGTAGTGTGCTCACTACCAGGCAGACTTCCCCAGGAGGCACCACGTCACTGATGCCTGCTGGGGGGGACTTCCGCCCTTAGTTCATCTACACAGGGTGCCTCCAGCTGTTTCACCACTAAAACTCCCAGCTTGCCCTGACATCTATTGGCTGTCAGGGCATGCTGGCAGTTGTAGTATTGAAACAGCTGGAGGCACCCTGTGTAGATAAACTATTAGTTAGTTACAAGCGGCGCTATGGCGCTGGCCCAGCCCCCCCCCCCCCCCATACCCCGTTCCCTCCATCACAAACCCCCCTCCCGCATACCCCGTTCCCTCATTACACTTACAGTTACTGCAGAGTCCGGCAGCGGGCGTGCAGGGACAGCGGCGGCGATGTGCGGGAGGAGTGACCTCCCAGCCAGTGGCTGGGGAGCCAATTCGCTCGCTCCCGCCTGTCTGACAGGCAGGGAGCGAGTGCAGCCTAACTGAAAAAGGACTGATTGCCAGGCCAAAATCTGTCCTTTTTTGGGCGTGACGTCACGCCAGGCTGCAGTCGGCCACTAGGAGGGTGACCCCTAGTGGCCGGTTTTTAAATGTAAATTAAACCATTTTAATGAAAAAAAATAAATAAATAAAAGTATATTAGAGATGTTGTAGTACATAAGTACTCCAACATATCAAAAAATAAAGTTGGTGACAGTGCCCATTTAAGGACTCAGCGTTTTTTCGTTTTAATTTTTTCCTCATCACCTTCTAAAAAATCATAACTCTTTCAATTTTGCACATAAAATTCCATATGATGGCTTATTTTTTGCGCCACCAATTCTACTTTGCAGTGACATTAGTCATTTTACAAAAAAATCCACGGCGAAACGGAAAAAAAATTGTATGACAAATTTCCGTTTCTACGCAGTGCATTCTTCGGTAAAAATGACACCTTATCTTTATTCTGTAGATCCATACGGTTAAAATGATACCCTACTTATATAGGTTTGATTTTGTCGTACTTCTGAAAAAAATCATAACTACATGCAGGAAAACTTATACGTTTAAAATTGTCATCTTCTGACCCCTATAACTTTTTTATTTTTCCACGTATGGGCCGGTATGAGGGATCAATTTTTGCACCTTGTTCTGAAGTTTTTATTGGTACCATTTGTGCATTGATGGGACTTTTTGATCGCTTTTTACTTTTTCATGATATAAAAAGTGACCAAAAATATGCTATGTTAGACTTGGCGCGTACGCCATTAATTAACGAAATACTTTTATAGCTCGGACATTTACGCACGCGGCGATACCACATATGTTTATTTACACAGTAGTTTTTTTTTTATGGGAAAAGGGGGTTGATTCAAACTTCTATTAGGCAAGGGGTCAAATGACCTTTAACTTTTTTTTCCCTTTTTTTTTTTTTTTACAGTGCTATAGCTCCCATAGGGACCTATAACACTGCACACACTGATCTTTTACCCTCATCCCTGCAAAGCCATAGCTTTGCATGGATCAGCGAGATAGGGGCTCAATTGCTCAAGCCTGTAGCTCAGGCTTGGAGCAATCAAACCCAGATCGGACAAGACGGAGCAAGGTTTTATCGCGATGTCCCGAAAAGCCCGACTGAGCTGCCGAGAAGCGTTTACTTTCACATGCGGCGGTCAACTTTGATCACCGCGTCTGAAGGGTTAATAGCGCGCGGCACAACGATCGGTGTCTAGCAGCCGGGACCGACCTGGTGTGATGTGGGGTCATGGTGTGACCCCGTTTTAAACGACGGGGCTCAGGGCGTACAGGTAGGCCCTGAGTCCTTAAGAGGTTAATTCCCATTGTGAAACCTGTCGCGTACCGGGACTTCATCGCTCGGCCTTTGGCTAAGATAAAGTGTAGTGTATGTTTTATCAGTTTATCTATCTGGGGACCATATATTAAATGGATTTTTGAGAAGGGGGACGATTTAGCTGGCTTTGTCGCCCGTGCATTAACCCGATGTGGCAGTTTCTTTTGGTACGGCATACCAAAACCCAATTCCTTGTCCCGTTTTCTGCACATAGTATGTGCAATCCCCCTCTCGGAGCGGTTGGTCTGTGTCCCCCTACTACATGGGTCATGACCAAGGGAATCTCTCACTGTATCTCCCCCATCTTATGCACGTTATGCACCATTTGACCGCTTCATTGGCTCGGGATTTAGTTTGGCTGTGTGGTCCATTAAGTATTCCCTAATAAGGGACGGTTTTTATAGTGCCCTAACATCAGTCAGTAGGGAAAGCTTCAGTCAGCCTTGCTTCTTCCTCCACCTGGGTCCGCCGCATACGCGGCTGGATGTTCCACTACCGGTGTGAGATAACTAGGGAGTGACCTTACATATGCAACGAACCCTCTTCATTTGAGTGTGGATCACCATGCTGTCCATTGCCCACTGAGGACCTCTAGGAAGCCAGCCAGTGTCTTGTCTGCTTTGCTCCGCCATTGATCACCCACCCCATGTCTGCCTCTCCGTGGCTAGAGTTCTGGTTCCCCCACTACTTTTGCGAGGTAACCGAAGGGGTGACCCTTTGTGTAGCATCCAAGATGGGTGATGCCATGCTGTCTCTATCCCCCTGAGAAGTACGGGGAAACCAGTGGATACAGTCTGCTTTCCTTAATCACCAGTCATCCACCCAGTGTCTGCCGCATCTGTGGCTTGAGTTCCGGTACCCAGGCAACCGAAGGGGTGACCCTGTGTGTGTGTGCAATGGACCCTCTGTGGCATCCATTCTCTGTAATGCCTGCTGTATCTGCGGTTCTGACACCCCGCTACCAGCGAGACTTGACTGAAGGAGTGACCCTGTGGTACAGTGAACCCTCTCCAGCACCCTCAGAGAGCATGACTTCTGCCTCATCCGTAGCTGCAGTTCTGGGACCCTACTACCAGTTGGTGGTAACCGGGGGAAGTGTCCCTGTTCCTGCAAGAGGCCCTCTCCAGCATCCATGGTGAGTATTTCATCTTCCGCATCCACAGCTGGGTTGACTCTGCTTGTGTTGGGGGGGCCCTCTCCATATTCCATGGATGGCATGGCCTCTGTCACATCCGCTATTGAGGTTCCTTCCCTGGCCTCTATGGAGGGCATGGCCTCTGTCACATTCGCTACTGAGATTCTGTCACCGGCCTCTATGGAGGGCTTGATGTCCGCGGTGGATGCAACAGTACCTCACTACGGTGGGAGGCGTCTGGAAGGGGTGTCCCGTCGGATGCACTGGTATTTCCTCTGATGCAGCAATCTCTTTACCCCTTCCTTGGTTGGTGTATCTGTGATCTTCATGGGATTACCATGATTACTCCTGTGCTCCTCTTGAGGCGTTTCCCTTTCCTCCACCACTGGACACTTCTGTCATGTTAGCCACTTCCGCGGTTGAGGTTACGGCTCCGCCTTACAAATACTGGGTAACTATCGAGTTGGTTCGGCGTATGCCATGGACACACCACAGACGTGGTGCCCGGTTTCCCCTTCTCTGGGCGGCGTAGCATTATTTCAGGTGTTACATCTCTCTCTGCCATAGTCTGCACTCTTTCGTCTTCTATGGGGGATACGGCTACATGGTGCATGCGCAGCTGTCCCCTTCCATGCAGGGTTCCTGCAGGTGCTAAGAGGTACTCTTTAGGATGTATAATTTGCTCTTCCCCTTGGCTAAGGGGTGTAGTTTGTAGGATACCTGCTTTGTTCATGGGGTCCTTACTTTGCCCTCTTTACAAGGCGGGCTACTGACTTTTTTTTTTTTTCATGATTCCTGCTATGGCTGGTCCAGCCATCACGTTACCACTTTGGCAATGGCTGTACTGATGGTTGATTTTTCGGCGGAGGAGTGGTGACGATTTTGTGTGGTTCCTACTATTCCTCTTACGATCGTCGTTCTTTCTCCTCCGTTTGGTTTTGGGATTGCTATCCTGACCATCGCTTTTCCCTTTCCTTGTGCGGAGTACTGTGAGCGTTGATTCGGCTACAGCTGTTGCGGTCCTAGCTTTTGTGTCAACCCTTTCCTAGGATTCTTTTGGTGGCTTCCGTGACTGTTCCTGTCCTGCCATTCTACCTTCCTGCTACCTTTCCCCATTAGGAGGCTCTTGTATCCGCTTGTCCTCGTGGTCCTTGGAAGGTTCTATTTTGAGCGGTCTTTACGCTTCGTTGCCCTCCTTTCTGCCAGCCCTGGTGTCCCGAGGTTCGGTGCTACCCTAGATTGCTACATGTTCTTCCAAGTTCGGAAGATGCCGTTTACTTTTCGGTGCTTGGTCATCAGTCATATTGAACGACCTTCCACGCCAAGACCTTATGTGCCTCAAAGTCTTCCTTTCTTTGCCGTTTTGCTTTGTCGGGATTGACTTCTTTACTGCGTCCTCTTATGTCTTCCTCCCTGTCCCTTCAGAGCTTACTGGTCTGCCGCAGGGATCCCAAGTTTCCGTCTAACCTGTCCATCTACATCTTGCTTGTGTCTGCAAGGGTGGGAAGGTGGTGGCCTACGTGGTCATGGTGCCTTTTGTACTGTCCTTTTCATCACCATTCTTGGCTCTACCTTTGCATGTCACTCTTCTCTAGTGACCCTAGCATAGGGGGAAACTTTTTTTCCTCTGGCTTCTGCCTGGTCAGATGGCAGTAGCATGCCTTTGCACCATCGCCTTTGCTGCGATTCAGTGTTTCTACCATTGGTGGGACCTTGTCCCGGTCGCGTCTGCTGTTTCCCAAAGGGGACCTCGTATCCGAGGGCGTTCCAGTCAGGCTGGTGGTCCCAGACTGGCTCATCTGCACTTCCTACACAGACTCGTTCCTCCTCATTGCCCTCCTCCCGACTTCCAGGCTGTGTGCGCACTTGTTCTCTCTGTCCTCTCTTCTGGCGGCTTGTCTTGGAACTGTGGTTTCTCAGTTCGGGTCGACAGCGGTATGCTCCGTACCGTTTCCTTTACTCCTCCAGGAGTTTTCTCCATTATGGCGGGTTCTGGAAGAGAGTCCTTGTGCTCGGGCCTGGCAGTGGGTCGTGCTTCTTTCCTTCTTGCTGGGTGGGCCCAACAGTCTCTTCCTGTCTTTCTCTATTTTCGGCCTCAAGTTGGGGCTGATGCCGTGCAATGCTCTCCCCTCGAGCCTCTCAGGGATGTGTCTCTCCTGGCCTTTGGCGTTGTTTTTCCTGCTCTCTGTTCAGGCAAATCTCGACGCTGGGGTTCCCTTGTCGCTCACCCTTCTTCATTCGATCCGAGCCACGGTAGTCCAGTGTCTTCTTGTCTCTCTCTGGAGCTAATTCCTCCTTTTCCTCTCAGGCCTGAACGGTGTGCTTCAGTCTGGCCTCCAGGGTGGCCGTTCCTTGTAGACTCCTGGCGGCTGTCAGACCCCAGTCTTTACCTTACGGAGCTTCCTTCTGTTCGGGTCCTAGCCTGCTGAGCGGTTACTTGCTGGGTTCCTGTTCCTTTAGGGTCCAGGATCTGTTCTCGTCCGTGGTCTCTTGCCAGTGGTTGTGGCATTCCTTTCTCTGGCGGTTGTGTTTCCCATGCCAGGGACTGCTTTGGGACATCCCATGGTCTCCTGTGTTCCCCAATGTGGCGACCGAGAAAAGGAGATTTTTTTTCTTTTTCTTTTTACTAAACATTAAATCTTTCTCGTAGCTTTCATTGGGGAACACAGCACCCACCCATTTACAGTTAACTGGTCAGGTTGTTTGTTGCCTGTTGTTACTTTCTGGTGTCCTTTGGATGTATCTCCTTTGTTGTTTGGCTTCTCCTACTACTTTGTGACAAAACTGATTAGCTCTCTGCCAGTAGGCGGGTATATGCTGCTGTGGTGAGCAGACTTCTTTTTGTCTAGTGTCAGCCCTCTAGTGAACAGCAGCATAAAACCCATGGTCTCCTTTGTTCCCCAATGAAGCCTACAAGAAAGAGATTTGACATTTTTTTATTTTTTATTATTCTTTCTCCTACAACGGTAATCAGCGGCTGAAATATGCCACTGTATGCTTATACATGGATGCACATGTCATTCTGTCAAAAACCTAATAAGTGTTTGTGTATATTAGTGTAAACAATGCAACAATTTCCAACTGAAAAAGTTAGTTCCAGGGGTGTGAGGACGTTCATATTCATTCTAACTGCTGTTTATTGTGGTTCATGAAACAATATGCACTCTAATGACTATATATTAGTATTTTTGAAAATCACGGCATCCCACTTCCGCTTACTTTGGATGAAAGTGGTTGAGAAGCTCAAAGAATCAGTGTGTGCAGTCTCAGGCACTTTGCGTAACTTCCATAGAGGTCAGTGGGAGTTGCATAAAAAGAATAGCAGCACAAGCACCCCTCCCGCAATCCTTTCAGCTGATCGGGACCTCTCAATTTCAATGCGAGTGTCCGATCAGCTTCCCTGAGCGAACGTCATTAGATTTGAGGCAGTCTTAAATGCCACAATCAACTTTGTCCCGCTCCCAATCTATAGGTTTATAGTTAGGGAGGGGGGCAAGGGCATACCTGTACGCCCTGTGTCCTTAAAGGGTTAAGATCTATGATGGATTGAGCAATAAACAAAACATCATTTCAGGTATAAAATATAGAAGAGTCCCATTCATCCGGCACTACTAGTACCCTAGGAGGTGCAAAGACCGGCCAAGGAGAAGACAGGTGCTCCGTATCCCTGCTGGACAGCCAGGCGGTGCTCTGAGTGATGTGTGAATACGGTAAGTAAAGCAAAACAAAAGAAAAGACTCTGCAACTCACCACTGCTGGACTTTATTCCATAAAGCGGATCATGACACAGTCCATCTTGGGGAAGGGAGGTATAGTTTACCTCCCTTTCCCAAGATGGACTGTCATGATCCGCTATATGGAATAAAGTCCATGCGTTCTACAGCAATGGTGAGTTGCCAAGTCTTTTCTTCTGTTTTGCTTTACTATAATTTCAGATCTGTAACACACAACTGGGTAGGCATCAGTTTGACTAATTCATAGATAGGAAAGCAAACGAGTGAAAAGTGCCAGGTGACTGTGTCACAGTCACCTGGACAAGGGTTGAGAACAGATAGAAAACCTGCATCAGCACTGCATTGCGCCTCAGGAATGAAGTCCCTGTATCAATCTTTGTCCTCATATTACTGGTATTGTGGTTCACCACCACATTCGGATTTCTGCTATAAATAAGAAGAAGAATGCGCAGGCACCTAACAAATTCCCTTAAAGCGTACCTATCATAGTTCCAAAAAAAAAGAAAAAAAAAGAATTGTTACCTGGTACCTAATCCTGATCGTGTACATATGTTTTATGTCTCTAGGATCTTTATTTCCAGAGATATAAGCATTTATCTGTTGCTCAGTTACTTTTTCATTGTGCTGGCTGGAGGGGGCGTGTCTGTCTGTCTCCCTCACTGTGTCTGCTCTCTGGGAGCGAGCATGAGCTGTCAGCCATCTCTACTCTGTAACCCTTTCCTCTCTGGTGTCATGCTGTACAGAGGAAGATGCTTGGAGCTTGCCTGTAGTATTTCTTAACCCCTTAAGAACCAGGCGTTTTTCGTTTTTTGCACTTCCGTTTTTTCCTCCTTACCTTTAAAAAAAATCATAACTCTTTCAATTTTGCACCTAAAAATCTGTATTATGGCGTATTTGTTGCGCCACCAATTCTACTTTGTAATGACATCAATCATTTTACCCAAAAATCTACGGCGAAACGGGAAAGAAAATCATTGTGCGATCAAATTTTTTTTTTTAAATGCCATTTTGTAACTTTTGGGGGCTTCCGTTTCTACGTAGTAAATTTTTCGTTAAAAATGACATATTTTCTTTATTCTCTAGGTCCATACGGTTAAAATGATACTCTACCTGTATAGGTTTGATTTTGTATTACTACTGAAAAAAAATAAGAAATATATGCAGGAAAATGTATACGTTTAAAATTGTAATTTTCTGAGCCTTATAACTTTTTTATTTTTCCATGTTCAGGGGGCTATGAGGGCTCATTTTTTGCGCCGTGATCTGAAGTTTTTGTCGGTACCATTTTTGCATTGATCGGACTTTTTGATTGCTTTTTATTAATCTTTTCATGATATAAAAAGTGACCAAAAATACGCTATTTTGGACTTTGGAATTTTTTTGCCATTGTCGTGCGGTTTAAAAAGTGGTATATTTTTATAATTCGGACATTTCCGCACGTGGCGATACCACATATGTTTATTTTTATTTACACTGTTTTTTTTTTTCTTGGAAATGCCGGGTGATTCAAACTTTTATTAGGGGAAGGGATCATTGAAAGGCTTAATGATTTTTTTACACTTTTCTTATGCCATATTATAGCCCCCAGGCGGGGGGCTATAACATTGCATGTACTGATCTTTACCACTGATTAATGCATCTCCATAGGAATGCATCAATCAGTGTTTTCGGCGATTGAATGCTCAAGCCTGGATCTCAGGCTTGAAGCATTCATTCGGCGATCGGACTGCAGGAAGGAAGGTAAGAGACCTTCCTCCTGAAGTACAGCTGTTCGGGATGCCGCGATTATACCGCGGTGATCCCGAACAGCTCCCTGAGCTAACCGGCACATTTTACTTTCACTTTTAGCCGCGTGGCTCAGCTATTAGCGGCGGGTCCCGGCTTCACTATGACGCCGGGCCCGCCGTGATATGATGCGGGGTTACCGTGTAAGTTTACGCCCTTGGTCCTTAACAGGTTGAACATTATGGGGAGTTCATAACAGGATAAAATGTATCCATATAAGAATAGATCTTTATAAAGTTAGTGCAAGGATTTTATAGATAAAAGTACAGCATTTTTATGAATACGTTTTCTATCAGTTTTATCTTTTCCTAGTAAAGTTGGATGCTAATGAACATAGCTCACTGGCTAGCACCCAAGTTCCCCCACAATAGGGACAGGCACCCGAGTTCCCCCACAATAGGGACAGGCACCCGAGTTCCCCCACAATAAGGACAGGCACCCGAGTTCCCCCACAATAGGGACAGGCACCCGAGTTCCCCCGCAGCCGCTACAGGCACCCGAGTTCCCCCGCATTAGCACAGTTTCCCCCACATTAGGTTGCAGTTCCCCTAACACACACACACACACACATATACATACAGACATACATAGATACATACACAGACACACACACATACATAGATACATACAGACACACACACACAAACACACTCACCTGTCCTGTACGGCGCTTCATCTCTCTGGCGGCCTGAGAGCGGCGTCACTTACGTCCTCTTGTACTGGCCAGCTGGGGGGGGGGGGGGGGGGGTTGGGGGGAACAGGATTTGTCGCACGGGGGTTGGGGGGTTGTAAGCAGAAGGGTGACGGTGTGACATGGTCGGGTGCAGCAGAAAACTGGGGGGGTGCGTGTTATGGGATCGGGTGCAACTGAGAACCGGGAGGTGGGGGGGGGGGAGTAATGGGACACAGGATCGGGCGCAGCTGAGAACTTGGGGGGGTGTTATGGGACACAGCTGAGGGGGGGGGGTCTGCCTGTATCCCGCACTGCCTGTGTGTGCGCGTGCTCCCTGCGCTCGTTCACAGGCAGTGCGTGCCCGCACATAAGCGGTATGCATACAGCTGAAATCTCCTATACTGGATACCGGCACGCTTTACGGCCGGTATCTGGTATGCTGCAAAATCAACACTAGTCTGTCTGGCTAAAGACAGACGACCCCTAGTGGTGGCTATTTTTAGATTAAATTTCTGGGGGAAATTGAATTTTTTTAAAATAAATTTATATTGCAAAAAGCAATCATGATTAGTTCTGTAACATATAAAAAGTTTTCAACAAAATGAAAAAGCACAAGGTGCAGCGAGTCCCATATAACTGATCCATATAATATGCTGTAACTTGCAGCGGTGCACGTAAATTAAGTCCAAGTGAAACATAAATGGTAAGTAAAGTATAGAAAACAAATCCAGCAACTCACCGCATAACTAGTTTTACAGCACTTAGAGACAGTCATGGGAATTCGGGGATGTACGGGAGCCTCTCGTTCATCCCTGGATTCCCATGACTGTCTCTATGTGCTGAAAAACTAGTTATGCGGTGAGTTGCTGGATTTGTTTTCTATACTTTACTTAACATTCGTATTTCTGCCTTCCATGTGGAGGTCTTTTATGTTTTTTAACTCCTGAAAAGGAATAGTTCATCAGAATTCTAGTCCCATCTAACGGCGTACAAGGTATGGTGGGAGTTGTACTTCCACATCAGCTAGTGAGTCCTCAATCACATCTCCTTATTGAAGCAGATCTGCCATTCCAATATGAGAGCTGTTGTGGCAGTTATTTCCTTGTAGTTTATAATAAATCACTATAATAGGAATCATCTCCCTATTCTGAAAGCCTGCTGAGCCTGATCTGATACACAGGAGCCAGTCTGAGCTGCAGTGTAAATGGAGGAACAGAGCAGGAAGAAATTGAGCCTTTAATGAGACTGGAAGTGGATTTCAGACTATTACATCCTCGGATAGACAGTGCAGTGAGATAGGAGTTACTGATTTTAGCTATAAACTAATTAAGCAGATCTGCAGTGTAAAGCATTTTGGAGAGGGGCAAAACAGCAGCCCCAGCCTCTGATAAAATTGGAGGTGGATTCAGACTACCTCAGGGTCCAATAGACCATACTGTGAAGCCTAAAGTCACTGATGTTTCTCCTGTACACCTTACAAAACATTATAGGTCCAGGATAAAAAAAAACACATCATAACTACTACAGGGACATGTAGGATTTAACTGTAGTTAAATTAAGAGATTAAAATAATACAAAACCCTTAAATAAAATAAAATAAAAAAAAATCCTGGATTGAACCCCTTTAAGGACCAAGCCGATTTTCACATTAAAGTGGTACTCCGCTGCTCTGCGTTTTGAACAATCTGTTGTAAACGCTAGAGCCGGCGCTGGGAGCTCGTGACTTCATGAGGGGGTGGGGCTATGACATCACAAGCTCCCGGCTCCAGCGTTTGTAACAGTTAGTTCCAAATGCTGAGCAGCGGAGTACCCCTTTAAGGACCAGAGCATTTTTTGCATATCTGACCACTGTCACTATAAGCATTAATAACTCTGGGATTCTTTTACTTATGACATAGGACATGTTTTTTTGTGACATATTTTACTTTAACATATTAGTAAATTTTTGTCGATACTCGACTGTGGTCAGACAGAAAGGAAATTCAAAAAGTAGAGTACCGTATATACTCGAGTATAAGCCGACCCGAGTATAAGCCGAGACCCCTAATTTCAACCCAAAATCCCAGGAAAAGTTATTGACTCGAGTATAAGCCTAGGGTGGGAAATACCTCATCCCCCCCCCTGTCATCATCCAGACCCGTCATTAACATCCTCATCATCATCCCCTTGTCATCATCCCACACATCCCCCCTTCATCATCCCCTTATCATCCCACACATCCCCCCCTTCATCATCCCCTTGTCATCATCCCACACATCCCCCCTTCATCATCCCACACATCCCCCCTTCATCATCCCCTTATCATCCCACACATCCCCCCTTCATCATCCCCTTGTAATCATCCCACACCCCCCCTTCATCATCCCCTTGTCATCATCCCCACCCCCCTTCATCATCCCCACACCCCCCCTTCATCATCCTCTTCTCATCATTCGCCCTCAGTGGTCTTCAACCTGCGGACCTCCAGAGGTTTCAAAACTACAACTCCCAGCAAGCCCGGGCAGCCATCGGCTGTCCGGACTTGCTGGGAGTTGTAGTTTTGAAACCTCCGGAGGTCCGCAGGTTGAAGACCACTGCGGCCTTCAACATCATCCAGCCCCCTCTCACCCCCTTTAGTTCTGAGTACTCACCTCCGCTCGGCGCTGGTCCGGTCCTGCAGGGCTGTCCGGTGAGGAGGTGGTCCGGTGGGATAGTGGTTCCGGGCTGCTATCTTCACCGGGGGCGCCTCTTCTCCGCGCTTCCGGCCCGGAATAGAGCCGTTGCCTTGACAACGATGCATCTGCGTCGTTATCAAGGCAACGTGACTATTCTGAGGCCGGGCCCGAAGCGCTTAGAAGAGGCCTCCCCTGTGAAGATAGCAGCCCGGAACCACTATCCCACCGGACCACCTCCTCACCGGACAGCCCTGCAGGACCGGACCAGCGCCGAGCGGAGGTGAGTACTCAGAACTAAAGGGGGTGAGAGGGGGCTGGATGATGATGAAGGCCGCAGTGGTCTTCAACCTGCGGACCTCCGGAGGTTTCAAAACTACAACTCCCAGCAAGCCCGGACAGCCGATGGCTGCCCTGGCTTGCTGGGAGTTGTAGTTTTGAAACCTCTGGAAGTCCGCAGGTTGAAGACCACTGCGGGTGGGGGAGTTCACTCGAGTATAAGCCGAGGGGGGTGTTTTCAGCACGAAAAATCGTGCTGAAAAACTCGGCTTATACTCGAGTATATACAGTACTTCCTGTGCAACATACTGCAGCTGATAAATACTGGAAGGATTAAGATTTTTAAACAGAAGTAATTTACAAATCTTTTTAACTTTCTGGCACCAGTTGATTTAAAAAAGAGTGTTTTCCAGAGGAGTACCCCTTTAAGCTTGAAGCCTAAGTGTCTGAAATCATTTTTAAGGACACTCCACCTGCCTCTTACTTTTGTCATTGGTGCCGATATGTACCATGACCACTGTGTCTTCTCCAGCCCCACCCAGCAACCTGTCAACCCGATCCGTGATGTGCCGAACTCGAGCGCTAGGTAGACAACACACTGTTCGGCGATCCCGGTCTTTGTGACAGATCGCCCTGTCTGTCCCCCTAATAATAGTCCTCCACTACCAGTACCTGTCTGGCCTGCCCTGCACTCTTCCTTACTGGAGCAGACACCCCCTGCCGGTCAGAGGCAGTATCTTGCTGCAGTACTGCTAGCTCTGAAATGGCATCCCCCTCATCTGCCAACCGGGCAAACTTGTTGGGGTGTGCCAGTTCAGGACTAGCCTCTCTGACACTTTTCCCTCCACCCTGTTTTCTAACTTTAACCCAGCTAGCTGCCTGTCCTGCACCTCTGTCCCACTATCCTCACCCACCTCTACCCCAGAGAGTACTTGCTCAGTGAGCAGGAGACTCCTCTCAAAGTTATCAATGCACTTCAGTGTTGCCAGTTGCTCCTTTAGATCCAGGATCTGTGCTTCCAAATGCGCAGCAGTATGCACCCTCAAACTGCTGTTCAAAGATTGTATACATCGTGCAAGATGTACAACGAACTGCATTTTCCAACATGGAGGCAATCTAGTTATGGGGATTTCACAGATTAACAGCCAAAAACAGACAGTAATTATTACAATTAAATCATCAGTAGACCTTGTGAGTTTAAAGTCCCTACAGTGTAAGGAAAGTTACACTCACAGCAATCTCAAACTCCTGCTTTCAAACTACTGTTTTTTTTAACTCTTTCAGCTGCCTCTCTTACAAAGCAACACAGAGCACGCTCAGAACTGAGTCCCAAACTAAGATTTAAGCACCTGTGACCAATCTACCACTCCCCCTAGAGGCAGAGTAGAGAGAAAAAATTTGAAAAGGCTGTTTAAAATTCTATCAGTGATCCCTCTGTGTGGGGGGTCTGGTAGAGGATGTCCCCACTCCAGTACTGCCTGACACTGTTTTTTTTGACTAGGCCCATATGCAGCAAGAGGCCCTAAAATTTCCTCATTTCGGCTGCATTGATCGCGGACCATTCATTGGGCCTAGCCAAAAGCGAATCTGGGTGGTGGGCAATGAACTGTTGGGCATAAAAGTTTGTTTACTCCACCATTAGATTTGACAAAGTCGTCACTGAAATAAAAACTAAAAAAGTCAATTTCAGTGTACCCGACTATGTCAAGCCGGATTCCTGAGTCGCCAACAAACTCAGGAATCCTTGGCTGATATCCCTCTGGGGATCTCCAGACAGGTTCTCCGGAAGGGAGCTCCGGTACGATTGTCTGGGGGATCGGACTCCTATTACGAGTGGCATGGAGCCGCCGTGCAGGGTGCTCATCATCAGTGCAAGATAAGGACAAGGAAGAACGCAGAAAAGTAGGATCTTCCTCATCCTCACTGGCAGATTCCTCACTGGCACGGGTCACGCTGCAAAATGTGTGGCGGACCCTTGAGGACCTATTAGGGGGTCGGGTACGCCCTTGGTCCTTAATTCCCAGGATGTCAGGGCATACCCTTACACCCGTGGTCCTTAAGGGGTTAAAAGCAAAGTGCATACATATGCTTTACATTGATTCATTAGATTGCTGCACTACTGGTACAGCCTTCCATAAGCCAGGCTCTAATCCACCCCCTTTCCTAAGCACATCCTGGGGATGCCAGTAGAGCCTGTAGACAAATGAGATGTGTGCCATAAACTATTTAAATGTACATTCACTATTGACTAAATAATTTAAACATTTAATGACTGGCATCAGAGCGATCTCTGCTGTTTATCATTGTCAGTGGGTGTCAGCTGCATGTGGCACCTGGCACCAGCCAGGTTTTATACAGATTAACCCCTTAAGGACGGAGCGTTTTTCTGTTTTTGCACTTTAGTTTTTTCTTCCTTACCTTTTAAAAATCATAACCCTTTCAATTATGCACCTAAAAATCCATTTTGATGGCTTTTTTTTTGCACCACCTATTCTACTTCGTAATGACATCAGTCATTTTACCCAAAAATCTACAGCGAAATGGAAAAAAAAATCATTGTGCGACAAAATGGAAGAAAAAACGCAATTTTGTTACTTTTAGGGGCTTCCGTTTCTACGCAGTCCATTTTTCGGTAAAAATGACACCTTATCTTTATTCTGTAGGTCCATACGGTTAAAATGATACCCTACTTATATAGGTTTGATTTTGTCGTACTTCTGGAAAAAATCATAACTACATGCAGGAAAATGTATAAGTTTAAAATTGTCATCTTCTGACCCCTATAACTTATTTATTTTTCCACTTATGGGTTAGTATGAGGGCTCATTTTTTGCACCGTGATCTGAAGTTTTTAGCGGTACCATTTTTGTTTTGATCAGTGGTTTTGAACGCTTTTTATTAATTTGTTTATGGTATAAAAAGTGACCAAAAATACACTATTTTGGACTTAGGAATTTTTTTGCGCGTACGCCATTGACCATGCGGTTTAGTTGATATATCTTTATATTTTCAATCAAGAAATAGAGCAGTTGGCACTAGCGGTTTATAATGTGCTTTCAGGACCGGATCACGGCAATGACCGGTTCACGTAATGTGGATACAGTCTTAAGATAGACTTGTGGTGCAATCCCCCGAAAGCCAAAGCAAAATACACCATAAATGAAAAGAAGACAGGGGGCACTCACGATTTCTCCTTGTCCAGACTTTATTCGGGAGGTTGTTACAGCAGCAGGGATGCCATGTAGGTGTTAAATTGCATCAGACCAGTACTGAACGGGAGCCATGATGGTAATAGCTATTTCGCGCCGCTCCCGGCGCTTCTCCAGACCACACTTCTCCTATGACGTTGACTAGGTAAAATACCTGCTGATCAGATACGTCATTGGTGGAGTAACTCATAGTCCTGAACAATTTTAACTCTTGCGTGCTAAGAGACAATAACAACTAAGATGCATGTGTAATATGAAAACGTTTCTTAATATAGCTGTATAGCAACCAAAACTGACATTGACACTCTAACAGAGCGGGAAATGGTGAACTTTTTATGGATCTTTATACAAACGCACTCGTGTCTAAATGGTCATTCAGACCGAAATTACTTTGTGCGTTTGATCGCTTTTTATTAATTTGTTTATGGTATAAAAAGTGACCCAAAATACGCTATTTTGGAATTTTTTTTGCGCGTATGCCATTGACCGTGCAGTTTAGTTAATGATATATTTTTATAGTTCGGACATTTACGCACGTGGCGATACCACATTTTGTTTATTTTTGTTTACACTTTTTTTGCATGGGAAAAGGGGGGTTATTCAAACTTTTATTAGGGAAAGGGTTAAATGAGCTTTATTAACTTTTTTTTTTTTTTTTTTACTTTTTTTTTTGCAATGTTATAGCCCCCATAGGGGACTATAACATGCAGTACATTGATTCAATACACTGATCACTGCCATTGCATTCAATGGCAGGGATCAGTGTTAATGGTGGTTGATTGCTCAAGCCTGGATTTCAGGCTTGAAGCAATCGTTCGCCGTTCCGACGCGCAGGAGACAGGTGAGGGGACCTCCTGCTGCGTCCTAGCTGATCGAGACTTTGATCGCCACGTCTAAAGAGTTAATGCCGGACATCAGCCCGATCGGCGATGTCCGGCAGTAGCATGGGTCCTGGTTGCTTATAGCAACTGGGACTCACCGGGTATGATGCGCGATCACCTCGTGAGCGCGCATTATATATGGGGACGCGCATATGGACATTCATAAATGTCCATATGCGCTAAGGGGTAAAGCTTTTGAGGTCAGGCCTTAAGCCTCTTACCTGATCCATGTCGTGTTTCATTGGTTGGGAAGGGGTTAAGCCACCAACAATGAACAATTTCTGCACATTCTAGAACATAATTGTGTAGCTTTTTTTGTCAGTGGTATTCATGGTTATATTGTGTCAAAAATAATTACATAGTTTCATAATTTTCCTAGGAATTATTTTTCTGGCATTAATTCATATAGAGTACACATGAATCTTACAAATGTATGCACCAGCAATTGAGAAATGTAATTATATGGTTACGTTGGGTGTCTCTGTGTTAACTCGTGCTTCAATTTACAGGATGCATCTCCTAGGGTACCCGGAGGATCTCCAAGGACACCCAGTAGATCAGGGACTTCTAATGTTGCCAGTGTGTCACCAGTCCCTGCTGGCACAAAAAAAATTGATCCTAACATGAAAGGTATCTGAAGTACTGACTGCTGCATTTTTAGCATACTGATGATATTAAAATTGTAATGCACTTGCTATAACCATTTTCCTTGTTTTTTATCACAGCTGGAACAACCAGCGAAGGAGTGCTTGCAAATTTCTTTAACAGCCTGTTAAGCAAGAAAACTGGGTCACCTGGGCCTGGTGGTTCAGGTAGCCCTGCAGGCAATTCAGGAGGTAATAGTCTTCCTACAGCTGCCAAAAAAACAGGTACTCCACCTTTTGTGTATGAAGATAAATTTGTGTGAATTTTTTGTGTGGTGGATAGAGCAAACAGCTAATGAGGAAAATATGTTCATTTATGTTCAGAATGCTGGCTTGGGGCTTCCGTGTTCGTGACATCGCCTCAGCAGCCACGCCCCCTCCATTCAGTCGTACACAGCCATCACGCCCCCTCCCATATACATGAATGGAGAGGGTGTCATGGCTGTGGTCCCCTGTAATTCGGCATAGAGCAGAGTATGCCCCACGCATCGGATTACTGAGGTGCTGACTAGAGAGAGGGTGGGGGGGCGGACCGCCATCAGGCATCTTATCCCCCATACTTTGGATATAGGATTAGATGTCTACGGTCGGAGTACCCCTTTTAATTTTTTTAAAAATTGGTTGATCACTGGGAAGGAGATTTATGATTCTTTTTAAACGTATGGCTTTTATATGACAATTTTTTTTTTCAACTTACTTTTGCTTACATGCGACCTAATTAGTCGCACGGGGGGGGGCGTACCGCATCGGGTGACACCCTGACTGGCCTGCCTGGCACTAAATAGCTGCACTCCAACTATCCCGCAACAACCCATCCACCCTCCTCAGAGTTAAAAAAATATTAAAAACATACTATGCAGCACCATGAATATCCGTACTCTGGAGGCTTTTTTGCATAATTTTGAGCCTGCATTTTGTGACTATGGTGGGCGGAGTCTTGTTTTGCTGTGCTGAGGCCGGAGTTTACGTTAGAAAGGAAGACAGCGCAGCACCAACAGGAACATAAACAATAGTGATGGCACACAAAAACAAAAAAAAAATGCTTGGTACGTTTCCCACCCCAAAATGTGCATGAAGCTGTATTACTATGGATGTTTTTGTTTTTTAACCCCTTAAGGACCGGAGGTTTTTCCGTTTTTGCATTTTCGTTTTTTGCTCCTTGCCTTTAAAAAATCATAACTCTTTCAAATTTACACCTAAAAATCCATATGATGGCTTATTTTTTGCGCCACCAATTCTACTTTGTAATGACGTCAGTCATTTTGCCCAAAAATCTATGGTGAAGCGGGAAAAAAAATCATTGTGCGACAAAATTGAAAAAAAAACGCTGTTTTGTAACTTTTGGGGGCTTCCGTTTCTACGTAGTACATTTTTCGGTAAAAATGACACCTGATATGTATTCTGTAGGTCCATACGATTAAAATGATACCCTACTTATATAGGTTTGATTTTGTCGGACTTCTGGAAAAAATCATAACTACATGCAGGAAAATTAATACGTTTAAAATTGTCATCTTCTGACCCCTATAACTTTTTTATTTTTCCGTGTATGGGGCGGTATGAGGGCTCATTTTTTGCGCCGTGATCTGAAGTTTTTAACGGTACCATTTTTGCATTGATAGGACTTATTGATCACTTTTTATTCATTTTTAAATGATATAAAAAGTGACCAAAAATGCACTATTTTGGACTTTGGAATTTTTTTGCGCGCACGCCATTGACCGAGCGGTTTAATTAATGATATATTTTTATAATTCGGACATTTCCGCACGCGGTGATACCACATATGTTTATTTTTATTTACACTGTGTTTTTTTTTTTATTGGAAAAGGGGGGTGATTCAAACTTTTAATAGGGGAGGAGTTAAATGATCTTTATTCACTTTTTTTTTTCACTTTTTTTTTGCAGTGTTATAGGTCCCATAGGGACCTATAACACTGCACACACTGATCTTCTATGTTGATCACTGGTTTCTCATAAGAAACCAGTGATCAACGATTCTGCCGGATGACTGCTCATGCCTGGATCTCAGGCACTGAGCAGTCATTCGGCGATCGGACAGCGAGGAGGCAGGTAGGGGCCCTCCCGCTGTCCTGTCAGCTGTTCGGGATGCCGCGATTTCACCGCGGCTATCCCGAACAGCCCACTGAGCTAGCCGGGATGCTTTCGGTTTCACTTTAGACGCGGCGTTCAACTTTGAACGCCGCGTCTAAAGGGTTAATAGCGCGCGGCACAGCGATCAATGCCGCGCGCTATTAGCCACGGGTCCCGGCCGTTGTTAGAGGCCGGGCCCGACCCGCTATGACGCGGGGCCACGCCGTGGCCCCGCGTTATAGATCGGGAGTGGACACATGACGTTCCAGTACGTCATGTGTCCTTAAGGGGTTAAGGAAAAAATTTTGTGCCACATCTGGGTTATTTGCGTAGTCTGTAAAAATTCTTTAACAATTATTTTGTGCCTTATTCTATTTTAACCCAACATTAACCCCTTAAGGACTCAGGGTTTTTCCGTTTTTGCACTTTCGTTTTTTCCTCCTTACCTTTTAAAAATCAACCCTTTCAATTTTCCACCTAAAAATCCATATTATGGCTTATTTTTGGCGTCGCCAATTCTACTTTGCAGTGACATTAGTCATTTTACCCAAAAATGCACGGCGAAACGGAAAAAAAAATCATTGTGCGACAAAATCGGAAAAAAACGCCATTTTGTAAATTTGGGGGCTTCCGTTTCTACGCAGTGCATATTTCGGTAAAAATTACACCTTATCATTATTCTGTAGGTCCATACGGTTAAAATGATACCCTACTTATATAGGTTTGATTTTGTCGTACTTCTGGAAAAAATCATAACTACATGCAGGAAAATTTATACGTTTAAAAATGTCATCTTCTGACACCTATAACTTTTTTATTTTTCCACGTACAGGGCGGTATGTGGACTCATTTTTTGCGCCGTGATCTGAAGTTTTTATCGGTATGATTTTTGTTTTGATCAGACTTTTTGATCACTTTTTATTCATTTTTTTAATGGTATAAAAAGTGACCAAAATACGCTTTTTTGGACTCTGGAATTTTTTTGCGCGTACGCCATTGACCGTGCGGTTTAATTAATGATATATTTTTATAGTTCGGACATTTACGCACGCGGCGATACCACATAAGTTTATTTTTTTTTTTTTTTTACACTGTTTTATTTTTTTTATGGGAAAAGGGGGGTGATTCAAACTTTTATTAGGGAAGGACCTTTTATTAACACTTTTTTTTTAAATTTTTCTTGCAGTGTTATAGGTCTATAGGTTATAACACTGCACACACTGATCTCCTATGCTGATCACTGGCGTGTATTAACACGCCTGTGATCAGCATTATCGGCGCTTGACTGCTCCTGCCTGGATCTCAGGCACGGAGCAGTCATTCGTCGATCGGACACCGAAGAGGCAGGTAAGGGCCTGCCGGTGTCCGATCAGCTGTTCGGGACGCCGCGATTTCATCGCGGCGGTCCCGAACAGCCCGACTGAACAGCCGGGTCACTTTCAGTTTCACTTTAGAAGTAGCGGTCAGCTTTGACCGCCGCTTCTAAAGGGTTAATACCGCACATCATTTTCAAGAGAAACTGAAAAAACGCACATCATTTTCAAGAGAAACTGAAAAAACGCAGGAAAGAGCTGGGACAGTTTTTCTGGTGTTTTTGCTGATGGACAAAAAACCTCAATGGAATCCGACCTCAAAGCAATAGAACAAAATCCTTATGTCCCATTTTCCTGTGAGGTAGAGAAGGAGTGCACGGTAGAACGAGGGGAGGCGTTTCTATATTTGCACAAGATTTATCAAAGGAGTGTACAGCCTTAGAAAATTCTGAGCAAGAGTGTAAATTAGACAAGCGGTGTAAAGGGGTAGAACTGTGTCTACAATAGACAAATAATGATAAATCTCCCCCATGTGTGGACGTCAA
This sequence comes from Hyla sarda, assembly GCF_029499605.1. Lineage (NCBI taxonomy): Eukaryota > Metazoa > Chordata > Amphibia > Anura > Hylidae > Hyla > Hyla sarda. Next base: position 111,842,791 of record NC_079193.1, on the reverse strand, counting down.
GTGCTCTGCTGGCGCACTACAATGCTCAGAAGAGGAGGAGCGCCATTGAGTTTTTGGAGAGAGAATTTGTTTGGAATGAAAGGGGCCGTGTGCGTTTACAAAGCCCCCGTGGTGCCAGAACAGTGGACCCCCCCCACGTGACCCCATTTTGGAAAACTACACCTTTCACAGAATTTAATAAGGGGTGCAGTGAGCATTTACACCCCACTGGCGTTTGACAGATCTATGGAACAGTGGGCTGTGCAAATTAAAAATTACATTTTTCATTTTCACGGACGACTGTTCCAAAAATCTGTTAGACACCTGTGGGGCGTAAATGCTCACTGTACCCCTTATTACATTACATGAGGGGTGTAGTTTCCAAAATGGGGTCACATGGGGGGGGGGTCCATTGTTCTGGCACTATGGGGGCTTTGTAAACACACGTGGCCTTCAATTCTGGACAAATTTTCTCTTCAAAAGCCAAATGGTGCTCTTTCTCTTCTGAGCATTGTAGTGCACCCACATAGCACTTTACATCCACGTATGGGATATTTTCTTGGAAGAAATGGGGTTACAAATTTTGGGGGTCTTTTTTTCCTATTTTCCCTTGTGAAAATGAAAAATTTAGGGTAACACCAGCATTTTCATTTTCCCATCCAACTTTAATGAAAATTCGTCACTATACCCCTTGTTACATTCCTTGAGGGGTGTAGTTTCCAAAATTGGGTCACATGTGGGTATTTATTTTTTTGCGTTTGTCAGAACCGCTGTAATATCAGCCACCCCTGTGCAAATCACCAATTTAGGCCTCAAATGTACATAGTGCGCTCTCACTCCTGAGCCTTGTTGTGCGTCCGCAGAGCATTTTATGCCCACATCTGGGGTATTTCCGTACTCAGGAGAAATTGTGTTACAAATTTTGGGGGTCTTTTTTTCCTTTTACCGCTTGTGGAAATAAAAAGTATGGGGCAACACCAGCATGTTAGTGTAAATTTATATATTTTTTTACACTAACAGGCTGGTGTAGCCCCCAACTTTTCCTTTTCATAAGGGGTAAAAGGAGAAAAAGCCGCCCAAAATTTGTAGTGCAATTTCTCCAGAGTACGGAAATACCCCATATGTGGCCCTAAACAGGTTTCCTTGAAATACGACAGGGCTCCGAAGTGAGATAGCGCCATGCGCATTTGAGGACTACATTAGGGATTGCATAGGGGTGGACATAGGGGTATTCTACGCCAGTGAATTCCCAAAACAGGGTGCCTCCAGCTGTTGCTAAACTCCCAGCATGCCTGAACAGTCAGTGGCTGTCCGGAAATGCTGGGAGTTGTTGTTTTGCAACAACTGAAGGCTCCGTTTTGAAAACACTGCCGTACAATACATTTTTTATTTGGTGGGGGGCAGTGTAAGCGGGTGTATATTTAGTGAATTCGGGTAGAAAAACAGACATGGTGCACATCTACAATCTTGTATAATGATCTGATTGCTTCTCAGCATAATATCAAAAACTAACAGGTTGTTAGTATACATTTTTGATCAAAAAGTACAAGCCCACTCGCCACGTCAAGGCCACCTATCCAGAGTGGGTCCCTAACGTCCCTAGCATAAAATAGCGAAGCACTGGGCGGCGACCACCACCGCTGCCACACCAGTGCCCACAGGGGGGGGAACGACCCACTGGCAGAGCGGCCCCAATGCCACTCAAACCAGTCTATGGGCCGCACCCCCCGCAGACACGGCGCCACGGCAGCAACGGACGTCGCACAGCACCACACCAGTGTGAACAAGGTGTAATAGCTCACTTACCATGCTCTCCCAGTCAGAATGGGAGGCTGCTAGGAAAGAAATGGCCCATGTGTAGCTAACTACTACTTATATAGGGTTGGGCTGAGGGGGTGGGGAAGAGTGCAGCACATGTTCAAAAAAATAAAAAGGAGGGGATAAAAATCACAGTGTGAATTCGGGTAGAAAAACAGACATGGTGCACATCTACAATCTTGTATAATGATCTGATTGCTTCTCAGCATAATATCAAAAACTAACAGGTTGTTAATATACATTTTTGATCAAAAAGTACAAGCCCACTCGCCACGTCAAGGCCACCTATTCAGAGTGGGTCCCTATCCAGAGTGGGTGTATATTTAGTGTTTTACCCTTTATTATGTATTAGTGTAGTGTTTTTAGGGTACATTCACACTGGTGGGGGGTTACGGTGAGTTTCCCGCTAGGAGCCCGCTTGAAGCAGGGAACTCACTGTTAACTCTCCTGAGTGAATGTACCCTGTACATTCACATGTGCCCGCGTCGCACCCCCCCACCGCCCTGGCCCCATTGCCTCCCCATCCCCGGTTTTATAATTACCTGTACCCGGGGTCAACGCTACTTCTGGCTCCTGCTGCATCCTGCGTTACGCTGTGCGCAATAACGAGTGACGCGACGTCACTGTCAGTGAGCACAGTGACAGCTCAGGAGGACGCCACTGGAGCCAGATGTAGAGTGGGCCCCAGGAACAGGTAATTATATAACCGGGGATGGGGGAGGCAATGGGGCCGGGGCGGTGCGGTGGGGGGTGCAGCGCGGTGGGGCGGTAGGGGGCGCGGTGTGGAGGGTTTTGGCGGTGATAGGCTCAGGACCCCAGGACAGGCGGGTGGCGGCGGCGGTCTGTGGGGGGGGGAATATCGGTATAAGTTATCAGCTATCGGCCCTAACCTACACAGATTATCGGTATCGGCCCTAAAAAAAAACATATCTGTCGATCCCTATTCATAACAAACATTTCAGCTACAATAGCTCATCGGTCTGATCAGACCAGGTAGGCTTACTCAATTGCCACATGCATTAGTGAACCTTGGATGCCCATGGCCCTGTCACCTGTTCTCAAGTTGTCTGTCTTTGAACTACACTTTGTAGCCTGTAACCACTGCCGTTTTTTGAGAGACTCAATCGAGCGGTCACAATTTGACCCTTGGCATAGACTCTTAGATCCTTATTCTTGTCCATTTTCCAGCTTTATCTTCAAGAACTGAATGTTCACCTGTTTAAAATATCCCAATCCTTGACAGGAGCCATTGTAAGGAGATAATCATTTCACCTTTACTTGTGGTTTTAATGTTATGGTTGGTCAGTGTATGTAAAATTTTGTCATACAGTCTGTCATGACACTCTGAAATCAATAAGCTGAGAAATAAGCACATGACTGAAACATAATGACCCAGAGTTATCAATCTGAGACGAAAAGGTGTTTGGCCCGTTACAAATTTTTTCAGCTAATAAGATAAAAACCATAGTCGCAACATCTTATGTGCATATTTTTTGGCCCATTTTGTTTTTTAACTTAAGGTCATTTAGTGGCCACTAATGGTGTGGCTATAGGGAATTTACTGTTGCAAAAAACAGTTGGGACTATATTGCCACACAGAAACAGTGAGTGAGACAAAGCTGTGATAATTTCACCTTTAACCCCTTAAGGACGGTTTTTCCGTTTTAGCATTTTCATTTTTTCCTCATCACCTTCTAAAAATCATAACTCTTTCAATTTTGCACATAAAATTTCCCTATGATGTCTTATTTTTTGCGCCACCAATTCTACTTTGCAGTGGCATTAGTCATTTTACAAAAAAATCCAGGGCGAAGCGGAAAAAAAATTAATTGTGCGACAAAATTGAAGAAAAAAAAAATTTTGTAACTTTTGGGGGCTTCCGTTTCTACGCAGTGCATTTTTCGGTAAAAAAAAACTTCTCTATTCTGTACGATTAAAATGATACCCTACTTATATAGGTTGGATATTGTCGTACTTCAGAAAAAAAAACATAACTACATGCAGGAAAATGTATATGTTCAAAATTCTCGTCTTCTAACCCCTATAACTTTATTTTTCCACGTACGGGCCGGTATGAAGACAAATTTTTTGCGCCATGTTCTGAAGTTTTTATCGGTACCATTTTTGTATTGATCGGACTTTTTTATTGCTTTTTATTCATTTTTTCATGATCTAAAAAGTGACCAAAAATACGCTATTTTGGACTTTGGATTTTTTTTGCGCGTACACCATTGGCCGTGCGGTTTAATGAATGATATATTTTTATAGTTCGGACATTTCCGCACACGGCAATACCACATATGTTTATTTTTATTTACACAGTTTATTATGGGAAAAGGGGGGTGATTCAAACTTTTATTAGGGAAGGGATTAAATGACTTTTGTAAACTTTTTTTTCCCCCACTTTTTTTGCAGTGTTATAGCTCCCATAGAGGGCTATAACACTGCACACACTGATCTTTTACCCTGATCCCTGCAAAGCCATAGCTTTGCATGGATCAGCGAGATAGGGGCTCGATTGCTCAAGCCTGTAGCTCAGGTTTGGAGCAATCAAACGCCGATCAGACGCGACTGAGCAAGGTAAGGGGGTCCCCACTTGCGTCCTAGCACATCGGGACATCACGATTTTATCGCGATGTCCCGATCAGCCCGACTGTGCTGCCGGGAAGCGTTTACTTTCTTTTTTTGACGCGGCGATCAACTTTGATCGCCCCGTCTGAAGGGTTAATAGCGTGCGGTACAACGATCGGTGCCGCACGCTATTAGCCCAGGGTCCCCGCTATCGTTAGCAGCCGGGACTGACCCGGTGTGATGCGGGATCACGGTGTGACCCCGTTTTAAACACCGGGCGTAGGGCGTACAGGTACGCCCTTTGTCCTGAAGGAGTTAATCACACATGAATAAGTTACATTAAGGGTATGTTCACACATGCAGTTTTGCTGTGGATTTTCTCAAACTCCTTCAAGTCAAAATCCACAGCAGATGTACATGTGAACACCCTTAAAGGGGTATTCCAGGCAAAAACTTGTTTTTTATATATCAACTGGCCCTGGAAATTTTTTTTAATTACTTCTATTAAAAAATCTTAATCCTTCCAATAGTTATTAGACAGAAAACAGCAACTCAACTTCAGAAGCTAACTGCTTTCTGATGACTCACTTCCCAGGAGCTGTGCAGCTCCTATGGGGATATTTTCCCATCATGCACAGCTCCCGGGACGTGACATCATCATTGAGCAGTTAGACAGAAAACTTCAGAAGCTAATAACTATTGGAAGGATTAAGATTTTTTAATTTGTAATTTACAAATCTGTTTAACTTTCCAGAGCCAGTTGATATATAAAAAAAAGTTTTTGCCTGGAATACCCCTTTAATACTGCTACAGTACATGAAATCTTTGGTGTATAGCTCCCCTTAGTTCAGGGTGCAAAGAAATCAGCTTACACTGACCATATATACCCGCGACTCTGGACCCAAGCGTCCCAGACCTCCGGACAAACCGCTTACAGCCACAGGTTGCTCTTCAGCAAACAGAAAGCAGCATCCTCTTTAAAAACTCACATAGAAAAGAACATCCCTGTGGCACTCCTTCTGTGGTCTTTATTGCAGGTGAAATGCAACAATTGTTTCACTACTATGTCGCTTGTTCACAGCCTTGTGCAATCGTGAGCTGTATTTGAATAGATTGGGAAACATTCTAGTGGAATCGCTTTTGTATAGTTTATGTAATGTCCTTAAACCTATTTGAAGCGTACCTGTCATATCACAGACAAATATGTTGCTCACTAGGTCATGCAGAGATGCATTCCATGTCTTCATGTGTTTAGATTTTGTATTTGGCTGACAAATCCCCTGTTCTGCTGCTCCCTCATTCTGACATTGACTGCTCAGGAAGGGCGTGTCTGAGGCAAGCACTGAGCCCGCCGTAACTCACCATGCATTTACTTCCTTCCTGAGTCTGCTGTGCCAGGTCTCTTCATCCAATCACTGCAGGCTGCTCTGTAACCACTTCTTTCTGTTTTCAGAAGAAGTCTGATAGGAAAGGTGTGAGCAAAGCAAAGAATCCTGCCCTCACTTCCTGGACTTTGTCCCAGCCCATGCTTCAGCTGGGACAAAGATTATGCAGCAGCCAGACAGAATTTTGTTCTGGATGATATGGGGATCCCTAATGGTCTTTTTTTTTAAATTTTTTATAAGCTATGGGTTTAAAAAAACAAAATAAATTTTTTTATGAAGTATATTAGACAGGTTAATGTTTTGCCAAGATGTACAACATATAAAGTTTTTGAATCTGACAGTGCCTATTTAATCTTGTTCTTTAGGCCAGAAGCCGGTATTAACAGATGTTCAAGCAGAACTGGAAAGAATCTCACGCAAGCCTGACATTGTGTCTCCTACATCACCAACCTCTCCTACAGAAAGTGAAGCATCTTGAAGACTGTAAAGTCATCTTTAAAGTTGTGTATAATAGCCTCTGCATTTTTCTTTTACAGTGAATGTTGAACAGCAGAGACAGAAACTTTTTTTTTTTTTTTTAACTGAAGACGTTCATTTTTTTGTTATCCCAGATTTTCAAAATATAGCTATTGCGGGATAATAGGAATCATTACCGGACTGAGATTATCTAAAAAAAAATTTATGACACAGAATGACTTTCCGTTTATTTAATTTGCTCTCCTTTTGTTAAGCCACTGTTTGAAAGAGCTGCAATTCTTCAGTTACTTGCCAATTCTGAAAAAATATACATAAATAAAACTGCAGTTCAATAGGCTACTGATGGTATGCCATTTTTAAACAAAATTGAGACTTGAGCACAGGAAGAAACAAGTCCTGCTTGTTGTCCAGTAAATGGAGGGGTGTTCATTTTTTGTGGGCTTTGTAGAATGCATAATTCAATATGAATTTCAGAACTGAAAACTGGCACTAATTAATATTGCTGCTGTACTCAACAATTCAATGACCTACGGTATGGGCAGGTTCTATTACCAATCGACTGCAAGCGGTGAACTACTATTTAGTATGATTTCACTAAGGCAGAGTTTAGCTTCACTGTATTGTATTAACTAACGTCTCCATATTTGTTTGTCTACTGTGTACAGCTCTGCACTAGGTGGTATGGTTTACATGGTGGTTCACAGAGTCCTTTCAAATACAATCAGTAAATAAAGTTGTATTTATTATCTGCATAGATTATTTTTTTCCATTTGTGTTGAGATATTTATTTTTAATATGTTGACCTCAGGCTTCCACTTGGTTTTTTTTTCTGGCAGTTTTTGGAATACTGCCACTGCAGTTTTTGTGCCAAAGTCAGAAGTGGATCCAAAAGGGAGGAGAAGTGTAAGTCCTTCCTTTTATATGTCCTATTTCTTTTGACTTTGGCTCAGAAACGGCTGTGTCAGTTTTCTAAAAACTGCCAGAAAAAAAAAAAAGTGGAAACGCAGCCTTATAGTTTTATTTAGCTAGACTAAGTACTGAGGAGAGGCCTGGCAAATTATTAAATAAGATGGGATATAATTTCTAGAAAGAATCTAGCTTACCAAATATATGGGTATGCTTGAACACATTTTTTCTCAATAGTATACTAATATGCTTTAAATATTATTATAACCAAAATATATTGTTTTTATGTGTAAGCCTCTGCAGTGTAGATATCAAGGATGATTATATGATGTCAGACTCTCAATGTCCAATTCAGTTAAACACCATTGCCCTCAAATTTACCACAAGTTTCTAGAACACAACCTTCAACCTTAGTGATATATTGGTATATTGATAAATTGTTTTTGATCTTGGATACATAAATTGCACTTTTTAAAAACTGAAATTTTCAAGAAAAATTTATGTAGCCTAAAATCCTAAGCATATTTTTTAATTCATCTTTTGCAAATTGGTAATTTATTTGCATCAAATGGGTTATGTCCTTCACATAGGGCAGATTTGCTGCAGGAATTTCTGCAACTAAGGCTCCTTTCACACTATAAACATTCATCCGTTATTAAACATCCGTTTTCTGTGTAAAAACTGATGTATAATAACGGATGAAATTAGGGCTGCAGCTAACGATTATTTTAATAATTGATTAGTTGTCGATTATTTAATCGATTAATCGGAAAAAATGTCAAAATGCCAAAAAAGGGGTTCAGCTGATTCTACTTGAAAAATTATGTACAATGGCCTTATTAAGCTTATAGCATGTGATGTGACCAAACAGCAGCAATTTTGGATTTTTTTTTTCTACGTTTACGCCGGTTGCTGTCATTTATTAATGATCCTGTACGGAAGCGTAAATTTGATATTGCCGCATGGGTAACTGTCTGAACTGTTAAAATAAAATGTTAATCATTCACTAATATTTTAATAGTTCAGACAGTTAGCCATACGGTAATATCAAATATGTAAAAGAAAGTTATTTTACTTTTTTTGTATAGCAATAGGAAAAGGGGAGCTAATTTTTATTGGGGGAGCGGTTAACTTACATTTTTTTTTTTTTTGCTTTTTTTTAAATATAGAACTCCTATTCACATGGGGGTATGTGCAGATGCACCCTAGGGTCTGTAAAAGCAATGCTCTGCAGTCTGCACACACCCCCCACGTGTATAGCAGTGTATGTACATCCCTATACAGATGGGGGTATGTGCAGAGCATTGCACCCTTGTTTCCCCCCTTTAGACAGCAGGGTGCCCCCCCCCTTTAGACAGCAGGGTGCCCCCCCCCTTTAGACAGCAGGGCGCCCCCCCTTTAGACAGCAGCGCCCACCCCCCCTTTAGACAGCAGGGTGCCCCCCCCCTTTAGACAGCAGGGTGCCCCCCCCCCCTTTAGACAGCAGGGTGCCCCCCCCCTTTAGACAGCAGGATGCCCCCCCCTTTAGACAGCAGGGTGCCCCCCCCTTTAGACAGCAGGGCGCCCCCCCTTTCGACAGCAGGGCGCCCCCCCCCCCCCCTTTCGACAGCAGGGCGCCCCCCCCCCTTTAGACAGCACGGCGCCCCCCCTTTAGACAGCAGGGCCACCCACTTAAGACAGCAGGGCCCCACGTAGACATTAGTAGCAGCCCCTCCAGAAGACTGTAGCCCCCACCCTTGTAGACAGCACACACCACCTGCGGCTGTCCTCTGCCCCCCTTTCTCCCATCCGCATCATGTCGTCCTATGGGGGAGCATGTGACATACACGTCACTCTGCTTCCTCGATAGCATTATGCTGGGCGCGAGGGTGGGGGGAGGTGTAGTGACGTGTGTGTCACATGCTCCTCCATGGGACGGGATGCGGACGGGAGAAGCAGGTATCTGTTATGGTATTGGGTACACTGAACGAGTCCCCGATACCATGCAAATTGCTGATATTGGCCCGATACTTCCATTCACTGCCGCCGCCCGACATGTCCCTGCTGCTGCTCTACTCCTAGCGCAATTAGCGCACCGCCGGGATATGTCTATTCTCTGCTGCTCATCTCTGTTGGGTACAGTGATGAGCAGCAAAGAATAGACATGTCCCGGCGCTGCGCTAATTGCACTAGGAGTAGAGCAGCAGCGGGTAAATGTCGGGCAGCGGTGGTGAATGAATGAAGCCTACAAGCGGGACATGTCAGCTTCATTCATTCACTGCCGCCACGGACAACGAATCTGCATTTATTCAATAACTGGATTCGTAGACAACGAATCCAGTTATCTAATTTAATCGATTCTATCGATTAATCGTTGCAGCTCTAGATGAAATAGCGGGTGCTAATGGCAGAATAATGTCCGTCAAAATAAGGGGCATATTCATCCGTTAAGACCCGTTATAACATTCCTCATATGCTGCCGTTTTAACACACCTGACTACAGACTCCCACAGCCGGGACTACTACTACTCCAATCATGGAACAGACTGCAGTAGTTCCCCGGCTGCGGTAGTCTGCTGGTGGCTGGGGAAGCTACATTAGTGTTTGTACTACAACCCCCATTATGGAACAGACTCATCAAATGCCTTTGCAGTGCTATGAATGAAAAGTATAACAGCAGTGCATCTGGCCGGCAGCAATGTGCTGCTGAAAGAATACTTGTCATTCATAGCACTGGGAATGAAATGTGATTATAGAAGCGCTGCTGGGGCCAGACATATGGATATATATGTCTGACCCCTGCTGTGCATCTATGCACAGATGCCGCTGCAGCGCTATGAATGACCAAGTATACTTTCAGCAGCGCATCGCGCCGTCTAGATGCGCTGCTGTTATACTTTTCGTTCATATCGCTGCCGGGGGCTTATGATAGCGCTGTGGGGGGAACATATATATGCGTTGCAGGGGGAAAGATATATAGAAGCGCTGTGGGGGCCGGACATGTAACTCCCCATCCCCCCCCCCCCCTCTCAGTGATTCTATATATCTTTCCCCACCGCATCGCTTCAATTTGAAAACCCCGCCGGAAGCCCTGAAAGGCTGCTCAGTACCGGCTATTCAGGGCTCCTGGCGGGGAATTTAAAAATGAAAGTAAATGCATCGTACATCACAGGGTTGCGGACCATGCCGCCCACTCCCGTTTTTAACAACTTCGAATCGCATCGGGTCTCAGAAGTGAGACCCGGTGCGATCAATCCCTCAGCCCCTGTACTACAACCCCCATCATGGGGGTTTGTAGTACAAACACTAATGTTACCTCCCCAGCCACTGGCAGACTTCCGCAGCCGGGGAATTACTACTCCCATCATGGAAACAAGTCTGTTCCATGATGGGAGTAGTAGTAGTCCCTCAGCACTGCAGGAGTCTGCTGATGTCACCTCTTCTGAGCATGCTCAGAAGTATTATCAGGTAATATAAACCAGGTGCAAACGGATGACATAAAGGCGCATCCGTTTGTCATAGACTTCAATGTTAAAAATAGCAGCCGTTAATTTACCCGTTTCTTGTGATAGAAGAAAAATTAGTGCATGTGCCGTTTTTTCTTCCGTCACAACTAACGTCCGTTTTTCATGACTGATCATAACGGATAATCAAAAAATCCGTTAGACTTGAATAGGATTTTGTAACCTCCGTTTTTATTACTATTTTAACGGACGTTTAGAACGGATCTTTTAACGGATGAATTTTATAGGGTGAAAGGGGCCTAAGTACTATTTATCAGAATTTGGGTTGTTGGCAGCAAGCATGTGGATGGAAGAATTGCAGAAATTTCTAAAGATTTGCTTCATTTGAATTTACTCCCTGGTGTGTTTTTTTTTTTTTTTTTTTTTTTTTTTTTTTTTAGATTTGTATATACATTGCAAGGAAAATTGCATGCTTTATAGATTAAGACAATGTTTCTTTCCTAAGCATTTGTGTGTATATATGACCCATAACTCAACTCCATATGTATTTGAGTGCCAATTCTCACCTTTTTAAGGAGGATATTAATGGATTTACCTAACCTTGACCTCAGTTGCAACAATTTGTGGTATAGTGAAGTTGTACCACCTAAATTGATACACCCACAAATGTACTTTCAACAGAAAAAGAAAATATATCCATGAAATCTATTTGTGTGTGTTTTCTTTCACACTTCACACATTAAAGAGTATAAAATAATAATTCCTTAATATGTTCTACTAATGCAAAACTGGATGTGTTTTAGCCTGCTTTGTTAAAGGAAAACTGGGTTATAGAGTAGGTGAACAGGAGTCAAACGAGGGGTCACTTACTTAAATATGTCCTGAGATATGTCCCCAGAAGATCCTCTGCTGAATTCAGCAAATTGCACACAGGGGGCGAGGATTTGTTGGATCAATTTACATATTAATTGTCTGTGACTCCACCTCCTCTTCATGTTGGACTCCTGTTCACCCACACTATAACCCAGTGTATTGGGTTTAGTGTGGGTGAACAGACTGACAGTTTTTCTTTAAAGAGTACCTGTCATGATTTTCCCATCATGATAAACCACCTCTTCCTTTATTTTTATTATTTGTCAGTTTTCTACCTTGATATTGTTCTGTATTTTCTGCTCAGGTCTCAGTTAGATTCACAGACTGAGAAGGGGCTTTCCCCAGCAGGCATGACATCATCTGAAACCATACAGGGGAGAACTTCCTCCCTCACTCTGCTACACACAGCCCAGAGCAGTTGTGTGTGAGATGAGCTTTGATTAGATAAGGCTGTACACACACCCTCAGCATTTCCTGATTTTGGACTTCTGCCATGCCAGCAGGAGTCCAAAGTCTGTGCAAAAGATGGGGGAAAATGTGCTCTGGACAAGTAGGGAGACGCCTAGTGGCAGCTTTTTTAAACACAAAACCTAAAGAACTTCATTTTTTTTTAAAAATGTTTTTTAAGTGAAGTGCATTAGAAAGATTTTTTTTATTTACCATTAGAACAGTAGCAAAAATTTGTTTTAATGAGAGTGCCCATTTAAAGAGCTCAGACCTACTATCCTGCATTTAGCTATCCTGGCATTCTGTATAACCTGGCTTGCTAAGCCCCTGTATCTGGCGTATCGTACCTTAAAGAGGTACTCTGGCACTAAACATCTTATCCCCTATCAAAAGGATAGGGGATAAGATGTTAGATCTGAGGGATCCTTCCACTGGGGACCCCCGCGATCTCTCCTGCAGGACCCCCATTTTTCAGCTGCTCAGAGCGAGGATCGCACTTTGGCTGATGACTGGCAGTGCAGGGGACGGAGTATTGTGATGTCACGGATCCACCCCCTCGTGACATCAAGCCCTGACCCCTCAATGCAAGTCTATGGGACGGGGTGTGGCTGCCACCACGCCCCCTCCCATAGACTTGTATTGAGGGGGTGGGCTGTGATGCCACGAGGGGCGGAGCCATGACGTCACTATACTCCCTGCACCGCCTGTCATCAGCCACAGACCGATCCTCGCTCTGTGCAGCTGAAAAACGGGGGTCCCCTGCAGCGGGATGCCCGCGATCTAACATCTTATCACCTATCCTTTTGATAGGGGATAAGACGTTTGGCACCAGAGTACACCTTTAACTTCCACTGCTTCCATATGTCGGAGCAGTGTGGCAAGTAAAAACAAGACAATCTGAGGTAGAGATCAGTCCAGCTCACAGTCTCCGGTGCCATTTGGATGCAGGACAGGACGTAAATGTACATCCTAGTGCGCCAAGTCCTAGCGCATCAAGATGTACATTTACGTCCGGTGTAGGGGTTCATGTTGTGCTATCACACAGCAATAATCAGTGTATGCAATCTAAAGATTGCATGGAATAGTCCCCCATGGGGACTAAAAAATGGTGAAACAAAAATGTAAAAAAAAAAGTTAGAATCACTCCCTTTTGAAATAAAATAATGTAAACAAAAATAAACATATGTGGAGTTGCTGCATGCAGAAATGCCCAAACTAAATATAACGCTAACTAAACCGCAGTTGATGTCAGCAAGTCTGTCTTACAGTAATAGTTATCATAATTATATTATTTTACAACTCTGCTGTGTGTACTGTAACAGGCAGTAGGTTTTGCAGTGTGTACTGTAATGTGCGGTAGGTTAGTGCTATGTGTAGGGGAGGATATGTGAAAGAAAGCAGAGGGTGGGTATCAACAGAACTTTCTGTGGCTGGGTGACAGTTACAAGTGGGGTACCACAGGGGTCAGTACTGGGTCCATTTCCTTTCAATATGTTTATTAATGACCATGTAGGGGGAATTACAGAATAGCATTTCAGTATTTGCAGCTGACACTTAACTGGGTAAGGTGATCACCACAGAGGAGATAATTAAAAAGTACCTGTCACCAAACAAACTTTTCTAAACTAACTCAGGCTATGGTCCCTAACTACTCCTAACATTCTTCCCACCCTTAAAAAACTGTCAGAGCTTTAAAAAGCTGTGTATCATACTTTTATTCTTGCTCACATAGTTCAATCTCCCAGCAGGAGAAAGTGGGCGTTTCCCAGCAGGCATGAAATCACTGATGCCTGCTGGAGGACCACTTCTGCCCTTACATCCGTGCAGCGCTGTAATGAATAGAAGACCTCAAGCTCGGTACAGCTTTCAATGAGGCTCTGTGCAGCTGTCAATCAAGCTAAGTGCAGAGAAACCCTTTGGGTGGTCTCCTGCCAGGCTGGGAAGAGACCAAACTCACTATTGTGGCAAGGACTAGAACAGAGCCCCTTAGTGGACTTTTTTTCTATTACATTTTAAACATATTTATGTTGATAATTTTAAAAACAAGTGAAGAAGAAAGTGTTTGCTAAGGAACACTATATAAAAGTTTTATTTGGTGACGGGTACTCTTTAAATGAAACCAGGTCATCCTATTCACCCACACTAAACCAAATACACTGGGTTATAGTGTGGGTGAACAGGAGACTGATGAGGAGCACTGACTCCTGCACCAACTGACCAGCGACAACTAATATTCATATTGAGCCTCCAGCGCACAATTTACAGAAGATGGAAGCAGATCTTCGGAGGGACAGATCTCCAGAGTAAAGGTACGTATAGCAGTCAGTGACTCCTCATCGGTCTCCTGTTCACCCACACTATAACCCAGTGTATTGGGTTTAGTGTGGGTGAACAGGAGGACCGTTTTTCTCTAATGGTATGTGAGGATTACAGTACCAAGGCAGGTTATCAAGCTTGGGGTTATTTAGTTGGGCAAAAAGACGTCTTATGGGTGCTTTGATCCCAATGTCAAATATATGAATGGGCAGTGCAGAGATCTTTCCAGGGATCCTTTTATACCTAGGCCAGTAACCATGACAAGGGAGCATCCTCTACGTCTAGAGGAAAGAAGGCATCATCATCAAAGATTCTTTAGCCCGGGTTCACACTTCAGAATTTCCAGATGAAATTCTATGATTCCGAGGCGGCACTAGGACCAAGCAAACATTGCCGTCCCCATAGATGGCAATGTCTGTGGAGTGGAAGGTCCTCCTAAAAAAAACTCGTTAGTGTGCACTGTGCAGCAGAATTCTTATTGAATACTGTACTCGCTACAGAGTGTAATTACCTATAAAATACGATAAAAAGTGAAATAACAAATAAATAATTTTGCACTATAATAAGGGTTAAAAAATACAAAATCAACTTAACAATGTATTCAATTATTTGGGAAAAGAGATAACAGTATAATATTTAACCCCTTAAGGACTCAGCGTTTTTGCATTTAGTTTTTTTTACCTCCTTACCTTTTAAAAATCATAACCCTTTCAATTTTCCACCTAAAAATCCATATTATGGCTTATTTTTTGCGCGACCAATTCTACTTTGCAGTGACATTAGTCATTTTACCCAAAAATCCACGGTGAAATGGAAAAAAAATCAGTGTGTGACAAAATTGAAGAAAAAACGCCATTTTGTAACTTTTGTAACTTTTTTTTGCAGTGTTATAGCCCACATAGGGGGCTATAACACTGCACACACTGATCTCTTACACTGATCACTGGCATGTATTAACATGCCATTGATCAGTGTTATCGGAGGTTGACTGCTCCTGCCTGGATCTCAGGCACGGAGGAGTCATTCGCCAATCGGACACCGAGGAAGCAGGTTAGGGATCCTCCCGGTGTCCTGTAAGCTGTTCGATTTCATCACGGCGGTCCCAAATAGCCCGTCTGAGCTGTTGGGATACTTTCAGTTTCACTTCAGACGCGGCGGTCAACTTTGATCGCCGCGTCTGAAGGGTTAAAGGACAACTGCAGTGCTAATGAAGTAGTGCTCTAATGTCATTAAATAAGAAGTTATGCAACTTACTAATTGTGCTCCATTACCTTTTCTGCACAGTTTAGCTGCTTTGCTGTCACAGGAAGTTGCGTCCTGGGGCTCTAATGTGAGTAGTGTCTACCTGTTATTCCCTATGGGAATTCAGCTAGGTTGACGCTACGTCACAAACTCCCAGGATCCTTCACTCCCCCTGCAGCTCCTCCAACCTCATACATATTCATTAGGCTGTGCTCTGCTCTTATTGGCTGAGCGCACAGTAGGGGAGTTTCAGGGCTGTAAGCTGAGCCGTTTGGATGTGAGCAGAAGCAGAGCCTGTGCCTGCAATCAGCTTCAGCAAGGCCTGCGCCCCCCTCCTCCCCCTCGGTCTCTGTGGTGACATCTGCCCGGGTGCTAAAGTATGCTGCTGTCAGTGAAGGCAGTAACCCTTTATGTGCCTGCCTCTCACAACCATGTTAGCTATTGTACTGTGTGTCCCTTTTCTCACTGCCCTCTTGGAATAAAGTTTACAGCAGTGTGCTGCTGAGAGAAAGCATAGCATTCCTGTGGGTCACTGCTGCTGAGAGGTCCATAAGTCCACATTGTCCCCCTGTCCTCAGTCCCTAAATGTTGCACCATAATCTATCAGTGTTTCCTAACCAGAGCACCTCCAGCTGTTGCAAAACTACAACTCCCAGCATGCCCTGACAGCCGTTGGCTGTCCAGACATGCTGGAAATTGTAGTTTTGCAACAGCTGGAGGCACCCCTCCAACTCCACACTGTACATTATAGCTATGTAAGCTGTTTTCCAGGCAGCCGCCTCTCCTATTGGACAGGGGAGAACATGTGGTGAGGATGGGAGGGGATAACCACAAGGGAAGGAGCTGTGGGCATCACTTTATTATAATTTATTATAATTTCCTTGGGGGGAGAGGAGGGGGGAGAGCAGCAGCTCACAGGAAGAAGGTGCAGGGGGTCATGGGAAATGTAGTCTTTATGACATGGCTGCTTACTGCTTTGGGTGGCAATTACCAGAGAACAAATTTTGGACAAATGAGGTATCTTTGGAAAGGTTTTTTAATGAGCTATCAGATGAGGTAAACTTTTTTTTAAAGTACCAGCGCTGCAGATGTCCTTTAATACAGGGCATTGCCGCGATCGGTGTTGTCCTGTATTAGCTGCGGGTCCCGGCCGTTGATGACCGCCGGGACCGACCTGATATGACGCGGGGTCACGGCGTGCCCCCGCGTTATATTGCGGGAGGCGGCGCAGGACGTAAATATACGTCCTGCATCGTTAAGGAGTTAAAAACAAACAGTTTTCATACTGTAATACCGTAACAACAAAATTGTTCGGGTAATTTGCAACCCTCACTCTCCTCAACCTGAGACTAGCTTTGAAACTGTTTATTTCCTGCACTGGTTAACTTTAAAGGGTAAAATATGAGCTGTTTGCAAGCTCCCTTCCTCCCTGGGTGTGAGGAGCCACGTGACATAGTTATGCATCGGGAGGGAAAGAAATGTCTTGACAAAATGGAAAAATTAATGGCTATATGCAATTTGCCTGAAAAGGGTAGATTACACTAAGATTTATGGTCTGAACTCATTAAGGAGCATAAAGGATTTCTAGAAGCTAATGATTTGCTGGCATCCGCCCAGGCATGGCACCGTGCATCATGCGCTATTGCTGAGGAGGGATATGTGAAGGAGGAGTACATAGATGAGAAGAGGAATTTGATTATGTATTTGTATTACAAGATTCCCTTACGTCCTAACCAGTAGCACAGATGGGGTATTCCATCCCCCGCGAACTGGTTAGGACAGATGGAAGTTTTATTGAATAATTAATCAATTAACAGAACACACCCCACTATACCCTGTATAAGTAAGAGGGTCACCCTCTGTCCCCTTGTGTTATTTTCTGTCCTCCCGGGCAGTGGGACAGATGGTGACCCCCTTGCTCCTGTTATATGAGGGGGGGGGGCCTCTTTCTTTTTTAACTTAGGCGTTATGCCTTCTTTTATTTCTGTTACTTGCCCGCTGGCATTGGGGCTTATCTTCTGCGCCTATCTGCGCTGTGAGTTCGGGAGCCGTGCTTCCACTGCGGCCCTGGTCCGGAAGTACGTCAGCGGCATCTGACGTCACTTCCTGTTTCTCGGTTTAGTCCCCGGCTCGGTTTTTCACCATTCTACTATGCATAATGCGGTGAAACCGAGCGGGGATCTTCCCTTTATAGCCCTTTCTCTTATGTTTTGTTAAAAAACTATTTTGAGCAGAATTTTTAATTCCTCGTAACCCCGCCTTGTGGGCGGAGTCTAAGTTATGGCGCCATCTGGGAGGATATTTAAACCTCCCCGAGGCTGTCATTCAGCCTCCTAGAGCGCAGTGCTGTTGGTTCTTCCACAGTTCTGTCTTTTTGAGTCTCTAAGCAGTGCATCCTTGTGGATAGTACTGTTCGCCTATTCTATTGCTTTACCTGTTTTCTTATCTGAAAGCCTGGGTATTTAATATTATATTTTATCTAGCCTCAATTTTTTCTTTGCCGCTACAATATCTAATCTTTCTCTCATATTTATCTTAGATATGTCGACGGAGGGCTCAGGGGACCATGAAGGCTTGCCAAAAAAGTCCGCCAAGCGCAAGCACCTTTCTTGCCATGAGTGAATATTCCCCTTGAGGATAGTTATGAATTTTCCAGGTGCCCTCCTTGTAGGGCTAAAGTTCTACCTTCCCACCAAACTGAGTCTACAGTCCAAGTCATGTATGTGTGGGTCTCCTCTAACATGTCGGCCATGCAAGCCTCTATTGAGGAACTTAAACACATTGTCTCTCAGAAATGCGCCAGACCTTCTTCACCTCTCAGAATGGAGACATCTGCGGATCAAGAGAGAGAAGAATCCAAGTCCTCTTCTTCGGATGAGGAGGTCGCTGCCTCCTATTTTTTTCCTTTGGAAAAGACCCAGCGTCTTCAGAGATCCATCCAGTCGGGGGACCAGGATGTTGATCCTGGGGAAGCCTCTACCTCCGCCTCTAAGGGACCTAGGGTCTTTAAAGCAGATGATACCCTTCTGTCCGTACTTAGAACGGAATGGAAAAAAACAGAAAAGGGTCCGGTCCTAACTAAAAGGTTTAAGACCATGTTTCCTATTCAGGAAACTCAGCTTTCCTCCTGGGGCCCTGTCCCTAAGGTTGACATGGCAGTTGCAAAACTGTCCAAAAGGACAGTGGTTCCTGCCGAGGATGGGTCTTCCTTGCAGGATCCAATGGATCGGAAAGCCAATTGTGCCATGAGGCGCTCATACTCCACTGCTTCGTCTTCTGCATCTGTAGCGATAGCTTGCTCAGAGGTAGCAAACTTTCTAAAGACCCGCTTTTCTAATATCCAGTTGGATTTGGACCAGGGGGTTCCTAGGGATGAAATTCTTTCATCCTTTAAGACGGCCGTTAATTTGGCCGTTGATTTTTTGTGTGATGCCTCTACCCAGCATCTTAAACTGGCTTCTAAGTCTATGGCCCTGGCCTCCGCTGGACGACGTCCTCTGTGGTTAAAGCCTCGGAAGGTTGACAACTCTTCCAAAAACACCTTATGTGCTATGCCTTATGAACCCGGCATTCTCTTCGGAGCAGAATTGGACCGCATTATGGAGGGACTTTCGGATAAGAAAGGCAAATCCCTTCCTTATTCCTCCTTTCGTGGTCGAGGGCGGCATTCTGGGGGCCGATCAGCCCCCCAGCCCAAGCCTCAGAGAGACTGGGGCAATCAACGCCGGGGCGGTAAAGGCCCCCGTGGCTCCAAAGACAAAAAGCTCTGACTATGGGCTTCTATGAAGCTCTGGGTTCCCTGCCGGTTTGACCTTCCCCATTTCCCATCCTTCCCGTGGGTGGTCGTCTCCACCATTTGCTAGGCGCTTGGCCTCTCCATGTTCAGGACCCTTGGGTCCTGAAAATAATCTCGGATGGATATTCGATAGACCTCGAATCAATTCCCCCATCCAAGTATGTGGAGACAAGAATTATTCCACCAATCAAACAAGCAGCGCTAGAAATTTACATCCTGGAATACATCCAGAAGAATGCCTTAGAGGAAGTTCCTCTTGCAGAACGGGGGTCAGGGGGGTCTTCCTAGTTCCCAAAATAACAGGAGACTGGCGAATGAGTATAGATCAGTACGTAAAGCGCAAACGCTTTCGTATGGAAACTATTCAATCTGTAGTCAACCTTATCTCGCCAGGGGACTACCTGGCTACTCTGGATCTAAAGGATGCTTATCTACATATTCCCATTCATCCGGTATCCAGAAAGTATCTAAGGATCGCAGTTCAGGTAGGGGGAGTTCTAAAACACCTCCAGTTTGTAGCCATCCCGTTTGGAATTTCTTCGGCCCCACACACGTTTACCAAGGTGGTGGAAGCAGTAGTTGCTGCTCTAAGGCTCCAGGGGCTCAGCATTGTTCCCTACCTAGACGATTGGCTCCTCAGAGCTCCTTCTCCAGCGATCCTGTCCCAACATCTGCAATTAGCAATATCCTTCCTTCACCAGTTGGGGTGGATAGTCAATTGGACCAAATCCAATTTTCTCCCGACAACTTCAGTGAGGTTCCTCGGCTTTATAGTCGACACAATCTCCATGACACTTTACCTCACTCCCGAGAGGAAATCTCGGGTTCAGGAATCGGCTGTTTTTCCCTCAGTACCCCGGACAGTATCCATTCGCACTCTCATGCGGATGTTGGGACTTATGTCCGCTACCGCGGATGCGGTTCCTTGGGCTCTTTGGCATCTATGCCCTCTTTAGTCAGAGGTGCTCACCTCATGGAATCTCAGGCCGTCAGGCCTAAACAAGTGCCACTCCCTGTCTTATCTAGTCCGATCCTCCCTCAGATGGTGGTCTCTCCTCGAGGACGGCAAGTCAATGATCCAACCCTCTTGGATCATACTTACTACCGACGCGTCCCTTGTAGGTTGGGGAGCACATCTCTTGGATCTAACAGTGCGGGGGTCTTGGTCTCCACAGGAGACAGTGTTAACATCCAATCTCCTCGAGATTCGTGCCATCAGATTAGCACTCCTCCATTTTGCTTCTCTTCTTCAAGGGAAAGCAGTAAAGATCCAATCCGACAGCATGACGGCTGTATTGTACATCAACAAGCAGGGAAGCACTCGATCACAAAGCCTCCTCAGAGAGGTGGGTCTGATCTTGGATTGGGCAGAGAGGAACCTAACCCATCTGTCTGCAGTTCACATTCAGGGATCCCTCAATGTGATCGCCGACCGCCTGAGCAGAGGACTTTCAACCGGAGAATGGTCTCTCCATCCAGAAATATTCAAACAAATAACACTCAGGTGGGGTATGCCAGAAATAGATCTTATGGCAACAAGGTTCAACACCAAAGTGGTGAGATTCTGTTTCCTGTACAGGGAAGACAACCCAGAAGCAATCGATGCTCTCTCAATCCCATGGAGGTTCAGGATGGCCTACATCTTCCCTCCAATTTCCTTGATCCCGAGGGTATTGATGAAAATCAGGCTGGACCAAGCCTCTGTCATAGCCATAATTCCATTTTGGCCCAAGAGAGCTTGGTTTACCCAACTCTTGCAGATGAGTCGGGGACAATACTGGAGGCTTCCCCCAGAGCAAGCACTAGTGTCGGGGGACACTCACAGCTGCTCAAATCTTCAAATGTTCAACCTGACAGCCTGGAGGTTGACCAGTCCCTTCCACATTTAGAAGGGCTTTCTAGTGCGGTCTTGAATACTCTCTCGCATTCCAGAGCGGAATCTACTAACAAAGCCTATAAGAAAATCTGGACAATCTTTCAGTCTTGGTGCTCCAAGAAACAACTTTCTGGACATAATCCAGCTGTTTCCACAATTCTCAACTTTCTTCCGGATGGACTGGACAAGAATCTATCCCCTTCCACACTCAGAGTTCAAGTGTCAGCCATTTCTGCCTTTCTCAATAAACCATTTGTCACAGCGAGCGCTCCGGTCCCCGCCTCCGGACTGGAGCGCCCACGTTCTCGCCTCCTTACCGACCGGGAGCACGGGATTCCTTGTGTCGGGGACATGGCTCCGCATCCCTGTCTAACTCACCCTGCACCTCGCTCCATACGCCGACTCGCTCTGCTTCTCGGCGCGTGCGGCCCCGCTCTCTAGGGCGCTCGCCCGCCGCCTTCAGTAAATTTAAAGGGCCAGCGCACCATTGATTGGTATGCTGGCTAATTGTTCCCTGCTCCTTCCCCCAAAAAGTTACCTGCCCCTTCCTGCCCTTGCCGAATCTTTGTTTCCTAGTGCCTCTGAGAAAGCGTTCCATATTGTGTGTATTGCCTTGCCTGTTGCCGAACCCGTTGCTACCCCCTACTCGCCTTTGAACCCTTGCCGCCTGCCCTGACCTCTGCTACGTCCGACTACGCTCCTGCCTGCTCCCTGTGTACCACGCCATATCAGCTGCCAGAGAGGTCAAGTTGCTACTGGAGGATACGACCTGGTGGTTACCGCTGCAGCAAGTCCATCCCGCCTTGCGGCGGGCTCTGGTGAAAACTAGTAACCACTTAGAACCGGTCCTCTGGTACAACCCGCGCCATCGCCTCTCTGGTCAAGAGGATCCACTACCAGTCCTGCCGGTACGTGACAGTAAGATACGGCCATGGATCCCGCTGATGTTCCTCTGCCAAGCCTAGCGGACCTCATTTCTATTGTGGCCCAGCAAGGTCAGCAGCTAGCCCAGCTAACCGCCATGCTGCAGCAGCTCCTGCCGTCTCAGCAACAGCCAGCTCCTTCGCTTGCATCTGCTGTATCTCCTCCGCCTGCAGTTGCCACCGGTTTCAGAGTCCGCCTATCCCTGCCGGACAAGTATGACGGAGATCCCAAGCAGTGCCGAGGGTTCCTGTCACAGTGCTCGCTCCACCTCGAGCTACTGTCTGACCAGTCTCCTTCCGAGCGAGCCAAGGTAGCCTTTATCCTCAGTCTGCTCTCCGGGAAGGCCCTGGCCTGGGCTACACCACTATGGGACCGCGCTGATCCTGCCACCTCCTCCGTCCAGAGCTTCTGCCAAGAGTTCCGGAATGTATTCGAGGAACCTGCCTGGGTTACCTCTGCAGAGACTGCCTTACTAAATTTGTCCCAGGGAGGCTCTACCGTGGGTGACTACGCCATTCAGTTTCGCACCCTAGCCTCAGAACTGAACTGGAACAATGATGCCCTTTGTGCCACATTTAAGAAGGGACTTAACAGTGAAGTAAAGGACATCCTGGCTGCACGTGAACTACCTCCCACCCTTAGTGACCTCATCTTGTTGGCCTCTAGAATCGACAAGCATTTCGCCGAGAGACGAGAGGAACTCCTTCTTGAAAAAGGAAACGCTCAACCTAGACGCTACCCTTGTCTGGCTCCCGTTTTTCAGCGTCCACCTCAACCTCTCTCCGGGCCTAACGCCGTGGAAGCCATGCAGGTGGATCGGTCACGCCTGACTCCGCAAGAACGAAGCCGTTGCAGAGACGAGAACCTGTGTCTGTACTGCGCCAGTACTGAGCACTTCCTGCGAGACTGTCCTCTCCGTCAGGCTCACACCTAGTAAACTTGGGAGAGGCGTTGCTAGGTGTGGATTCCTCCTCTCCACGTCTCATCATATCCGTGCAGTTGTTCCTCTCTTCCAAGTCCTTCTTCACCGCGGCAGCCTTCTCCAGTTGTCCGCCTAACTAAGCCTCTTTTTATTTCTACGGTTAACGGTGAGAGACTCTCTGCCACTGTGCAGTTCCGTACCCTGCCTCTGCAGATGGATATTGGAATTTTTCATACTGAGACTCTAGAGTTCCTAGTCCTTCCCTTCTGCTCCTCCGAACTCCTCCTGGGTCTGCCATGGCTACAACGTCACAGTCCTGTTCTGAACTGGTCCTCCGGTGAAATCCTGCATTGGGGCCCCTGCTTTTCGGACCGGTGTCTCAAGCCTGCTCCTTTCAAGTGACTTTCGCAAGTTTCTCCGCCTCCGGGACTGCCTAAACCATATCATTGCTTTGCGGATGTCTTCTGCAAAAAACAAGCCGATGTCCTTTCTCTTCACAGACCCTATGATTGTCCTATCGACCTTATGCCTGGTTCTACGCCACCCCGGGGTAGAATTTATCCTCTCTCACCTCCAGAGACGCTTGCCATGTCCGAATATATTCGTGAAAACCTACAGAGAGGATTCATAAGGAAGTCTTCTTCTCCTGCTGGGGCTGGTTTCTTCTTCGTGACCAAGAAGCACGGTTCCCTCCGCCCTTGCATAGACTACCGAGGACTCAATAAAATCACCATTAAGAACCGTTACCCTCTGCCCCTAATCTCAGAGTTATTTGATTGCCTACGTGGGGCCAAGATTTTCACCAAATTGGATCTTCGAGGGGCCTATAATTTGGTCCGTATCCGGTAGGGCGACGAGTGGAAGACCACCTTTAACACAAGAGACGGTCACTTTGAGTACCTGGTGATGCCCTTCGGCCTCTGTAATGCACCAGCCGTCTTCCAGGAATTCGTCAACGATATCTTCAGGGACTTACTCTACTCCTGTGTGGTCGTATACTTGGATGACATCCTTGTCTTCTCCTCCGACCTGGACCAACACCGGGTCCATGTGCGACAAGTGCTTACCCGCCTGAGGAGAAATCGTCTATACGCCATGATCGAAAAATGTCTTTTTGAGCAGTCCTCCTTGCCTTTCTTGGGTTACATTATTTCTGCTCAAGGTCTTCAAATGGACCCCGCCAAGCTCTCGGTGGTTTTGGATTGGCCACGCCCCTCTGGACTCCGAGCCATACAAAGGTTTTTGGGCTTCGCCAATTATTACGGACAATTCATCCCTCACTATTCCACTCTGGTGTCCCCAATTGTGGCCTTGACTAAAAAGGGCGCTAACCCTAAATCCTGGCCTTCCCAAGCTGAAAAAGCCTTCCAGTCCCTGAAGGTCGCCTTTGCCTCAGCACCGGTTCTCTCTAGACCTGATTCCACCAAGCCCTTCTCTCTCGAAGTGGATGCCTCCTCGGTGGGAGCCGGAGCTGTGCTCACACAGAAATCTTCCAAGGGCAAGACCTTAACTTGTGGCTTCTTTTCTAAAACATTCTCTCCCGCGGAAAGAAATTATTCCATAGGGGACAGAGAACTGCTGGCTATTAAATTAGCTCTGGAGGAATGGAGACATCTTCTTGAGGGAGCCACCCATCCTGTGAATATCTTTACGGACCACAAGAACCTGGCCTATCTCCAGTCTGCTCAGAGACTAAATCCTCGTCAGGCTCGCTGGTCTCTATTCTTCGCCCTTTTTAATTTTGAGATCCATTTCCGTCCGGCTTCTAAGAACATTAGGGCAGATGCCCTGTCTCGCTCTTCTGATGTGGCGGGCGACGAGTTAACACCTCAACACATTATCCCACCAGAACGTCTGATTGCAGTCGCTCCTGCAGATCTGAGCCATCTTCCTCCTGGCAAATCCTACGTACCTCCACCTCACCGGGTGACGTGGGGCCACGCTTCTCATTTCGCTGGTCATCCTGGGGTACAAAAATCTCTCCAATTAATCTCCCAAAGGTATTGGTGGCCTTCTCTTGAGAAGGATGTCTCGGACTTCGTCCAAGCCTGTATGATTTGCGCCCGAGATAAGTCGCCTCGAATGAGACCTGCAGGCCTCCTCTTACCTCTTCCTGTTCTAGAGATTCCCTGGCCTCATATCGCTATGGACTTTGTTACTGATCTTCCCACCTCCCATGGCAACTCCGTTATTTGGGTCGTGGTAGACCGCTTCTCCAAGATGGCTCACTTTGTGCCACTGCCCGGTCTTCCCTCTGCACCCGTGTTGGCCAAACAGTTCTTTCAACACATCTTCCGCCTCCATGGCCTCCCTAAACATATTGTCTCTGATTGTGGCGTGCAGTTTGTCTCCAAGTTCTGGAGAGCCCTATGTGGTCTGCTCGGGATCAAGTTGGACTTTTCCTCTTCATACCACCCACAGTCTAACGGCCAAGTGGAACAGGTGAACCAAATTTTGGGGAACTATCTGCGTCACTTTGTATCCTCACGCCATGACGATTGGGCGGATCTACTTCCATGGGTGGAGTTCTCCTACAACTACAAACAATCTTTTGCTTCCAACAAGTCTCCTTTCTTTGTAGTTTTTGGCCGTCATCCTCTGCCTCCTCTGCCACAATATCCCACTCCTTCTTCCGCGCCTGCCGTTAACATTCTGGTACAGGATTTTTCCTCCATCTGGTGAGAGACTCATGCTGCCCTCCTCAAGTCTTCCTCTGGTATGAAACTTCAAGCAGACAAGAAACGCAGAGCTCCTTCGGATTTCCGCCCGGGAGACAAAGTATGGCTGTCCTCCAAGTACATTCGTTTTAGGGTCCCGAGTTACAAATTGGGTCCTCGTTACTTGGGTCCCTATAAGATCAAGAGTCGCATCAATCAGGTCTCTTACCAACTTAATCTTCCTCCCTCCCTCCGAATCCATAACTCCTTCCATGTCTCCCTTCTTAAACCTGCTGTCTTTAACCGCTTTTCTCCCAAACTTTTTTCTCCCACCCTGGTAGCCGGTACCTCTGATATTTTCTCGGTCAAGGAGATCTTGGCGACCAAGGTTTCTCAGGGGAAAAGATTTTTTTTGGTTGATTGGGAGGGTTGCGGCCCTGAGGAGAGGTCTTGGGAGTCTGAGGAGAATATTTTGGATCACAGCCTCATCCTTAGTTTTCTGGGTACCAAAAAGAGGGGGAGACCTAAGGGGGGGGGGTACTGTCACAGCGAGCGCTCCGGTCCCCGCCTCCGGACCGGAGCGCCCGCATTCTCGCCTCCTCTCCCCGGGATCCCGGCGTCTCCCGCTCGGACATACCGACCGGGAGCACGGGATTCCTTATGTCGGGGATGTGGCTGCCGTGGCGGCTGGTCCCCGCTCACGCGCCACGTCCCTGTCTAACTCACCCTGCACCTCGCTCCATACGCCGACTCGCTCTGCTTCTCGTGCGCATGGCCCCCGCTCTCAAGGGTGCGCGCGCGCCGCCTTCAGGAGATTTAAAGGGCCAGCGCACCATTGATTGGTGCGCTGGCTAATTGTTCCCTGCTTCTTCCCCATAAAAGTTACCTGCCCCTTCCTGCCCTTGCCGGATCTTTGTGCCCTAGTGCCTCTGAGAAAGCGTTCCATATTGTGTGTATTGCCTTGCCTGTTGCCGAACCCATTGCTACCGCCTACTCGCCTTTGAACCCTTGCCGCCTGCCCTGACCTCTGCTACGTCCGACTACGCTCCTGCCTCCTCCCTGTGTACCACGCCATATCAGCTGCCAGAGAGGCCGAGTTGCTACTGGAGGATACAACCTGGTGGTTACCGCCGCAGCAAGTCCATCCCGCCTTGCGGTGGGCTCTGGTGAAAACCAGTAACCACTTAGAACCGGTCCTCTGGTACAACCCGCGCCATTGCCTCTCCGGTCAAGAGGATCCACTACCAGTCCTGCCGGTACGTGACACCATTATCTCAAGACCCACTAGTCAAAACTTTCTTGAGAGGATCCTCAAGACTAAAACCTACAATCGTACAACCTGTCCCGGCATGGGACTTGTCGGTAGTGCTCAAGGGATTAGCATCTCCTCCCTTTGAACCCTTGGAGGATGTGAACATGAAATTTGTTTCCATTAAAATAACCTTTTTACTGGCAATTACTTCAGCCAAGAGGATTGGGGAACTTCAAGCGCTCTCTGCTCATGAGCCTTATACTAAATTCTTGCCTGATCGTGTGTTACTCAGATTTATGCCATCTTTCATACCTAAGGTTCCATCATTCCAAAATATAAATCAAGTTATATCTCTGCCAGTGTTTTCTCCACATCCATCCTCTGATGAAGATAGGGCTCTTCATTGCCTAGATATCTCGAGATGCCTCCAGATCTATATAAGGAGATCTATGGAGTTTAGGAAGGATGAAAATCTGTTAATTCTCTTTGCAGGATCCAAGAGAGGTCTTAAAGCTTCAAAGCCCTCCATCAGTAGATGGGTAAAGGATGCCATTCGTATTTCCATGGTATCCCAAGGTAAGGAGCCTCCTGAGTTTGTAAAAGCTCACTCCACCAGGTCTGTATCTACCTCCTTTGCGGAAAGGAGTCTTGTTCCTTTGGAACATATATGCAAAGCTGCATCCTGGAGTTCACTCTCCACTTTTATCACCCACTACAGACTTGACAGTAGATTGGCCGAGTTTTCCTCTCTTGGACAGACAGTTTTATCTGCCGTCAGGCATGAGAGCCCTCCCTCATAGGGTTTCTGCTTGCCATTTCCCCATCTGTGCTACTGGTTAGGAATACCCCATCTGTGCTACTGTTAGGACTAAGGGAAAACAAATTATCGTTAGAAATTAACGAATAGAGACGTATCACCACTTGATAATGATGATGATCCTAGCTGTTGGTTGTGTCCCCATTGTGGTCAGCAAAACCTGCCCTCAGTAAAAGGCTGTGTTTCCTGTGGCCAAGCCTTGCCTGTAAATGCTCCACCATGTACTGCTACCACATCTCCGTATGCTGCAAAAATGGAAACCCCCAAAATGCACCGACCCCACTATATTCTATGCAACCTCCGTATAGTGGTCGCCATGTTACTACAGTAACTTTGTTTGCTCCCCCCACTTCATGTGCTGTCAGCCATCTTGGAGTGCCAGGAAGTGTGGCTCGCCCCACTTCCTGTGCTGTCAGCCATCTTGGAGTGCCAGGAAGTACTGCTTGCCCCATTTCCTGTGCTGTCAGCCATCTTGGAGTGCCAGGAAGTGTGGCTCGCCCCACTTCCTGTGCTGTCAGCCATCTTTGAGTGCCAGGAAGTACTGCTCGCCCCACTTCCTGTGCTGTCAGCCATCTGGAGTGCCAGGAAATGTGGCTCACCCCACTTCCTGTGCTGTCAGCCATCTTGGAGTGCCAGGAAGTACTGCTCGCCCCACTTCCCGTGCTGTCAGCCATCTTGGAGTGCCAGGAAGTGTGGCTCGCCCCACTTCCTGTGCTGTCAGCCATCTTGGAGGACCAGGAATTGCTGCCTCATCCATTTCCTCTACTGTTAGCCATCTGGGCTTACCCAATCTACTTACTCGCTGTAATGAGCCCTCATCCAGTACACCCAGACAGGCCTTGCCAGTTGCTGGAAGGTTTCCAAAAGGAACTTCCTCTAGCAGCCATCCTAGTGCTGAAGCACTTGATCTCTTTCCAGCTATGACTCAGGATGGGGGTTACTTTGTACGTAATGAACAGATCACTGGCCTATACCCAAACAAACCCACACACTCCCAGATCAGCTGCTAATAATTGCTGTGCCTCACCAAGAAGTCAGACCTCTCTACCCAGTGAAGACAGTCTTTCAGCCCATGCACAGTTTCAGTCTTCTATCACTGATCATCATCAGTCCCAAGGAAAGATATCACTTTCACCTGTTAATACAATCACACCTACTGTGGTGCAATTTCATGTGCCTCCCAATACCTCCAACAGTAACATATACCAAACCATTAGATCAAGTATGGTGTCTAAATCTTTTCAACTGGCCCTTGGAACAAAGATCTGGAATAACACCCTACTCCGGATTGGCATGGGTTCCATGGAAACCCAGCAAGTGCAAGCTATAGTTAACCCTGCAAATCCATATCTTCAGCATAATGATGGCCTTGATGCTGCCTTAGTGCATGCAGGGGGGACTAGTATACAGCATGACTCTGATCTGTTCTACAACAAGGGCCCATTTCAACCTCCCAACTGGCCATTACAGGCGCTGGGACACTGCCTTGCAACATGATAATACATGTTGTTGGTCCCAGATATTCCTCTGCCCAACATGATGCCTGCATAAGGCAGCTTCAGTCCACAATACACCACATTCTTGATCTAGCTGGAGAGAAGGAAATTTCCTCTCTGGCCATTCCACCCATCAGTTCTGGACTCTTTGGATTTCCTTCTAATATCTGTGCCAATGCAATAGTGTCCAGTATTGAGAATCACAAGCCAATACCAACATTGCAAGAAATCAGGCTTATCTCTAAAACATACAAAACAGTCCAAGCTCTGGTGGATGCTGTCAACTTGTTAAAGAAACCTAACCTCTTGGGTAAACACCCAATGTCACATGATGATTCAGATAATCTGCAACATGGATTATCCAGATCCACGCCATATAAACTCTTGCCCATACAGCCTGATGATTCCAGAGATCTCCTGCACAGTTTCGGTGAACCCAGTCCGCCGCAAACTATACCAATACCACTTACCTATAGTGGTGGAAAAAAAGGGTCTGAGAAACCTCTTTCAGAAATTTTTTATAAATATGTTCCGTTTACCTCGGTGCAAATAAATAATCTTGTCGCCCAACTACCTGACCCAGAGAAACAGCCCATGCCTTTCTACAGAAGAATCAAGCAAATCCAACAAACCTATTCATCAGTATGGAAGGATTTATATAATCTAATCTCTATCAAAACTGGAGACGCCTTCTGGCCTATCATTTCCGCCAGCCTTGATAGTTCTGCTATTGTGGATGAGGAGACATACTCTTCTGGAATGGAATTCTGCCGACAATTACAAGCCTGGGTCAGAGACAGACTAGCTTCAAGTGCCACCAATTTCTCTGATGCCTCTCAGGAACCTATGGAATCAGCTGAAAAGTTTTTCTCCAGACTATATTATCTGTTCCAGGATCAAGGTTATGACCTAGGAAGCAAATTTCATAAGACACTCTTCATTAGCACCTTTGTTACTGGCCTCCATGATGCTACCAAGAAAAGGCTTACAGACACTAGGCATGTGACACTTGAACTAAAGCAGTTCTTACTCATTGTCAAAGCTATTGAAAAACAAACTAAAGTGGCACCTACTAAGAAGAGCTCGGATGTGTCAATCTGTCAAGATGCACCGATGATGCTTAACCTCTTAAGGACCCAGGGCGTATGGATACGCCCTCACACCCTGGGCCTTAACCCCTTCACGACGAGCGATGTACATGTACGGCGCCGCGAAGTGTCACTTGGCGCGTGACGACGTAAATGTACGTCGCGGGGTTCCGGGAGCGCCGAGTCACCAGTAGCGGTGATCGGGCCAGGATGAATGCTGTTATCTAACAGCAGGCATCCCGTCACATCGCCGAGGGGGGTCCTGAGACCCCCCATGACCGCGATGCGCGCAAATCGCAGGTCAATTCAGACCTGCGATCTGCGCGATTCCGGGTCATATGGGTCACTGGTGACCCGGTGACCCGGAAAATAAGAGGGATCGGGGGTGTCCGAGACACCCTCGATCCCCCTAAAGGGATAGGAGATTGGTGGCAGGGGTGCCACCCCTCCTATCCCTGCTATTGGTCGGCCGGGCGACCGACCAATAGCAGACCGGGGGAGGGGGGGTTAAAGTTCGGTTCCCCCGCTTTGCCCACCTATCGGTGTCCGGGCAAAACGGGGGAACCGTCCAGGGAAGGTCGGCGCCGAAGGTCCCTACCTGGATCCCGGATCCCCGTTCGCGATCCTCCCCCACGTGCGGCGGCGGCGGCGGCAGCAATACTTCCGGGTCCTGCAAAATGAGTTGTTGCCTAGCAACATCCGGAGGGCCACAGTTTACAGTGGTCTCTAAACCGTGGCCCTCCAGATGTTGCAAAACTACAACTCCCAGCATGCCCTGACAGCTGTTTGCTGTGTGGGCATGCTGGGACTTGTAGTTTTGCAATATTTAGAGGGGTTCAGGTTGTAGATCACTAAGTGGTCTCAAACTGTAGCCCTCCAGATGTTGCTAAACTACAACTCTCATCATGCCCAGACAGCAGTTTGCTGTCTGGGCATGCTGCGAGTTGTAGTTTTGCAACATCTGGAGGGCCACAGTTTTGAGACCACTGGACAGTGATTTACAACTTGAACCCCTCTAAATCTTGCAAAACTACAACTCCCAGCATTCAGGAACAGCATAAGGCTGTCTTGACATGCTGGGAGTTGTACTTGCGTGCCTCCAGCCATTGCATAACTACATCTCCCAGCATGCCCTTCCGCAATCAGTATATGCTGGGAGTTGTAGTTTTGCAACAGCTGGAGGCACACTGGTTGGAAAATACTGGGTTAGGTCATAGAACCTAACTCAAGGTTTTCCAGCCAGTGTGCCTCCAGCTGTTGCAAAACTACAACTCCCAGCATGCAAGGTCTGTCAGTGCATGCTGGGAGTTGTAGTTTTGACCCCCCTCCCGTGTGAATGTACAGGCTACATTCACACTGGCGGCAGATTACAGTGAGTTCCCCGCTACAAATTTGAGCAAACTCCTAGCGGGAGACTCAGTGTAATCCGCCGTCAGTGTGAATGTAACCTAAAAACACTACACTACACTAACATAAAATAAAGAGTAAAACACTACATATACACACGTACACTGCCCCCCCCCCACCACCCCCCTTCCCCGATAAAAATGAAAAACATATTGTACGGCAGTGTTTCTAAGATGGAGCCTCCAGCTGTTGCAAAACAAAAACTCCCAGCATTTCTGGACAGCAATTGACTGTCCAAGCATGCTGGGAGTTTAGCAATAGCTGGAGGCACCCTGTTTGGGAATCACTGGCATAGAATACCCCTATGTCCACCCCTATGCAAGTCCCTAATTCAGGCCTCAAATGCGAATGGCGCTCTCACTTTGGAGCCCTGTCGTACTTCAAGGCAAAAGAATAGGGTCACATATGGGGTATCGCCGTACTCGGGAGAAATTGCCTAATAAATTTTGGGGGGCTTTTTCTCCTTTTACCACTTATGAAAAGGAACAGTTGGGGTCTACGCCACCAATAATTTTTACACTAACATGCTGGTGTTGCCCTATACTTTTCATTTTCACAAGAGGTAAAAGGGAAAAATGCCCCCCAAAATTTGTAACGCAATTTCTCCCGAGTACGGAGATACCCCAAAGTGCTCTGGGGGCGCACAACAAGGCCCAGAAGGGAGAGTGCGCCATGTACATTTGAGGTAATTTGCACAGGGGTCAGACACCAGTGGGGGGTAAATGCTCACTGTACCCCTTGTTACGTTCCTCAAGGGGTCTAGTTTCCAAACTGGTATGCTATGTGGGGGTTCTTTTGCTGTCCTGGCACCATAGGGGCTTCCTAAATGCGACATGCCCCCCGAGCAAAATTTGCTCTCAAAAAGCCAAATATGACGCCTTCTCTTCTGAGCATTGTAGTTCGCCCGCAGTGCACTTCAGGTCCACTTATGGGGTACCTCCATACTCAGAAGAGATGGGGTTACAAATTTTGGGGGGTCTTTTCTGCTATTAACCCTTGCAAAAATGTGAAATTTGGGGGGAAACCCACATTTTAGTTAAAAATTTTTTTTTACATATGCAAAAGTCGTGAAACACCTGTGGGGTATTAAGGCTCACTTTATCCCTTGTTACGTTCCTCAAGGGGTCTAGTTTCCAAAATGGTATGCCATGTGTTTTTTTTTTGCTGTTCTGGCACCATAGGGGCTTCCTAAATGCAACATGCCCCCCGAGCAAAATTTGCTCTCAAAAAGCCAAATATGACTCCTTCTCTTCTGAGCATTGTAGTTCGTCCGCAGTGCACTTCAGGTCCACTTATGGGGTACCTCCATACTCAGAAGAGATGGGGTTACAAATTTTGAGGGCTCTTTTCTGCTATTAACCCTTTAAAAAATGTGAAATTTGGGTGAAAAACAACATTTTAGTGAAAAAAAAAATCTTTTTTTTTACATATGCAAAAGTCGTGAAACACCTGTGGGGTATTAAGGCTCACTTTATTCCTTGTTATGTTCCTCAAGGGGTCTAGTTTCCAAAATGGTATGCCATGTGTTTTTTTTGCTGTTCTGGCAACATAGGGGCTTCCTAAATGCGACATGCCCCCCAAAAACCATTTCAGAAAAATGTACTCTCTAAAATCCCCTTGTCGCTCCTTTGCTTCTGAGCCCTCTACTGCACCCGCCGAACACTTTACATAGACATATGAGGTATGTGCTTACTCGAGAGAAATTGGGCTACAAATGTAAGTATACATTTTCTCCTTTTACCCCTTGTAAAAATTCAAAAATTGGGTCTACAAGAACATGCGAGTGTAAAAAAATGAAGATTTTGAATTTTCTCCTTCACTTTGCTGCTTTTCCTGTGAAACACCTAAAGGGTTAAAACATTTACTAAATGTTATTTTGAATACTTTGGGGGGTGCAGTTTTTATAATGGGGTCATTTATGGGGTATTTCTAATATGAAGACCCTTCAAATCCACTTCAAACCTGAACTGGTCCCTGAAAAATTGCGAGTTTGAAAATTTTGTGAAAAATTGGAAAATTGCTGCTGAACTTTGAAGCCCTCTGGTGTCTTCCAAAAGTAAAAACTTGTCAATTTTATGATGCAAACATAAAGTAGACATATTGTATATGTGAATTCCAAAAAAAATTATTTGGAATATCCATTTTCCTTACAAGCAGAGAGCTTCAAAGTTTGAAAAATGCAAAATTTTACATTTTTTCATCAAATTTTGGGATTTTTCACCAAGAAAGGATGCAAGTTACCATAAAATGTTACCACTATGTTAAAGTAGAATATGTCACGAAAAAACAATCGCAGAATCAGAATGATAACTAAAAGCATCCCAGAGTTATTAATGTTTAAAGTGACAGTGGTCAGATTTGCAAAAAAGGGCTTCGTCCTAGAGGTGAAAATGGGCTCCGTCCTAAGGGGTTAAGAACCCAGGGCGTATCCATACACCCTGGCGTTTTCCGGTCCCTGCCGCGCGCCGGGCAGAGATCGGAACCGGATGCCTGCTGAAATGCTTCAGCAGGCATCCAGGGCAAACGCCGAGGGGGGCCATGCAGGCCCCCCATGTCGGCGATCGCCGCAAATCGCAAGGGAAATCGCCCTTGCGATCTGCGGCGATACCGGGCTGATCGGGTCTCTGGGACCCGACCGCCCGTTAATTTTGCATGATCCCGGCTGTCACAGACAGCCAGGACAATGCTAAAGTATAGTAGCGAGGTGGCAAGCCGGCCACCTCCTCCTATCCCCTGCGATCCGTCGGTTAGTTAACTGACCAATCGCAGGGGGGGTGGGGCGGTTACTTCCTCCCGCCTTGCCCGGCCCCTGGAAGTCCGGAGAGGACGGGAGGAAGACCGGAGGACGCGGCGGGGGACGGGAGAGTGTTGGGGCCCGGCCCCGGTACATACCTCGTCCCTGAAGACCCGGATCCCGGCGATGAAGACGGCGGCGGCGACAGGTGAGTGGATCTTCAGCCGCGGTCGGGCCCTTTACAGCAATGCACGTTGCCGTAAAGCGACATGCATTGCTGTAATGGGACCCTGTATACTACAACTCCCAGCATGCCCAGACAGCCCTTGGCGTCTGGGCATGCTGGGAGTTGCAGTTTTGCAACATCTGGAGGTCCACAGTTTGGAGACCACTGTGCCCTTCCAGATGTTGCAAAACTACACATCCTCAGCATGCCCTTACTGTCCAGGCATGCTGGGAGTTGTAGTTCTGTAACATCTGGCCCTTCAGATGTTGCCGAACTACAACTCCCAGCATGCCTGGACAGTAAGGGCATACTGGGAGTTGTAGTTTTGAAACATCTGGAAGGGCACAGATTGGGAGCCACTGTATTAGTGGTCTGCAAACTGTAGTCCTCCAGATGTTGCAAAACTACAACTCCAAGCATGCTGGGAGTTGTAGTTCGGCAACATCTGGCTCTAAAGATGTTGCCGAACTACTACTTCCAGCATGCCTGAGAATGTTTGGGAGTTGTGGTTTTGCAACAACTGGAGACACACTGGTTGGGAAACATTGTCTGTTTCCTAACTCAGTGTTTCCCAACCCGTGTGCCTCCAGCTGTTGCAAAACTATAACTACCAGCATGCACTGATAGACTGTGCATGCTGGGAGTTGTAGTTTTGCAACAGCTGGAGGCCCCCCCTGTGAATGTAGAGGGTACATTCACATGGGCAGGGGCTTACAGTGAGTATCGGGCTGCAAGTTTGCAATGCAGCAAATTTTGCGCGGCAGCTCAAACTCGCAGCGGGAAACTCGCTGTAATCCCCGGCCCATGTGACTGTACCCTAAAAACACTACACTACACTAACACAAAATAAAAAGTAAAAAACACTACATATACACATACCCCTGCACAGCCCCCCTCCCCAATAAAAATGAAAAACGTCTGGTACGCCACTGTTTCCAAAATGGAGCCTCCAGCTGTTGCAAAACAACAACTCCCAGTATTGCTGGACAGCCGTTGACTGTCCAAGCATGCTGGGAGTTTTGCAACAGCTGGAGGCACCCTGTTTCGGAATCACTGGCGTAGAATACCCCTATGTCCACCCCTATGCAAATCCCTAATGCACATGGCGCTCTCACTTTGGAGCCCTGTCGTATTTCAAGGCAACAGTTTAGGGCCACATATGGGGTATCGCCGTACTCAGGAGAAATTGCCTATCAAATTTTGGGGGGCTTTTTCTCCTTTCACCCCTTATGAAAAGGTGAAGTTGGGGTCTACACCAGCATGTTAGTGTAAAAAAATAAATTGTTTACACTAACATGCTGGTGTTGACCTATACTTTTCATTTTGACAAGAGGTAAAAGGGAAAAAAGCTCCCCAAAATTTGTAATGCAATTTCTCCCGAGTACGGAGATACCCCATATGTGGGCACAAAGTGCTCTGGGGGCGCACAACAAGGCCCAGAAGGGAGAGTGCACCATGTACATTTGAGGTGATTTGCACAGGGGTGGCTGATTGTTACAGCGGTTTTGACAAACGCAAAAAAAACAAAACCCCACATGTGACCCCATTTCGGAAACTATATCCCTCACGGAATGTAATGAGGGGTGCAGTGAGAATTTACACCCCACTGGTGTCTGACAGATCTTTGGAACAGTGGGCTGTGCAAATTAAAAATTTCGTACAGCCCACTGTTCCAAAGATCTGACAGACACCAGTGGGGGTAAATGCTCACTGTACCCCTTGTTATGTTCCTCAAGGGGTCTAGTTTCCAAAATGGTATGCCATGTGGGGGTTATTTTGCTGTCCTGGCACCATAGGGGCTTCCTAAATGCGACATGTCGCACGAGAAAAAATGTACTCTCAAAAAGCCAAATATGACTCCTTCTCTTCTGAGCATTGTAGTTCGCCCGTAGTGCACTTCAGGTCAACTTATGGGGTACCTCCATACTCAGAAGAGATGGGGTTTCAAATTTTGGGGGGTATTTTTTGCTATTAACCCTTGCAAAAATGTGAAATTTGGGGGGAAACACACATTTTAGTGAAATTATTTATTTATTTTTTACGTATGCAAAAGTCGTGAAACCCCTGTGGGGTATTAAGGCTCACTTTATTCCTTGTTACGTTCCTCAAGGGGTCTAGTTTCCAAAATGGTATGCCATGTTGGTTTTTTTTTTGCTCTCCTGGCACCATAGGGGCTTCCTAAATGCGACACGCCCCGAGCAAAATTTGCTCTCAAAAAGCCAAATATGACTCCTTCTCTTCTGAGCATTGTAGTTCGCCCGTAGTGCACTTCTGGTCAACTTATGGGGTACCTCCATACTCAGAAGAGATGGGATTACAGATTTTGGGGGGTATTTTCTGCTATTAACCCTTGCAAAAATGTGAAATTTGGGGGGAAAAACACATTTTAGTGAAATTTTATTTTATTTTTTTACATATGCAAAAGTCGTGAAACACGTGGGGTATTAAGGCTCACTTAATTCCTTGTTACGTTCCTCAAGGGGTCTTGTTTCCAAAATGGTATGGCATGTGGTTTTTATTTGCTGTTCTGGCACCATAGGGGCTTCCTAAATGCCACATGCCCCCCAAAAACCATTTCAGAAAAACGTACTCTCCAAAATCCCCTTGTCGCTCCTTCGCTTCTGAGCCCTCTACTGTGCCCGCCGAACACTTTACATAGACATATGAGGTATGTGCTTACTCGAGAGAAATTGGGCTACAAATATAAGTATAATTTTTCTCCTTTTACCCCTTGTAAAAATTCAAAAATTGGGTCTACAAGAACATGCGAGTGTAAAAAAATGAAGATTGTGAATTTTCTCCTTCACTTTCCTGCTATTCCTGTGAAACACTTAAAGGGTTAAAAGGCTGACCGAATATCATTTTGAATACGTTGGGGGGTGCAGTTTTTATAATGGGGTCATTTGTGGGGTATTTCTAAGATGAAGACCCTTCAAATCCACTTCAAACCTGAACTGGTCCCTGAAAAATAGTGAGTTTGGAAATTTTGTGAAAAATTGGAAAATTGCTGCTGAACTTTGAAGCCCTCTGGTGTCTTCCAAAAGTAAAAACACGTCAATTTTATGATGCAAACATAAATTAGACATATTGTATATGTGAATAAAAAAAATATTTTGAATATCCATTTTCCTTACAAGCAGAGAGCTTCAAAGTTAGAAAAATGCTAAATTTTTCACCAAGAAAGGATGCAAGTTACCAAAAAATTTTACCACTATGTTAAAGTAGAATATGTCACGAAAAAACAATCTCAGAATCAGAATGATAACTAAAAGCATTCCAGAGTTATTAATGTTTAAAGTGACAGTGGTCAGATGTTCAAAAAATGGCCGGGTCCTAAGGTGTAAAATGGCTGGGTCCTTAAGAGGTTAAAGGGGTACTCCGGTGAAAACCTTTTTTCTTTTAAATCAACTGGTGGCAGAAAGTTAAACATATTTGTAAATTACTTCTATTAAAAAATCTACCCTATATGAAAAAGAAGGGTATAGACAATTAAGGGATGAAAAATGTTATAAGAGGCTGACTTAAAACCCTTTAAACCAATTTAAGGAGGAACTATCACTTATTCTATCACAGGCTATCATGAAAGGAGTGATTACATCGCATCAGAGAACGTCTCACCATTGAGAACCCGACGATCGCCACACTGTGCTTACTACCCAAGGTGCACAAGGAAGCCACAATACCACCAGGTAGGCCGATTATATCAGGACGGAACAGCTTTTGTGAGCCAATTTGCAAGTTCATAGACCATAACCTCAAACCAATTGTTGAAGCTATACCATCTTTCCTTAAAGGGGTACTCCGGTGAAAACCTTTTTTCTTTTAAATCAACTGGTGGCAGAAAGTTAAACATATTTGTAAATTACTACTATTAAAAAATCTTAATCCTTCCAGTACTTATTAGCTGCTGAATGCTACAGAGGAAATTCCTTTCTTTTTGGAACACTGAGGACATCATGAGCACAGTGCTCTCTGCTGACATCTCTGTCAATTTTAGCAACCATGCATAGAAGATGCATAGAAGATGTATGCTAAGGGCAGCATGGTGGCTCAGTGGTTAGCACTGCTGCCTTGCAGTGCTGGGGACTTGGGTTCAAATCCCACTAAGGACAACAATAAATAAAGCGTTATTATAATAACATCAGCAGAGAGAACTGTACTCATGATGTCATCAGAGAGCATTCCAAAAAGAAAAGAATTTCCTCTGTAGTATTAAGCAGCTAATAAGTACAGGAAGGATTAAGATTTTTTAATAGAAGTAATTTACAAATATGTTTAACTTTCTGCCACCAGTTGATTTAAAGAAAAAAAGGTTTTCACCGGAGTACCCCTTTAATGCTACAGCACAATACCCGGTTTAGAATTATGTCCCTCAGTTCCAAACCGTTCCGGCTCGGTACCGTGTTCCAAGTTATCCCCCTCGAAGATCACCCGTCAGAACAATCATCTACTACAGATGTGGTAAAATCGGACATGTCCAGTGACGCTGCAGATCCAAACCTCTTCCTTCCGACTACTGAATGAATTCAGCCACTGTAAGGCCAATGATGTCACAAAACCATCATAATATGGACCGACGACAATCTGGACCTCGCTCTGGACACTTAAACCACTCCAGGATGAATCAACAATGAAGAGGGGGGTGTGGCTTGGCAGCCAACTGAGATGATGGCATAACGCAGCAGCTCCTGAGCCAAGCGACTCTAATAGCGACACCAGGCGCCAATAACCCAGCCCAAACATCACCACTGGGTGTCGGAACACTCCAGGATAACCCCAGACTGAGTTGGTGACGAGACGGAGGACCAGGACATCCAGACGGCCAAAGAAACTTACCGATTACTACTACGCTCCGCTCCTTCACAGTATAGATGCTCCCTGCCCTCGCTGCCGGCTGACAAGCGGCGCTCCCCACAGAGAGTCGGCTGTTCCAAACTGAGAGCCCGTAGCAGCTCCTTACCATCACTAGAGGACTTCCACGAGACGGGAGAGAGAGAAGGCGGTGACACAGGTGCGTCCTTCTGGTCTGGCCTCCCCAGCTCACTCTCTTTCGGGCAGCCCTGTGAAACAGCGCCCGAGGCTGTCCTCTGCACCACAGTCTACCTTGAGGGCTGTAACACAGGGGGACCCCATACCTCTCCCAGACCCTTTCTCCAGCATGACAGCTTCAGAAGCACCGGAAACTGAGAGTTGCCTTAAAAACATGCTGCAAGCATTGCATTCCTCGATTCATAGCAGCCTATTACTCACTTTGCAACCTTTGCAGTCCTCATTTCTTGAACTAGAATCTAGAGTGGACCACGCTGAGGGGAAAATGGCGGAGCTCACAGGGTCACACGACTCTCTCATTGATGTGCACTATGAACTTGAAGAAGTAGTACATAGCCTCCACGCCAAAATTGCAGATATGGAGGATCGTTCCCGCAGAAGCAACGTAAAATTTAGAGGGGTCCAAGAAGATGTCCCTGCTAAAGAACTGGTCCCATACATACAAGACCTCATAAAAGCTGTCCTCCCAGATTGTACTTCTAGGGATCTCCTTATTGACAAAGCCCATAGGGTTCCTAAGCCCAAGCATTTGCCGGACAAGGTCCCCAGGGAAGTTTTAGCCCGCATTCATTTCTACCATGGAAAAGATGCCTTCATGCTTAAAACTAGAAACAAAGAATCCCGGAATGTAGGGCTCAATTCTCTGTTCTAGCTGCTGAGGAACTGTGACATCTCCTGTTTGGCAAACAAGGAACTGTTCTTCCCCCACAACTGAGGATGTTCTTCTGGCAACATCCATTTTCCTTTGGAAGTTGGATCCATACTTCCACAGAGCTTGTTTCTCAATGTTTTGTTTTTGTTCGTTCGTCTTGTTTGTTTGTGTTTTATTCCAGGGACATGGTGTTTAGTGTTGAGCGGCATAGGCCATATTCGAATTCGCGAATATTCGCGAATATATGGACGAATATTCGTCATATATTCGCGAATATTCGCATATTCGTTATATTCCAGTTTTATTTTCGCATATGCGAACATTCGTGTATGCGAAAATTAACATATGTAAATATTAGCATATACAAAATTAGCATATGCGAAAATTCGCATATGCGAAAATGCGCATATGCTAATTTTCGCATATGCGAATTTCCGCATATCCGAATTTTCGCGCGCCAGTCTCACACAGTAGTATTACAGCCTTCTTTACACCACACAAGCTGGAAGCAGAGAGGGATGATCACTGTGATGTGTACTGTGATGAAAAAAAAACAAAACAAAAAAAAGAATATTCGTAATTACGAATATATAGCGCTATATTCGCGAAATTCGCGAATTCGCGAATATGCGATATTCGCGAATAATATTCGAATTGCGAATATTCGTGAGCAACACTAATGGTGTTTACTGCTTGTTCGAAGAGTGACTGGCCCAGGCGGTGGCCTCTATTCTCGACTCTACTGTTCGTCAAGTCTGCGACCTACACCTCCTGTATGAAGTCACCATAGTCTTGAAAGTTATCTATCAACTCTAATGGTCTCAATACACCTCAGAAGAGGGCTTCCCTCAGGTCTGAAGCCAAGAAGGTGAACTGTGACATTCTGAGCTTACAAGAGAGGCATATTGTGCAGTCAGATGCATTTAGGTTGAGTAACCCACGGTATCCAGTTATATATCAGTACCATTTTGTGTCTGGGGGTTCTATTGGCCATAAATAGTTTTGTTACCTTTCAAGAAATTTCTGTTCAGATTGATGCTACTGGGAGATATATTGTTCTAGTGTGTTCTTGTAACAATGTCATATACACGATAGTAACGGTTTCTGCACCCAACCAGGGTCAAATTCGCTTAGTTAACAAATTGTTTAGAATTATTAATGGTTGCAAACAGGGGAAGGTTCTTATTTGCGGGGATTTTAAAGCAGTCTTGGATCCCCATGTGGACTCCTCCTCACATAGTCGACACCAGCTAGTATCTCTTTTGGATCTGCTCCATAGGGAGGATTGTTTTGATGCTTGGCGGACAATGCATGCCTCTGAACAAGATTTTACGTATTTCTCCCCTACTCATAATACTTACTTCCGCATAGACCTTTTTGTGGTAGGGCGATCTAGCGATCTCTCTTGACCTCATTGGCATCTACTTCCATCCTGGATGCCACGTGGTCGGATCATTCCCCGATTTTACTTGAATTACATGAGTAATATTCCTATTCCTCTGATGTACCCCATTCATAATGCATCATGCTCAATATGGAGCCGAGATAGAAAGAGATCTGGCTACGTACTTCCTCACTAATGTAACTCCTGATGTCCCCTCCACCACAATTTGGAACACTCATAAGGCGTATATCAGAGGCACTTTTATTAAGTTAGGTCATGCATATAAAAAGAAACAGACAGAGCTATTAGATGGCTTACTACAACCGCAGCACCAACTTGACTCCCACAACAGGACACACCCAAACGCTCAATTAGCCAAGGACATCATGACTATTAGGTCTAAAATCAGAGAGTGGTGGTCAATGATTCGTACTCTGATTGGTCCCCGTTTATTAGTGGTGTACCCCAAGGTTCAGTACTGGGCCTGCTGTTGTTTAATTAATTTATCTATGATATAGAGGATGGCATTAACAGCTCTGTTTTTATCTTTGCAGATAGCACGGTACAGTCTATAGAGGATGTGTATAGGTTACAAGATGACTTGGATAGACTAAGTGTCTGGGCATCCACTTGCCAAATGAGGTTCAATGTTGATAAATGTAAAGTTATGCATCTGGGTACTAATAACATGCATGCGTCGTATGTCTTAGGGGGGATTAAACTGGCAGAGTCACTGGTAGAGAAGGATCTGGGTGTACTTGTAGATCACAGACTACAGAATAGCATGCAATGTCAGGCTGCTGCTTCCAAGGCTGGCAGGATATTGTCACGTATAAAAAGAGGCATGGACATGAGGGACAGGGACATAATACTCCCCCTTTATAAAGCATTGGTACGGCCTCACCTGGAATATGCTGTTCAGTTTTGGGCACCAGTCTATAAAAGGGACACTGTGGAGCTGGAAAGGGTGCAGAGATGCGCGACTAAACTAATATGGGGCATGGAACATCTTAGCTATGAGGAGCGATTAAAGGAGTTACAATTGTTAGTCTTGAGAAGAGACGTTTAAGGGGGATATGATAAATGTATATAAGTATATTAATGGCCCATACAAAAAATATGGCGGAAAACTGTTCCAGGTTAAACCCCCCCAAAGGACGAGGGGGCACTCCCTCCGTCTGGAGAAGAAAAGGTTTAGTCTCAAGGGGCGACACGCCTTCTTTACCATCAGAACTGTGAACTTATGGAACAGTCTACCTCAGGAACTGGTCACAGCAGGAAAATTTAACAGCTTTAAAACAGGGTTAGATACATTCCTGGAACAAAATAACATTAATGCTTATGAAGAAATATAAGATTCCATCCCTTCCCCAATATCGCGCCACACCCCTACCCTTCAATTCCCTGGTTAAACTTGATGGACGTATGTCTTTTTTCAGCCGTACTAACTATGTAACTTCTGGTTCAGTACACTAGAAATGTTGTTAAGACTAACTCTAGATACTACACCTCTGACAACAAAGCAAGGAAATTGTTGGCGGCACAGCTGAAAGACAAACATATTAAAACCTGCATTCCCTTTCTGTTCGGTGACAGTCCCTCGGTTAATACTATAAGTCTCTTTATAACCTAACTGCCGATGGCCAAATTCCCCGACCCATTGAGGCACAAATAGAGGGATTTCTTAATACTCTCCATCTCTTAACATTAACAGATGCGCAGTTGGAGGGCCTTAGTTCACCTGTCACTTTCGGGGAAGTCCGTAAAATCGTAGCATTTCTCCCTTTAGGCAAAGCCCCTGGCCCTGATGGCCTTTCCACTTCTTACTACAAATGTTTTCTCCCTATCCTCACACCACATCTCCATGCTTTTCTACAAGAGACATTCACTAAGGGGACACTACCCAAGGAAAATCAGGCGGCTTTGATTATAACATTCCCGAAACCAGGGAAGTCTCCCGATGTTCCAGGCAATTTCAGGCCAATATCATTACTCAACGTTGATTTAAAGATTTATGCGAAATTGCTAGCTCTTAGATTAGCATCGGTTCTCCCTTGCCTGGTGAGTAATGACCAAGTGGGGTTTGTCCAGAAAAGACAGGCCTACGAGAACACAAGAAAGGTGCTCAACCTTTTACATATTGTAGACAGGAATAGGATTCCATCGCTATTTGTCTCACTAGATGCCGAAAAGGCGTTTGACTGAGTGAATTGGTCTTTTGCATTTTCGGTCCTGAACCATGTGGGAGTGGGGGAGACCTTCTTGTCTGCCATAAGGGCTGTTACGCCGAGCGCTCCGGGTCCCCGCTCCTCCCCGGAGTGCTCACAGCGTTCTCCTGTTCGCAGCGCTGAGATAATGTCCCTAGCCGGGATGCGATTCGAGATGCGGGACGCACCCGCTCGCGGTGCGCATCCCGACCCGCTTGTCAGACTCGCTCCCCGTCTGTGCTGCCCCGGCGTGCGCGGCCCCGCTCCCTAGGGCGCGCGCGTGCCGGGTCTTTGCGATTTAAAGGGCCGGTGCGCCACTGATTGGCGCATGGGTTTTAATTAGTGTCTTCACCTGTGCACTTCCCTATATTACCTCACTTCCCCTGCACTACCTTGCCGGATCTTGTTGCCATTGTGCCAGTGAAAGCGTTCCTTGTGTGTTCCTAGCCTGTGTTCCAGACCTCTTGCTGTTGCCCCTGGCTACGATCCTTGCTGCCTGCCCTGACCTTCTGCTACGTCCGACCCTGCTCTTGTCTAATCCCTTGTACCGCGCCTATCTCAGCAGTCAGAGAGGTTGAGCCGTTGCCGGTGGATATGACCTGGTTGCTACCGCCGCTGCAAGTCCATCCCGCTTTGTGGCGGGCTCTGGTGAAAACCAGTAGCAACTTAGAACCGGTCCACCGACATGGTCCACGCCAATCCCTCTCTGACACAGAGGATCCACCTCCAGCCTGCCAAATCCTGACAAGGGCCCTCTACACTTCTCCCAATGCAAGAGTGTTTACTAATGGGGTACTGTCTGAGGAGTTTGGCATAACTAATGGGGCTCGGCAGGGGTGCCCACTGTCCTCCCTAATTTTTGTGTTATGTATGGAGCCTTTAGCCCAAGCCTTGAGAAGCCACCCCCAGATTTCAGGCATTCCAGTGGGAGGGTGTGAACACTTAGTGTCATTATACGCTG
The DNA here is from genome assembly GCF_029499605.1 of Hyla sarda. Lineage (NCBI taxonomy): Eukaryota > Metazoa > Chordata > Amphibia > Anura > Hylidae > Hyla > Hyla sarda. Next base: position 111,797,886 of record NC_079193.1, on the reverse strand, counting down.
ATGAGGTTAATTCTCTCATTATCTAATCCTGAGTCATCCCTGCCGGGTACATTGGGGTTGCTGGCTAAGTTTGGAGAATTGTCCTATTATAAGTTAAACGTGGCTAAATCGCAAGTCCTGCCCATACATCTTCCTCCAGAAGTACATGACAGGCTATCTAGCAACTTTAATTTAGACTGGAGGCCGGACTCCATTACTTATTTAGGCGTGAAGTTAACTCCTTCGTTCGCTATGCTTTATAAAACTAATTATGCCCCCATTCTTCAGAGCATGAAAACGGAATTAGACAGATTGGAGAGGTCTGAAGTATCCTGGCTGGGCAGGGTAGCAGCTTTTAAGATGCTGGTGCTCCCAAAGTTGCTATAATTATACCGTACGTTACCAATACACCTATCTACATATTTTTTCCAAAGGGCTCATCCCGTACTTTTGGCATTCATTTGGGGCTCAAAAAAACCGAAGGTTGCACGCACATTGATGATGAGGGGGGCCTCCAGGAGGGCTTGGGTCTCCCAGACCTACATAGATACTATACAGCTACACTGATCTCACAATTAAAGGCATTTTGGTCCGATCGCGTCATGAAGCCGTGGATTCAGATCAAATGTTTTTTGGAGGGGACTCACCCGAGGAGCTTATTGTTCCTTCCTATTTGGCAATTACATCTCTCTACACACTTGTCCCCTCTAACCAGAGCAGGTATTGCCTGCTGGTCCATCTTCCATAGCCACCCATCTCACCTTCGTAGGTAATTTCCACCTAGCACACCTATTGCCTTACTGACATGGTGTATTTCTGGCTTGCAGATCCACACGAGTGGAAAAGGGTATCACTACTGTTCTGCATTTATATGAGGGAGAGCAATTAATTGCATTCTCCACACAGAGAGCGGTATGACCTTTCACATTCAGAATTTTACAAATCTCTACAAATTCGCCATTATTTGGGCCCCTTATCTAAAAGAGACTGGTACTACTCTGAGGCATTATTTCATTTGTTTACCCTCAACTGTAAAGGATTGAGAGCTCTTTATCTCCTACTGGATTTAGCCCCTCCACCGTTTGATAAACACCCTTACCGTAGGTGGCAGACAGAACTAGCAACTGATATCACACCATTAGAGCGGACTCAGGCAGCCAAGTGGTTACATAGGTCTCTTAGAAGTGTATCTCATGTTGAGGCTGCTGTGAAAACTAAATTTTGTTGGTACTACCCACCCACACGTTTGCATGATATGTTCCCTTCTACATCACCCTTATGCTGGAGAGGATGTACTCATAGGGGAACTATTTCGCACATCCTTTGTTTTTGCCCTGTATTAACTAGTTACTGGAGGGAAGTGGGCAGACTGCTAAACTCCATTTACCCCTTTATGCCGGATTTAACACCTAAATTGGCCCTACTGTTAATTGGAATTCAGGAATTTCTGAAAGATTTCAGACCACTGTTGTCTAAAATTCTAATTATAGCCAAATTAGTAGTGACACGCCATTGGAAATCAGTAACTCCACCTTTAGTAAGTGAGACTGTTTCCTTAAACAACTTAGCATGCAAATACGTGAGGTTGATAGCTCTCAATGACGGTCTGTCTCATACTAAAGTTGACCGGTTGTGGTATAGATAGAGCTACGAGTGTTGCATAGAATGTACATTTAACCGCCACCGCATACCTGTATTTGAGACCTGTCCAATGTATTACATACTCTGAATTGTTCACAATGCTCTTGCCTGCTATGATGTCGCTAACCTGTCTGATTACTGGAATTTGGTTATGATTTTGTGTTTGTTTCTTCTTTTGTGTATGGAATACATGTTTCTGTAAAAAATTTCAATAAAACTGATTGAAACGAGAATCAACAATGAAGACCCGACAACAGAATAACTCAAGAGAATCCAGCTAATCATGTCTCATGTAGAAATTGTCAAAATAACGGATCTGAGATTTACTCCTGAAACTCGGAGCCACCAATAAATATGAGGATGATGGGATGCACCTTGAATTAGCCCAAGCACTTACACCTGAAGAACTTTTGTGTCCAGCAAGCCTCTTGCCATGAACATCCCAACAAAGACTATACCCAATGTCTACCTGAAAATTCCTGACCATGTCTGGTCCCAAGGCCCAGATGATATTGGACTCTTGCCTGTTCAACTTGCTAAGATCTTTTTGAAACTCTGTGCCGAGATTCCAAAAGCACCCCAATATTCTCTAAGAGCCAATCAAGAAGCTTCTCTATCTGAACAAATTACAACTCTTCTCTAGAATGGAGCCTTAATCAAATGTGTTTCCCCAGCAAACACTCCTTGTTCCAGTCAAGAAGAAGGCCCCCAAAAGGACAACCTAAGAAGTTCTGCATGGTACATGATCTTTGTGTCATTAATGCTGCCAATCCTAGATACTCCCATTGTTCCCAATCACTTTTCTCAAGCCTTATCCACCTGTCTGGATCCATGGGTAGGAGCCCATCATAATGGGACTTTGCTTCAATACACGGATGACCTTTTACTCTGTGCCACATTGCAAGATGACTGTGCCACTGGATCTACTATCTTTCCTTGCTTCAATCAACTAAAAGGTGTCCCTTGGAAAAGTTTATTTGGCACAACAAAAAGCAGTCTTCCTAGGACATTGTATCTTTCAAGGCGTTAAACACCTGGCAGAAGACAGGAAGCAAACCATACAAGAGACTCCTATACCTACAACTGTCAAGCAACTACAAGCCTTTCATGGTATGATCACATACTGCCGACAATGGATTCCGGATGCCTCAGCACTGTTGCAACCTCTGTATGATGCCATTACAACTATATCTCAGAAGCAACCACTTTGATGGGAAGCAATACAGTGTTTAACCCGCCTAAAAGACCTTATCATGTCCGCTCCTGCACTTGACATCCCGAACTATGAACTACAGTTTTATCTGTTTCTCTCTGAAACAAAGGGCCATGCCTCTGGAGTCCTTGCACAAAAACATGGAGACAAATTGAGAACTTTGGGATACTACTCATGCTGACTAGATCCTGTTGCACAAACTGCACACACCTGTTTCTGCACCACTGAAGGGGGACTATCGCCCTACCCGTGCTAGGACCAGGGTACCTACATCTCATCGGCACCTGCCTCCAGACAAGTGAGCACCCTCAAGGGACTGTTCCCTCCTCTTGCCTTCTCTAGCGGACATTGCCGTAGCTGAGTCCACAATTCCCAAATTAAAGCTGGGTAGGACCGGATTGTTGTGCCCCCCTACCCGGTATTTGGGCCTGGAAGTATGCCAGATGGCTATAATATCTGCTCTGGCTTTCCAGTACTTTTTTTGTTGTATTTTGGTTCTGTGGTTTTTGTTTAGTTTTTTTTTACACTTTGTTTTTCTTTTGCTTAGTGTTCCTGTATGTGGGCTGTCATGTCTTCCCTTCCCTTTTGTCTCCTATGTTAGTGATATTTGTCAGTGTCCCTCTTGTCTGCTGTCTCTCTCTGTTGTATGATGTGTAAGATCCTTTCTCACAATGTTAGGGGATTTAATTCCCCGGTGAAACGACAGAAGGCCTTCAGGGACTACTTAAAGCATCGTCCGGACTTCATCTGTATCCAGAATCCCATTTTACGCCCTCGTCCTTCAGCAGGACTCTCCATTCCCGATACTTTAGAGTCTTTAACCCCTTAAGGACTGAGCCCGTTTTCACCTTAAAGGGGTACTCTGGTGACGTTATTATAATAATAATAACGCTTTATTTATTGTTGTCCTTAGTGGGATTTGAACCCAAGTCCCCAGCACGGCAAGGCAGCAGTGCTAACCACTGAGCCACCATGCTGCCCTTAGCATACATCTGCTATGCATCTGCTAAAATAGACAGAGATGTCGGCAGCACTGTGTTCGTGATGTCATCAGTGTTCCAAAAAGAAAGGAATTTCCAGTTGATTTAAAAGAAAAAAGGTTTTCACCGGAGTACCCCTTTAACCCCTTAAGGACCGAGCCCTTTTTCACCTTAAGGACCGGAGCGTTTTTTGCAATTCTGACCACTGTCACTTTAAACATTAATAACTCTGGAATGCTTTTAGTTATCATTCTGATTCCGAGATTGTTTTTTCGTGACATATTCTACTTTAACTTAGTGGTAACATTTTTTGGTAACTTGCATCCTTTCTTGGTGAAAAATCCCAAAATTTGATGAAAAAAATGAAAATTTTGCATTTTTCTAACTTTGAAGCTCTCTGCTTGTAAGGAAAATGGATATTCAAAATAATTTTTTTTTTTGGTTCACATATACAATATGTCTACTTTATGTTTGCATCATAAAATTTATGAGTTTTTACTTTTGGAAGACACCAGAGGGCTTCAAAGTTCAGCAGCAATTTTGAAATTTTTCACAAAATTTTCAAACTCGCTATTTTTCATGGACCAGTTCAGGTTTGAAGTGGATTTGAAGGGTCTTCATATTAGAAATACCCCATAAAAGACCCCATTATAAAAACTACACCCCCCAAAGTATTCAAAATGACATTCAGTAAGTGTATTAACCCTTTAGGTGTTTCACAGGAATAGCAGCAAAGTGAAGGAGAAAATTCAAAATCTTCATTTTTTACACTCGCATGTTCTTGTAGACCCAATTTTTGAATTTTTGCAAGGGGTAAAAAGGAGAAAATTTTTACTTGTATTTGAAACCCAATTTCTCTCGAGTAAGGACATACCTCATATGTCTATGTTAATTGTTCGGCGGGCGCAGTAGAGGGCTCAGAAGGGAAGGAGCGACAAATGGTTTTTGGGGGGCATGTCACCTTTAGGAAGCCCCTATGGTGCCAGGACAGCAAAAAAACACACATGGCATACCATTTTGGAAACTAGACCCCTCAGGGAACGTAACAAGGGGTAAAGTGAACCTTAATACCCCACAGGTGTTTCACGACTTTTGCATATGTAAAAAAAAAGATATTTTTTTTTACCTAAAATGCTTGATTTCCCAAAAATTTTACATTTTTAAAAAGTGTAATAGCAGAAAATACCCCCCAAAATTTGAAGCCCAATTTCTCCCGATTCAGAAAACACCCCATATGGGGGTGAAAATTGCTCTGCTGGCGCATTACAGGTCTCAGAAGAGAAGGAGTCACATTTGGCTTTTTGAAAGCAAATTTTGCTCTGGGGACATGCCGCATTTAGGAAGCCCCTATGGTGCCAGGACAGCAAAAATACACACATGGCATACCATTTTGGAAACTAGACCCCTCAGGGAACGTAACAAGGGGTAAAGTGAACCTTAATACCCCACAGGTGTTTCACGACTTTTGCATATGTAAAAAAAATTATTATTTTTTTTACCTAAAATGCTTGGTTTCTCAAAAATTTAACATTTTTAAAAAGGGTAATAGCGGAAAATACCCCCCAAAATTTGAAGCCCAATTTCTCCCGATTCAGAAAACACCCCATATGGGGTGAAAAGTGCTCTGCTGGCGCACTACAGGTCTCAGAAGAGAAGGAGTCATATTTGGCTTTTTGAAAGCAAATTTTGCTATGGGGGCATGCCGCATTTAGGAAGCCCCTATGGTGCCAGGACAGCAAAAATACACACATGGCATACCATTTTGGAAACTAGACCCCTCGAGGAACGTAACAAGGGGTTAAGTGAACCTTTATACCCCACAGGTGTTTCATGACTTTTGTATATGTAAAAAAAAAAAATTTTTTTACCTAAAATGCCTGTTTTCCCAAAAATTTTACATTTTTAAAAAGGGTAATAGCAGAAAATATCCGCCAAAATTTGAAGCCCAATTTCTCCCGAGTACGGCGATACCCCATATGTGTCCCTAAACTGTTGCCTTGAAATACGACAGGGCTCCAAAGTGAGAGCGCCATGCGCATTTGAGGCCTAAATTAGGGATTTGCATAGGGGTGGACATAGGGGTATTCTACGCCAGTGATTCCCAAACAGGGTGCCTCCAGCTGTTGTAAAACTCCCAGCATGCCTGGACAGTCAGTGGCTATCTGGCAATACTGGGAGTAGTTGTTTTGTAACAGCTGGAGGCTCCGTTCTGGAAACCGTGGCGTACCAGACGTTTTTCATTTTTATTGGGGAGGGGAGGGGGGCTGTGTAAGGGTATGTGTATATGTAGTGTTTTTTACTTTTTATTTTATTTTTTGTGTTAGTGTAGTGTTTTTAGGGTACAGTCTCTCGGGCGGGGGTTCACAGTAGTTTCTCGCTGGCAGTTTGAGCTGCAGCAGAAAGTTTGCGGCAGCTCAAACTTGCAGCCAGATACTTACTGTAATCCTCCGCCCATGTGAGTGTACCCTGTACGTTCACATTGGGGGGGGGGGGGTGGGGACATCCAGCTGTTGCAAAACTACAACTCCCAGCATGGACGGTCTATCAGTGCATGCTGGGAGTTGTAGTTTTGCAACAGCTGGAGACACACAGGTTGTGAAACACCGAGTTTGGTAACAAACTCAGTGTTTTGCAACCAGTGTGCCTTCAGCTGTTGCAAAAGCTACAACCCCCAGCATGTACGGACAGCGGAAGGGCATGCTGGGTCTTGTAGTTATGCAACAGCCGGAGGCATACTACATTGGCTGGGGATTATAGTTATGCAACAGCTGGAGACACACTGGTTTACTACTTAACTCAGTGTGCCTTCAGCTGTTGCAAAACTACAACTCTCAGCAGTCACCGACAGCCAACGGGCATGCTGGGAGTTGTAGTTATGCAACCACCAGATGCACCACTACAACTCCCAGCATGCACTTGAGCTGTTTGTGCAAGCTGGGAGTTGTAGTTACACAACAGCTGAAGGTACACTTTTCCATAGAAAGAATGTGCCTCCAGCTGTTGCAAAACTACAAGTCCCAGCATGCCCATAAGGGCATGCTGGGAGTTGTGGTGGTCTGCCTCCTGCTGTTGCATAACTACAGCTCCCAGCATGCCCTTGTTGCATGCTGGGAGCTGTTGCTAAGCAACAGCAGGAGGCTGTCACTCACCTCCAACGATCCAGCCGCACAGGTCAGTCCCTCGTCGTCTCCGCCGCCGCCGCCGCTGCTCCTGGGGCCCCGATCCCAACAGGGACGCCGGGGATCGGGGTCCCCAGCACCGGGGGTCGTCTTCCCGCACCCGCTCACGTCCTCCGGAAGAGGGGCGGAGCGGGTTGCCGGAGTGACACCCGCAGCAGGCGCCCTGATTGGTCGGCCGGTAATCCGGCCGACGAATCAGGGCGATCGTGAGGTGGCACCAGTGCCACCTCACCCCTGCTGGCAATGGCTGTTCGGGGCCGTCTCTGATGGCCCCGATCAGCCAGTAATTCCGGGTCATCGGGTCACTGGAGACCCGATTGACCCGGAATCCGCCGCAGATCGCTGGACTGAATTGTCCAGCGATCTGCAGCAATCGCCGACATGGGGGGACATAATGACCCCCCTGGGCGATATGCCGGGATGCCTGCTGAACGATTTCAGCAGGCATCCGGCTCCCCTCCGGCTAGCGGTGGGGGCCGGAAATGCTCAGGGCGTATCCATACGCCCTCGGTCCTTAAGGACTTGGAAATGGGGGCGTATGGATACGCCCTATGTCCTTAAGGGGTTAAGGACTGAGCCCTTTTTCACAATTCTGACTACCGTCACTTCAAGCGTTAATAACGCTAAAACGCTTTTAACAAATATTCTGATTCTGAGATAGTTTTTTTTGTGACATATTCTACTTTATTTTGTTGGTAAATTTTCGGCGTTACTTGCATCCTTCCTTGGTGAAAATTCCCAAAATTTCATGCAAATTTTTAAAATTTTGCATTTTTCTAACTTTAAAGCTCTCTGCTTGTAAGGAAAATGGATATTCCAAATAAATGTTATTTTTATTCACATATACAATATGTCCACTTTAAGTTGGCATCATAAAATGGACATATTTTTACTTTTTGAAAAAATTAGAGGGCTTCAAAGTAGAGCATCAATTTTCAAAAATGTCATGAAAACTGCAAAATCTGAAGGGACAGATGTTACAGAACTACAACTCCCAGCATGCCTGGGCGGTCTAGGCATGCTGAGAGTTGTAGTTTGGCAACATCTGGAGGGCTACCGTTTGGGCACCACTGTAACAGTGGTCACCAAACTGTGACCCTCCAGATGTTGCAAAACAAAACTCCCAGCATGCCCAGACAGCCTTTAGCTGTCTGGGCATGCTGGGAGTTTCAGTCCGGCCTTCCTAGTGGTTGCCACAGTAAAGATCACTTTACTTTCACTTTCATTTCTCCCCCCCATCGTCAATTCCCTACCTGAGCCGTGATCTCCGCTGGATGTCTGCGATGATCGCCAGGCCCCACGCATCTGGTCCTCAGGTACAAGCCTCCATCTTCTCCCCCCGTTCTGCCCAACATCCAGGCTGTCACTGACAACTCCGATCATCCCTATTTTCTGGGTGATCGGGTCACCAGAGACCCGATCAGCCTGCAATTGGAGAAAATTTTCTCCCATCGCCGACATGGGGGGGTCTCAGGACCCCCCTCGGCGATGTGCCGGGATGCCTGCTGAATGATTGCAGCAGGCATCCCGATCCGGTCCCCAACCGGCTAGCGGCGGGGACCGGAATTCCCACGGGCGTATCCATACGCCCTCAGTCCTTAAGGACTTTAAAATGGGGCGTATGGATACGCCCGCCGTCCTTAACAGGTTAAGTCCACTTTTCAGTCTAAATGTTGGGGAGTGGTTATATGTTAGTAATACCTTGCCATTTGAAATTGACCATTCTCACATTGATGAGGATGGCTGTTATGTTATATTACTGGTTTCCCTGTATGGTCGTAAGCTGTTGCAAAAGCTACAACCCCCAGCATGTATGGACAGCGGAAGGGCATGCTGGGTCTTGTAGTTATGCAACAGCTGGAGACACACTGGTTTGCTACTTAACTCAGTGTGCCTTCAGCTGTTGCAAAACTACAACTCTCAGCAGTCACCGACAGCCAACAGGCATGCTGGGAGTTGTAGTTATGCAACCAGCAGATGCACCACTACAACTCCCAGCATGCACTTTAGCTGATTGTGCAAGCTGGGAGTTGTAGTTATACAACAGCTGAAGGTACACTTTTCCATAGAAAAAATGTGCCTCCAGCTGTTGCAAAACCATAAGTCCCAGCATGCCCATAAGGGAATGCTGGGAGTTGTGGTTGTCTGCCTTCTCCTGTTGCATAACTACAGCTCCCAGCATGCCCTTTTTGCATGCTGGGAGCTGTTGCTAAGCAACAGCAGGAGGCTGTCACTCACCTCCTACTGCTGCTGCTGATCCACGCCGTGCAGGTCAGTCCCGCCGCCGTCGCTCCTGGGGCCCTGATCCCAACATTAACGCCGGGGATCGGGGTCCCCAGCACCCGGGGTCCACGTCCCGCACCCGCTCACGTCCTCCGGAAGAGGGGCGGAGTGGGTTACGGGAGTGACACCCGCAGAAGGCGCCCTGATAGGTCGGCCGGGAAACCGGCTGACAAATCAGGCCGATCGTGAGGTGGCACCAGTGCCACCTCACCCCTGCTGGCTATGGCTGTTCGGGGATGTCTCTGACACTGGAGACCCGATTGACCCGGAATCGCCGCAGATCGGTGGACTGAATTGTCCAGCGATCTGCGGCCATCGCCGACATAGGGGGGCATAATGACCCCCCTGGGCGATATGCCGCGATGCCTGCTGAACGATTTCAGCAGGCATCGGGCACCGGCTCCCCTCCGGCTAGCGGCGGGGGGCCGGGAATGGATAGGACATACTCCTACGTCCTCGGTCCTTAAGGACTCGGAAACGGGGGGCGTAGGAGTACGTCCATTGTCCTTAAGGGGTTAAGGACCAGGGGGTTTTCCGTTTTTTGCACTTTCATTTTTTCCTCCTTACCTTTAAAAAATCATAACTCTTTCAATTTTGCACCTAAAAATCCATATCATGGCTTATTTTTTGCACCACCAATTCTACTTTGTAATGACATCAGTCATTTTACCCCAAAACCTACGATGAAACCAGAAAAAAAAATCATTGTGCGACAAAATTGAAGAAAAAACACCATTTTGTACATTTTGGGGGCTTCCGTTTCTATGCAGTACATTTTTCGGTAAAAATGACACCTTATCTTT